>NC_055661.1:22415400-22790400 GCF_017976325.1 Chelmon rostratus
CCCCCCCCCCCCCCCCCCCCCCCCCCCCCCCCCCCCCCCCCCCCCCCCCCCCCCCCCCCCCCCCCCCCCCCCCCCCCCCCCCCCCCCCCCCCCCCCCCCCCCCCACCCCCCCCCCCCCCCCCCCCCCCCCCCCCCCCCCCCCCCCCCCCCCCCCCCCCCCCCCCCCCCCCCCCCCCCCCCCCCCCCCCCCCCCCCCCCCCCCCCCCCCCCCCCCCCCCCCCCCCCCCACACACACACACACACACACACACACAAACATACACACAATTCCTCTGTGAAACCCTCATTTGGCCACAGCAGGACAAGTGAACACAAGCATGCACACGCTGCACTCAGAGGTGTTCAGCTGTCTATCCCCATCAGCGTGGAGCCGACCTCGGAGTTTGACCCCGTGACCTGGGGGGAAATGGCACAGAGGTCATGGTTAAAATAAACCCCGGACCTGGGTAAACAGGATGTGTACACCCACCCAGACATGTGGCACTCACTCATCAAACACCACAGAGCTGGGAGAGCAAGAAGTGGAAATCATCTCCGTGGAGGCTATGAGCGATCAGGACTTGCACAAACCAACTGTACTGTAATAAAAATGGATCAAGCTGCTTAGCAACAGAACCAGCTCCTGGAGCTTAGAGAGTGTTCTCTCATCGAATGTACAGTAATTTATTTTAAGACAAATACTTCTGAGTGGGAACTGTACATGTCAAGGCGTTACATACAGTTATTGGAGTTCCTTGTCACCAATCACAGGCAACCACGATGCACCGATAATGAAATGGTTCAAAATAATCCGACAGGTGTCAGGCATATATACCTGCAGGGTGCCTTTATTGTCTGACTTGCATTGATGCCTCTATTCAAGCTGAGATGACTGGTATGTCCGTCTTTATTAGATTTAAAAAAAAAAAAAAGCTTACATGCTGTGGAAATCTTGTACTTGAAGCCGAACGAGTGGCGGTCTGGAAATGTTTGGTTTCAGTCCTGGAAGCTGGCAGATGTAAGTATGTTACCGTTCAGTGCAATAAGGTCAGCTTGATAATCCGACTGAACTGCCATGTTGGTTCACTTCATTCATGCATCCTGACACGGTGTTTGTGTTAGCTGATTTCTTGTATATTCTCGGCATTTCTCGGTTCTTTGTTTGGTTTTGCGCTAAACAGTCAGAAGCGGGTGATGCATCCTTGTAGGGACGTCGCTGTAAGATGATGTGAAAAGCTGTGGCGGGTTGCTGCGAGAGCAGTTAACCCGACGTTTAAAAAAAAAAAAAAAAAAACGTGCAGAGCATGCGCCATGGCAGCAGCCGGTTTGATTCCAGCCCTTTGCCATGTCGTCCTTTCCTGTCTCTCTCCAGATGTCACTATTGATAAAAAGCAGAAGTCGTTATCAATATCAGACAAATCAGAGATCGGAGATGTGGGCGAGGCCACGCCTGTGTCTGTAGAAATCTGTGCTTAACATATCTTTGCCAAATTTGACTTATTTCAGACAATATTAAGCTCTTTCTTGTGTCGCCTCAAGGTCCATTTAGTAGCTGTTGTGGAGCTTTTTGACCATATCTCCTGATCTTCATGCTACCAGCTGTCATGGTATTGTAGTTTGAAGCACTTTAAGAAACATGCTCAACTGAAAATAAATGAGAGCTGCTGTGGAAGCTCTTGCGATACGACTGAAAGCTCCAGAACAGCGGCTAAATGGACCTCGAGGTTGTGCATTTGGAGCTGATTTTTGAGATTGAAATAGTGTTTGTGCAAACGTGTTTCGATGCTGCTGTCAAACGTTGTACCGTCCACACATGCAGGCCACTGTGTGTTGCTGTTACTCACAGATTTAACACTCAGGAGGTTTCTGGCAACTGTCATATGTCAAATGTTCTTTTTGTTGGTGTCCTCCACCTCTCTCTCTCTCTCTCTCTCTCTCTCCTCTGAGAAGAAGATCAGGTACCCTTCAGCAGTTGCTCCAGTGACCTTTAACAGCTGTGGGGGTGAAACCGGCTGAGCTTCCTCTACCTCATCCTCGCTCTCTCGCTCGGTCTCTATCTCTCACCCTGTCTCGCGTATGAATGCAATGCCCTGAATCACAGAGCTGCCACATCTCAAATTCACAATCTTTGCAAGTTGGCACCGGGTGTGTTATTACAACCTTGGAGCTTTAGATGGAAGATGCCCGAATGACACTGAAGCCACACAGTAAGAAGTGACCAATGTACCGTGAGGCGATAGCACGTCTCTTTCTGTTAATCCTCCCTTCCTGCCTCTGTAGCAACATGACAAACAGCATAAAGGGGCCCTGACAATACAAACATCAACCCTGTCCAATATATAATTACACAGCACAGCCTGATATGGCAGCTAACAGCAACCCCGGGCTGTTAATCGTGAACTGGCCTGGACAGTCCAACATGAACAAAGTGCAAACCTGGTCTCATCTATAACGCGGCACAGTTCAGAGTCTCTAGAGCCTTTACTTACAGTAGATGCTCAGGCTTGTTGCCTAATTAGGCCTGCGTCTGAGTTAATTGTTAGAGGCGTAGTGTTGCCGCGCCATGCTGACCATGCTTCCTGTACAAACGATGTGATTTCTCGCGCTAAGCACCCAACGAAAAGGGCAGGCCAGCGGTTTGGATGCCCTCCAACAGGTATTCAGCCAGAGCGGGCGCGGCGTGGCGTGAGGGCGGGAGGGAGGCACAGACGGAATGAAAGAATGAGTGCCAGGGTGGATAAAGGCGCATTTTTGCATCCCTCTCCCGCCACGCCTGCTCACCTCCTCTATCACTCTCGCTCCACTTATTCCTCTACCCTTCCATCCATCCACCCTCGGCCCCCCCACAAGTAAATGTGGTGCTATGAGTTATGGAACGGCTTTACAGTGCGCTGAAACAGCTGAGGTCATGGATACGGACGGAGTGCACGCAGACTCGTGCGCTGAATGTAAATGAGTTGGCCTTCCTGCAGCCGGGAGCCGGGCCGATCTCGTCTGCTCCTCCCTCTGAGATTCCAGGCAGGGCAGGGATCCTGCAAATCAGCTCGAAGCATGCGGGGCAGTAGTCGGTGCTAAGGAAGACAGAAATTCTTCTGGGGAAGCCAAGGCCCCAGCTCCTCTTTAACACGAAAACAAGAGCACTTTTTGACAGCCAGCTCTCCCTCTCTCTCTCTCTCGTCAGTCTTAGGGCTCTCTCAGACTCTCCCCCTTTTTTCTTGCCGCCTTGCAGAGCACATAGCGAGGAAACACCAGTGGTGTGCGTGGGTTAGCATAGTTTCCACTAAGAAAAGGTGAATTTCAAACATCCTCTGAAAAAGAGAGACAAACTCAACCGCAAGAGGTGCAGAAAAAAAAAGGCGAGAGAAGGAGAATGGCTCTGATGATGGCTGTTTGTTGAACTTGTTAGCAACAGGGAAATATCTTGCTCTCGTGCTGTGTGGCGCGGTGTATAAAAGCCCCAGCATAATTAACATTAAGATCAAATAACAGAATCCAACCTAAGCTAACCTGCGTTTTGCTTCGTCCTTTGTTCCACAGTCCCTTGAAATCCCATGTCAAGTAGCATACACATTTACATTCCATTTAACCGTTAAGTGGAGATAATTGTCTGCAAATGGGTGAAGTTTCGAACGCCTGATAAGGAGCAAGGCACAGGGCTGTGTGTGTGTGTGCATGTGTGTGTGTGTGTGTATGCAGGAGCTTGTGCATGCACATGTGTACCGACCGTGTGTGTGTGTGTGTGTGTGTGGATGTCGTTAATGGTGTTTATTTGACTTTGGGGGAAGCCCTGTGCCCATTGTTCATAAAACCCCATATATGGTAATGTAAACACGGCGCTTCGTAACTCCTCTGGAGCGTGCACACAAAAATGAATGAACACAGGAAGACCCACTCTGGCAGGAAGTGGCAGCTGCTGCCATGGTAACAAACTGAAACCCGAAGCAGCGAGGGAGAGAGACTCGCCTTTCTCACTGTCTTGACGTCATTTCTAGTACACTACGACTAAAAGGCAGCAGCTGCAGAGCACACACAGGGCAAACAAAGATACAGGGAACTTTCGAATGCTTACAGAAAAATGATGAGAGACACAGTAAGTGTTTTGCCAGTCTTGTCCTTTCAAGAAATTCATTGCTCTGGAAAATCCCCATATGTTCGCCACTATCAAGGACAATGGGTTTAAAAGCAGCACTGACAACATTATCAATAAAAATAGCATATTATCAAAAGTGTGACAGATGAATATGCAAATGTTCTCTGTGTTAATGCCAAATTAGCAATATGGTTGCGACACATTTTTAAACCCTAGCACCGTCGGCTTTACAGCTTAGCGGCGTGTGAAACGAGCGCAGTTTAATTGTCAACACAACCCCTGGTTTAGCGAATCAGGGCTTCTCAGTTTCGTCTGAGAACGCGGAACAGTCCGATGCCAAAAGGACTTTAGCGAAATCATAGAGAGAATGTGGGAGCAATCAGATAATTTTGTGAAATTATGGCGCGTGGCTTCAGAGGACCAAATACGACGGAACAAAGCAATTATCACCACCAGCTGGAAGGGTGTGGAAGATGGTGCAAACTGGGAAATGGAGGATGACTGTGGGCCTGCAAAAAAAAAAAAAAAAAAAGAGAGAGAGAAATGCCAGAAGCACGCATGTCATGCTGTCAAAATTTTAGGTCATGGCTCAAATAGAGTATGTCATAGCCTGTGATGCCTTCAGGGCTGAAGCGGTTAACTTATTCCTTGAACTATCGCTGCAGGAAAGCTTTATAGCAGAACTACCTATAAAATAGTTTGAATAAATATGCTTAGCTTCTATTAGTGCCACTGCTGGCACATTTAGGTTGAACAGCCGTTGCTGATGGAAATATAAAACATCATGAATGCATTAAAATACAAAAACGGGAACATTTTAAGCCAAAAAAAAAAAAAAAAAAAAAAAGGCGTCCCACTATCCAGGCAGGTGATTTGTTGTCAGTGGGAGAGAAAAGCGTCCTGGGCCAAGAAAACGACTCCCTCACGGCCCGGCTCATCTTTCCCTCGCCATTCTCCCCCTCGCCGCCTAATTAAAAACTCTGCATCCATACAGATTTATCCAGCTCCGTCTCGACAGCAGCCCCTCACTCATTAGCCGCGGCCTTATCCTTCGTAATTAGCTGTTGCTTCTTAATGCTGCTGCTGTATACCAGAGTTGAGGTATAAAGAAAGGGGGTCAGATTTCGTTTGGCCCTCAAGGCTAAATCCATGGACAACAAACCTCTTTTAAAAGGGGGTAGGGGAGGGGATACAAGTGTGCATCTGTGTGTGTTGATGTGGGGGGGCTTATAATGAATAAGGCACGTGCAAGAGGATAGGGGGCTTAAGAGGAGGTGTGTATGCATGCAGATAGGGGAGGTGTCGGGGTAAAGCCTGAGCCCTGCACCACCCACACTGAGCCTGTGTGGCTTGCATGACGGCGGGGGGGCTCGCCCTCAGTTGCACACACACACTCACACACACACACACACAAAACTAAGGGGACAAACACGAGGTTGACAAATTTCGTCCTCCACCTTCTCGTCCTGCTCTGAGAGGCGAGGGACAGGTGCTGGTGCCTCGCGGGTTTTAAGCTCTTCAGAAATGGTATTCCATAATAGCCCACAGTCCACACACACACACACACACACACACACACACACACACACACACACACACACAATGATGGGAACTCAGGATTGTTATTCCCTGTCTGTCAGTGGTTATGATTTATGATGGTAAGTCTCTCAGAAGAGCCATACGTTGAAACATCTGTGTCCGAGGCTGCGAGCAGGATTCTGGTGGTGTCAGCACTATCGTTGCCAAATCGAGGTTTGGCTGGAACCATTTTACTCAATCTGTCAGGTCAGTACTTTGTAACTTTATAACATTTATGTTGTATATGCATATCTGGATATATTATGCATAAATGTTAAGGTCTGTAAACCAAATACAAGCCAGGATTTCAGCTATCACAGAGGTCCTCAGCATTGTTTCTGGGAATTTGGGAGATTTTAGCAAACATTGAAGTTCCTGTTTAACAATTACATACAAATTACATGTTTTTTTTCAGTTTGGCTCTAACTGACATTGCTTAAGTCCAGTATCTTCAAATGTGACTGTTTGCAGGCTGAACATGTTAAATAAAAGTAAAATAAAAGGTGTTGTTGCTTGCACCATGGTGTTACTGTTAGAAACATCATTTAGACCACAATGGAAGGAGAAACTGCACCTGAGCAGCTAAATAAATAAATATAACAAGAAAAAACATCAAATTTGCAAATTTTCTTAGAAGAGTGGAGTTTAGACACATTTACACTGAGGCTTTAGAAGCCTGCTAAACAGCTAAATACAACAAATTCAATAACAAGCGATGTTGCCGATATTCAGTGGTCTAATTCAGTGTATCAGCAACCATATCTCCCACAAAATATGATTATGAACGGCTCATTTCCTTCCAAAATATGTTTCGGGGGAAATGTAATTGCTGTCTAGATTACATTCAATGGCAATGCTTTTTCCCATCCAGGAAATAATGACTTATGTCTGATAGTGAGATCGTAAGATTGGTGCGGATGGTTGGCCACATTCTTTTCTTTTCAGCGTGAAATGTAATGAGCCATTACTATTTTTCTCTGTTAAGCAAATATTAGTGTTGTTTCTTACCCTTCTGCTAACCTTAACCAAGAACCTTGAGGTGCCTGACAACATTAAGCATGCTTTAATTGAGTAAAACAAATGGCATTCAAAGCTCTCGCAGTGAACCAAGTGTAGCTTCATAAAAATAAATGTTTCCTTGTAGTGTTGATTGAAATATGTTCTGTGTCTCAGTTGTACATGAAGTCATTTTAGGAGGCAGGGACCCTCACAGTCATCGTCACTTTTATTTCTAACATCAATGACGTCCTGCATCCGTCAGGTTGTCCAGAAACAAAGGAGCCGTGAGTGACACATCACCAGCCCTCCAGTAGATACCGCTGAGTGTGATCCAATTGTCCATGGTGGGATCAGTGGATCATCCCGGACCCTCCTGCTATGCTGCCCTCCCTCCTGCCTCCCTCCCCAAACAGTGTTGGGCCTCTGCTACAACAGGGGGGGAGATGATCAATAGGGATTTTATGTGTTTGATTGTCTGTGTGTGTGTGTGTGTGTGTGTCTGTTTCCCAGTCTATGTGTGTGTGCGTGTTTTTCCATCTGTGTGTGTGTTTAAGTGATGTGAGGAGGGGCTGGAGGGAGTGAGGCGTCTTTTAGTTCAGGGCTATGGTTGTGACTGATAGGGTGGCGGGGCCCAGCGTGTGGGGGCCCAGGGGACGGGCTCTGTATCGGCGGACTCTGTAGAGAGGCTTTCTGTCCCCCCATCGATCCCAACATGTCAATTAGACAGATTCAAATAAATGTGCCCTCAGCCACAGCAGGCCGGCCGTATGCAGAGCCTCTCGTGTAAGCGACACCCACGCATCAGCCCCCGTGTCACCGGAGCCGGGCCGATACCAGAAGGCCTTCTGGGTTAGAATTGACCGAGAGCTTTTCCGCGGCACAGATTGTTTTTCGCTTTGACCTCGGCCTTTGAGCAGTCAGACAACGCGTGCGACACCGCAGACATCGTGTAGGTGAATTACCTTTTATGGCCCTGAATTTCCTTTTGGTTTCTCTGAAAACCCGACTGCCGTTTACAAAAATGAAAGCAGGGGAACAGAGCGCCTCGAGCTTCTTTTTTTTTTTGTTTTTTGTTTTGACATAAAATGATGATTTTCTGAATAATATTGTGAAACTTTTTTTTTTTTTTTGGACTGCTGAAAATAACATGAGTAAAAGTACGCAGACGGGTTGTTTCAACAGTTCACACGTTATCGGAAAGGAAAGAAGACTTTTACTAGAACAGTTTTTCATGCTTGATTAGTTGAACACAATCATGTAAAAGAATAGACATTGATTCACATGGTGTATTATGTTGATAATATAATTGTAAAGCATAACATGTCACACACAGGCTCATGCATTGCACTGTTTCCATTAAAACTAATAATTCAGCTTTTTGGGAATTACACTTACTTGCTTTTCGATGGAGGTTTAGATGAGAAGCTTGATATCACTCTCATGTCCGTACAGTTTATACAAAGCAAACAACTGGTTAGCTTAGCTTAGCTTGGCACAAGGGATAAAACAGCTAGTCTGGCTAAGTCTGAAGGTACCAAAATCAATATACCAGCACCTTTAAAGCTCACTAATTAACACCTTATATCTTGCTTGTTCAATCCATACAAAAAAAACGAAAGTGCAAATAAGACAATTCGCTGCGTTACGGGGGGGTTATGTGCCAGATGTTATCTTGGCTGTGACCGGAAACTGCCTGGAGTCAGCCAAGAGATAGCCAAGAAATAATCACACAAAACTGCAAAAACCGCAGAATTTTTATTTTTATGCTTTTTGCACAAATTAAACAACTGGATTAATGTGTCAATTAATGATCTTTAGAGGTGCTTGTAGGCAGAATTTGCTAGCTCGTTAGTTTGTTGGGCTAACTGTTTCCTTTGGTGTGCTAAGCTCAGCTAACCAGCCGCTGGCTGTAGCCTTATATTCAAGGAGCAGACATGAGAGAGGCATCAATCTACCAGAAAGGAAATTAGCTTTTTGCCAAAAAGTTTGCTTTAAAACAGACTTGAAAGAGAAGACGTGGGTCTGAACACACATGCATGGACACACACAGACATTTGAGGAGCCCATATGAGACTATAAAACAGGCCGTGTCCAAACAAGCCCTCCATTATAGAGACAGATTGGGGGTGAAGCCTCTTGAAGATAATGACAGGGAGAAGAGAGTGACCCCCTGACTGGAGGTGATAAAACCGATACCACCTCCATCCCTTCCCCTCGCTCCATCACCCCTCCTGCTCCACATCCATTCCTCTCCATCACCCCTCCAAACCCAGCGCTCTTCACGCCTCCTTCCCCTGAGCAGACACCCCTGTGAGAGGGCGCCCCACCCTCCTCCCGCCCCCCCAGCTCTCCACCCTCCGCACTGATCAGTAGGATTTACTGTGCACTCGTCCACAGTTCTCAGCCGGTCACACACGCCCTCTGGGTCGATCCAGGTCGAATTCAATTTGTAAGATATTATGTATTGATCCTTGTGCCCCCCCCCACCCCCCCACCTCTGTGCAGCCCTGGCAGGCGCTCATTGACCCACATGCACGATTCCTTGGATCATCATCATCATCACAGAAGTGTGGCAGTCTGAGCCAGTATTAGGGTCGGTGGCCTTAGGCCTTTAGTGGCGACCCTGCATTGCATCTGCTGCCCGAGATCTTCTGCACAGCACCTAAGACTGTAAAGCAGGAGTGAGCTTCTGATGAAGGTGCTGCCGGGGTTCAAAAAATGCAAACCAAAATCTGTTGTGACAGATCTGTCAATGCTCAAGAGGCCTCTTTTATGAACATTTGTCAGCGTGAAATGTTGGGTTGAATTAGTCCAGTTTTCTTGGCCTTTAGTAAAAATATATTTTGAGAAATGACAGGCGGATTTCGCCTCCGTTCCACCTATTTATATAACTCCTCTTTGCATATTTTTTTATGAAGAATTGATAACCAGACCCCCCAGTGCTTCCACTAA
Source organism: Chelmon rostratus (assembly GCF_017976325.1). Lineage (NCBI taxonomy): Eukaryota > Metazoa > Chordata > Actinopteri > Chaetodontiformes > Chaetodontidae > Chelmon > Chelmon rostratus. The sequence goes on from NC_055661.1 coordinate 22,424,999, forward strand.
CCACCACACACTGCCATTTAGCTTAGCCAACAGGCTCTAAATCTCTCAGATCAATAGTTGTTCCCCAGTCTCTCCATCAAACCCACAAGTAAATAATTCAAATGAGATAGTTAAGCCCCTTGGAATATAAATTGTAAATTGCGGAGGGTGAAAAAAAAAAAATCCTTATCGAGATTTGGACACGCGATTTACGGGCATAACATTCACTGTGGTGAACTGAGGGGGGACAGGAAGGGGCCGTCTATAAATTTGCAGGTTAAATCAATGACCGCTTTGACTGGATAAATTGAGATCTGAAAAGCTTTTACGACTTTCCTATTACATTAACATCAAATATTCAGGAGGCTCCAGATCACTTTCCCATTAGGCAGAATGTGGTATTACGCTGATGTCAAAACAAAACGGCGACCACGCGCTCAAGCCGCTGCCTAAACATATACGCACGTCAGCACAGACCCACATTCTACCAAACATAGTTCAGGGCGCCACAAATGACTGACACATAAACAGATGAGCGCAGGTCCTGCATGGCTGACACAGATAAGAGAAATAAGGTCACATGCTAACAGGGGAGAAAGCGCTATGCCAAGGTGAGCAATGGCTATGACATTTCACAAACTAGGCTAATTCCCCTGAAATTTTAGAAAGGGCACGTTGCACATTATTGCATCACGATGGTGATCATGTTCAAAGCATATCAGAGTCGCTCTTTTTTCCCCCCCGCAGCCCTTATTTTTTCTGTGCACGGTTACGTTGCTTGTCAAGGAGACATAAGCCTTCACAACAAGCACGTGGATAAATTATCATGCTTCACGCTGCGCATTCTAAAACAAAGCTCAGAAAGTGGATATCCGCAGAAGTTACTGAACGGAACAAAGAAAAAAAAAAAAAAATCTTTCGAATTCTGATCTCTGCCAGACACTTCACAGAAATCCATTGTCTCAAACTGAGGACACGAGGGACTCTCTGCATGCACATGTGTACTTAAGTGGGTAGCAAGGCGTCCATGCATGCCTGCGTGTACGGGGGAGACAGAAAGAGACAGGAGATGGCCCCAAGAGTCCCTGCGGGGCGAGCGTAGGACAGCGCTGCGGAGTTTCCTCGTCAGCGTGTGGGATTCCCTCTGTTTACCCCTCCACTTCCTGTCCCAGCAAGGAAGCATGAAGCACTCTCCGACTCCCCTGGCAGGAAACACGAGCCCGCTCTGCTTTGTGACTCACATCACGACCTTCAGCCAAACCCTCATCACATGACGGTTTTAGAGGTGCCCAGGGGGGAATTTAAATGCTCTAAGAATACAAACGCACATGCTGACTGTGAATTTGTACGTCTCTTTCATTGACAGCGTGTCTTTTGCCAAGGCCCTTTAACAATAGCACGTTGCTCTGGGGTAAATTTAGCCACTGCAAAAAATGTCACTAACATTAACCTCACGTAGCGACAGGAAATGAGGGTAAACACAACCCTGCAGGGGCTGAAAGTGGTAAGAGTTTCCACTTAATTTGCCTGCATTACTAGACTGGATGAGACTGTGTTTTTAAAATCTCCTCTGAACTTTGATGGCATTTTACTTAAAGACTGAGACATGTTGTATTGTATAATATGTGCTCTGGTTCCAGTGAGCCAATCAACAGCTAGTCTATGCTACTCTGCAACAGTACAGAAGTGAGTACTGCTGTAATAAAGTTTATATTTTACAGAATATATATTTTATAGTTTATATTTTACCAACATATTAATAATGACAACAAACACCTTTTTATCCATCTGTTTTCTGTATCCTCCTCTGTGACTGTGGAAGACTGCTTCATGGCTCTGACGCTGCCACAGAACAGAATTAAAAAACTCATTTGGCTGTGAGCATATTGACAAGTGACAATATAACAATTAAAGTTAATCAGTGTCCTATCAACCACTCAGTAGGACATAATTACTACATTTGTAACACATCATACTGTGAGTTGGTGGTGAAAGAAGCATTAAGATTAGGAAGTACCACAAATAATATGCGCCACCACAAGTAAAAATCCTGCATTAAAAAATGTGCTGAAATTATCAAAAGTAAAATACTCACATTGCAGCAGAACGACTGCTGTCCGTGTTATATTATGCTATTATCATTATTATTGATGCACGTATGAAGGATTTTATGTTATCAAAGGAAAGCTATTTTGTAATATTTTGTATATCTCTGGCATGAATCTAAAATGGCAAAGTATATATTTGAAACCATCAACCTTGATCTTCAAAGTATCTAGTAGCTCTAGTTGTTACATAAGAGCTGTGGAATTAAAAGTACAATATCTGCCTCTGAAATGTAGTGGAGTAGAGGTATAAAGTAGCATATAAGGTTAAGTACAAGTACCTTAAAATTGTTCTTAAGTACAGAACTTGAGTAAACGCATTTAATTTGCTTTCTACCACTGTCTGTCGGTGACACTTACACCTGAAGCTCAATAATTAACACATGATATCTTGTCTAATCCAGACCAAGTTTTATGGGTGTTATCTGCTGGACTATTTCTTGGCTGAGAGCAGTGACTTTCCCAAACTAGCTGTTTCTTCCCCTTTCCTGTTGTCTTAAGCTAAGCTAAGCTAAACAGCAGCTGGCTGTATCATATAAACATATAGAGAGTGTGGTATCAATCTAACTCTTGGCAAGAAAGCATTTTCAAAAATGTGGAATCATTGTTTGTATCTCACCCACAGCCGTAGTAGATGCAATAGCAGGATGACGTTTTTTATTAACTGGTTGCATAATATTGTCACCTTTGTTTGTCTAAGGTATGCTTTATGGGCTCTGCTCGCCTTCAGCTGGAGCTCATCCAGCACCTAACAGTTGCACAGCTTCCAGCAGCCCCACCTACTTCAGCGAACGGTGCATAGAGTAACGTGTGGAGGAGCAGCCAGTTAGCCAGTAAGCGAGTAAAACTCCACTTTCAAAAATGCCTGCAGTGATAGAAGCAAAAAAGACACCGGGTGAAGAACTTAGGTTGGAATGAATCAGCTATCAGGTTTGGCTCCAGTCCAAACACCATCCACTATTATATATCCATGTGTTAGCCCCAGAAGGTTTGCCTGGTCAAAAATGAAGAAATGTGTTTAAAGAACGGTCAATGAGCAAATTTAAAATGAATCCTCCATCAGCAAGAAAAACATTTCCACGAGCAATTTGAATTTCAGAAAATTGTGAAGAAAGTTCACTAAAACGATAACACATTGAGCTCGAGCAATGACTTCCTTATAAAGGTTACCGCTACAGGCAACTCAGACATATGCAGCTCTTTTAGGACATAATGAAAAACGTAGTCTCTGTCCAATATCAGCATATGTAGATTCTTAGGCCTCTGGCAAGCATTAAAAACATAATTTAATACTAATTTCTTGTTATTCATTTCAAAAAAATATTATTACTCCTCGGGAGTGGTAATTTGTTAGACTTCTTGTTATATTACTTTTCCATAATGCCCCAGATGATGGCAATTTAGTGCTCATTTAGCCTTCATTAAAAACTGGGATAATTCAGTGGACTCTCTGCTGCCTGATCAGTGTTGCAAAAATGGCAGTAATGATCTTCATCGTTTAAGTTGATTAAACCGAAGTAATGGCAACATGACTACTAAAGGTAGCCAGCATGGTGCAAAACAATTGTTTAACTTCATTTTGATATTTGAAGGGCGTAATTACCAAATGAATCGCTAAAATTTTGATAGTGATTTTTGGCATTAGTCTTTACACCTCCACACTAATAACAGAGCATTCAGCGTGCACACAGTGCTACCATGCTGATGCTAAGCAGGTGTGATGTTTACCATGTTGACCACTTTAGCTTGTTAGCATGCTGACACTTACTAATTAGCAGTAAACATGAAGTAGAGCTGCGGCTGATGGGAACGCCATTAGATTTGCATGTTTGTCATCATGAACCAAAGCAGAGGACATTTTTGAACTGACGATGATGCTAAATGAAAGGTGAGGTTGATCATGTGAGTTAGCACAACTCACCCTGAAGACGGCATGAACGCCTGTATGAAGTTTAAATTCACCCGTCCCATAGCTGTTGAGACACTTCACTCAAAGACACAAACATCTACTTCATGGTGGCACCAGAGGAAAAGTAAGAGGTCACTTAAGTGATTAGGGTTCAGCCTCTGGGGATCACGAATGTCTGTATCAAATTTTGCACCAGTCCATGTTGTAGATGTTGAAAAATTTAACAGGACAAGTGAAGAATTTGACACCCTGGTGGTACGAAAGGAAGAATCACCAAAATCAGAGATGTTCCAGTTCGGGTCAAATTCGCCATCGCCATCCCTGAGGCCATGCTGCTAGCATGGCGGAAAAGCAAGTTTAGTTTTGCGTCATCTTTTAATAGGAGGACTCGTTTCTATTTTAGGCATCACATGTATTTCAACTTTATCTTTATTCTGCTTTTCATCCTCTTCCATCAAAAACAACTCGGCAAAACCCTTGAACTATGTCACAGTGTATAAGCACTGACTGAGTGATGACTGGCTGTATTTCTTTCTGAGTTGTCTGTCTTGGAAGTTTTCTTCCTTCCTTCCTCCCCTCCAGATTTCAGCCCTGTCTGAGTTTGGTGTCATGGGCCAACAGTCAGAGACGGGCCCGGCGGTGAGCCTGGACTACATCAAACGCAGACCAGACGCTGCAGCCGGAAGACAGGCAGGAACCGTGAAGCTCTGCTCGCGCGCTGTCGCTGTCTATCATCAAAAAAACTGACCTAGAACGAGCAGTGCTGCATAGATGGGGGTGTCAGGCAGGTGGGTGTGAGCCAACATTCAGCCTGTTTTTTGTCAGCGTCTTCTTCTGCTCAGCCTTGTCTGAACTTTTCTGTTCAGGCGGAGTGAAAATGAGAGTATCAGGGTTGATGTCAAGTGGCAACTGTATCCTCATTCATCTGCGGACCGTTCTCTTGGCGCAGGGCAATTAGAAAATACAGCACATGGCGATTTTTCACAGGGAAAAGGTTATTTTCAGAGGCTGAAGATAGACTTTCCACTTGACCTGTGTATAATCCAAGAGCATAACAATGAAACCAGGTTCTCTCCGTGGTTCCCCCTGCAGCTTTTTGACATTTAGCAGAGCTGTCTTCCGACTTAATGACTTGTGAATGAGGAAAGAGAAGAGGTTACGTGTGCGACTGTTGTTGCGTTCACCTAATCCGTGCAGCTATCAATCATTCTTCTGCTGATTTCTATGTTTGGAGCGGACACAGTTTTAATGGGTTTTGTGCCAAATTAAAGCTAATGTGAGAGAAATCTGAAGATGCGCGCCTTCAAAAGTCTGTTCTCTTTTAAATATTGATTCATGAATTGGAAACTGAGGTCCTAACATGTCAGACCTGAATGAGACCAGACAACCAAGCTAAAGTAAGCCGATGCACGACCGGAGGAAACTCGTCCAGACTGGCCCGGCCGTCTGATGTCCGTCAGTCTGCGCGGATCGTCTCAGCCAGTCTGGAAGTATTGATCTCCCCGATTGATCTAAGGCTCTGTCCATCTGCCTGATCCAGACCTTAATGCCACAGAGTACACAGGACAAAGAGGTGGGGAGGGTGGAAAAGGATAGCAAAGATAAACAGATAAGAACACAGATAGGATGGTACATCGAGAACTGTAGGCGGAGTAGGAGGGGATCGAGAGTCTAGCCAGTCTAGTCTGGACAGCTGGTGTTGATAACTAATCTGCCATTGCTGGCGCTTTTTGTAAAACATGAAACCCGGCAACCTGATAGCATGAATTAATAAATGAACAATTTCTTCTACAACGGGGCCCCCTGCTCCATAGGGGTTTCTTTACACACACACAATAGACGCTTAGAGGGGCCCACAGGGGTGTTCATTCCCTCAAGTACTAACTACACAAACCGCTGCATGACTGAGAATCACTTGATCAAATAATGACACCCAGAGCTGATATCCTCGCTCATGTAGCCGTCAGAGTAATATGCAGTGTGGGATCTGTGAATAGCGTTTGGGTGGGAACCGACTGCCGCTTCTCTGTTTCTTTTTTCGGTTATTTAGAGCAGGCCTAATAAGCAGTGTGGGTGGTGAATGAGGAACCATTAGCTCAATAGCTGAATGAAGCGAAGCTCAGCCTCCTCTTGCTCCTTTGCTTTTCACCGCCGGCAATGGGAACACCTGCATCGAGACACAGGCGCGGTGGGAGGGGTGGAGGGGCAGAGGAAAAAGAGTGCCAGGGTTAAGAGGTGGAGGGTGAGGCGAAAGGTAGGGTTGAAAGAGCAGAGAGAAAGAAAGATGCTTTTATTGCTTTCTTGGCAAGAGTCAGATGAGAAGATCAATATCACTCTTATGTGTCTCCCTTAAAGATAAGGCTATAGTCAGCAGCTGGTTAGCTTATCTTAGCTTAGCATAAAGGCTGGAAACATGGGAAATGGCAGCTTGCCCGGCTCAGACCAAAAGCAACAAAATCGGACTACCAATACCGCTAAATCTCTAAAGATCACTTATTAACACATTATATTTGCGCATTTAATCAGTTTAAAAACCTTGAGTGTAAACATGACAATATGTGGCTTTATTAGCATTATGTGCTGCACTAAAACTGACATTTTTACTTTAAAATTTGTACAGATCACATACTTGAGATATATCGTTAGAATCAAAGAGTTTTAGAGGTGCTGGTCGTCAAATTTTCAGTCAGGCTTCCTATTTCAGGCAGACAGCAAACCAATTTGTGCATATGTGACCACCACTGACAAACATTCGCTGTGAGCTAGTTAGCTCTAAGATAACGAAACCCCAGGATTTGTGCACATTTTTTGCGCAGGTTGCAATATTTTCAACTTCATCTTCGGGTCAGTTTGTATCTATTTGTGTCCTTCCGTGCATTTTTTATGGCACCTTTTAAAGTAAGGCTGAAAACAGGTAGCCTAAGGTACAAAAAAAAGCTCATTCTACAGTAACAGAAACACAACAATTCGTATTTTTTTGGTGATCATAATTCTAAATATTATATTCTATATTAGTCTAAGCTAAGCTAATCATTGGCTGGCCAAATGTCTACGACGTGAATAAGTGTTAGCGTCTCATTTATCTCTCTGCGGGAAAGTGTTTTTCCCAAAAAGTCAAACTGTTCCTTTAAATGCACACCACTTCCTGGAGAAAGAACACTCATCCTTGACGTGTGTTTTGCAATTGACAGCTGCAATTGATGAAACTGACGACGAAAGGTGAAAAGAATGAGACCAAGGCATTGTGAGTGCTGAGTGAGCCTGTCAGATGGCTGATGTATGGCAGGGCAGATGCAGCGGGGAGAGCTGGGGGGTGGGGGCGGTTGTAGGCTTGGCTGAGGTAAGCTGGCAGGCGGGGCACAGAGCAGAGGAGACAGAACAGAGAGAGAGGAGAGGAGCAGGCATGCAAGTTATGTGATGATTATCAGGAAACACAGGGGCCGTCTGTTCTCCACCCTGCCCGGGCTGGGAGGCACAGGGCTGGGTCCCTGAGCAGGTGTGCAGGGCGGGGAAACACAGGAGAAGAGGGAGGAGGGGTAGAGAGACAGGGAAATAAACTACAGTAGGAGCGAGGAGGAAAAGCAAAGACAAATTGGAGGAAGACAGAGGTGAGTATTGATAAAAAAGACTGAAAGACAGACATGAGGTCTTGATGACATCGTGGCTGCGAGCGATGAGGACAGAGGTCAAAATAGGTGGAGGAGAATGGCACGCAGCCTCGCTGGAGGCCATCCTGGTCATTAGTGTCTCTCGCATGGCTCAATAAAGAGCTCAGACACTGGAAGACCGCACGCCTTCCAGCATTCGCCGGTACGGTTAGATGTCAATGCAGAAACAGCAGTGTATCAGAGGAATCAGAGGGATCAATGGAGAGGAAAGGGGGAGAGTAACTGGATCAGTGTGACCCTCAGCTGACCCTTCATCACCAGGACACACACACTATGTCACCTGTCCCCCAGACACACACTCTCTCTCCTTTACAAATACGCATGCACACACACAGTTGACCTCTAACCCAATCGGTTTATTGTCATATCAGCTCAAAACACTTACTTTCATTCTTTCTGCTCAGGCATAATGTGCACGGCAGAAGGGAGCAATACATGCATTTACACTCAAATTCAAAATTGTAAGGGGAGTCGGCGGGAGTCGGCGGGAGTCGGTGTTTTAGATCCACTCTTGAGCAGAATTGTACATTTTGCGGTATTAATGGAGGCTGCTTCACTTTCATGCCACCCCACTTATACTTCCTCAATCACACCTATGAATGAAAAGGTGCACATCTGCTTTCACAGAGCCCAAAAACGCGCCCGTGACAGCACATCTCTGCTCTTAAGTTACTCTAAAAATATGGCTATCTTGTGCTCTTTCTGAGCAAGCACTGAAAGGGCAAATAATTGGCTTGTGACTCCACGGCGCAACATAATTAAGCACAGATAAATCAGCAGAGAGGCGCGTAGGCCCTGCCTGTGCACATACACGCACACACACAGCCACTGTTGCCCTGTCAGCTGCTGCTGCTTCTGGTAAAGGGCGCAGACTGTGGGAGCGTGGGGACATTTCTCGCTAAGGGAAGTGGTGGGTTTTTGTGGTCTCGCTTTAGCCCTGCGCGTTGAGAAATGGCCGAACGCTGCTTTCATTTTGAGCCGCGAGGCGAGCAATTACACTATGCGCGTCACGTGACCGAGATGCATGGCTTTTTATTGCACCGCCGAGGCCCTCCAAGGCTGATATGCCAAGAATGAAAAATAAAGAATCAGCCCCTCCCCCTCATCCCCTCCGCCACTCTTAACGTCCCCATACACACACTCAAATAAACACACACACACACAGAGTTGGTATCTTGCCCTCTGAATGGCTTCCAGCCCCATATGTGCATGCAGCTCATCTTTGCATTTATCAGTCTCACAGTATAATGAATACCTTGCGCTGGAATGAATGGTTTCGCCAATAACGCTCCAAATGTTCTTGGGCTAACATGGCCTCAGCCCGTAATGCTCTTATTGTTCTCTGTTGTATTTGTTCCATTGAAATAAAGATCAATATCCAGAGACAATGGATGACCAGCAGAATCAGATGAAAACAACAAACACTCATTTAATTGGCGGAGAGTCGTCATTAATCTGCACAAGCGTGTGTGTTTCCCTTGCGTGTGTGCGCGCCTCCCATTGTCTGTGCTCCCTCTTGCTTTTTTTTCTTCCCTTCCCAACGACAAGCGGCGCATCTTTTTCTGGTCAAGGAGGACGTTGATGAATTGCTGCGAGGCGAGCTGGAGAGGCACAATTAAGATTCCATCAGGATAAAGGTAAAGGTAAATTATTTACATTAACGAGAAGGCTCAGCTCGCCCAAACATTCCTCCGCCGATGGAGAAAAAAAACCAAACCCCTGGAATCTGGAGGAGCCCGCTTCCGTAAATTGTTTGTGCTTTTAATTAACGAGCAAGGCAAATGTTTGTGTATGTGTGTGATTGTGTGTGTGATGGTGTGTTAGGTGTATTTGGGTGGAGCGAGAGCAGTGAGGGGAGGTAAAGAGGAATGATGTGGTGGGTGGTAGAAGAAGGGCCTCTCCCTGGCTCATTAAAATGGTCAGTGAGGCACAGAGTACAGATAACGTGTTTCCTCTTTCGACGCAGAATCAATGAAATGATGATTAACAAAAAAAAAGTGTGCTTTGAAAAGTATACTTCACTAATCTTTCTTTTTTTTCTAACGTTTCTCTCCTTTTGTGAGCAGGGGTCTTGATCGGTTGGGAATATTGTAACAGTTATTTTGCAATAATTATATCTTAGGCAGGATTGGATTAGATCTTTTGAATTGAATTGTACAACACTGACATCTTTTATGTCAAACATACATCCAGAGCATCCTCACTAGAAAAAACATCCGTGTAGAGCATCTGTGCAAATAGGTTGTTATGACCTCTAGAGGCCGTAGTAACTATTACAGGAGCACAAGTTACGTAATGTACGCAACAGTAAGATTTTAAACCCAAACAATCTTTTCCTAAACCTAACAAAGTAGTTTTTGCACCATAACCTAATGATACTGCGACCATTTCACGATGTTAACCATGTCATATGTCATTTCGGCATTCATTGGCAATCAAACTATCAGTCATTTAGGTACGAGGTTGTGTTGTGTACATTTCGTTTTGGTAGATTTCTTGCCCTCTTAGTGGCAGTTAATGACGAAGTTTTTAGCAAACAGGTGCAGCATCTAGGTAGTTACGGAGCAACATTATCATTCGTTTGAAGTCATGTTTCTGGTCGCATAATGAATCCAAGTTTGATATTCACTCTTTTAGCTCGTTTTTGGCCTCCACCATCTCCTGAGCAAAATATCTGGCTCTTTAGCGGATAAATACTCGACTAAGTTCACCAGCTGGTTGCTAACTTTGTCCTGCTGTTGTTTGATGCTGGGCAGGTAGTGCACAGCCGGTTTTTAGAGCTTTTTCGAACAAAAACGTTGATGATGAATACAGTGAAATGGAACCAGAACCGTAAAGTTGTGGTCCATAAAACCAAAACAACAAGCTCAAAGTCTATAAATTTCTGTAAAGCTAAAGGGTGCTGCAGAGTCGAATGACAGTTCCCTGCGGCTTCTACAAGCAACCTCCTTCACAAACAAGTTGTCATGTAATCCATTGTTAATATAAAAATATTGGTCAGAGCTGCTTGAAGTTCATTTGATGGCTGCGAGTCATTGAGAATGTTATTAAGGAAAAAGTTATTGTTAGTGTTCCAACTTATGCAGTCACAAAAATAATAAAACTCTCCACACTTAGGAGGGACAGGGACACAAGAGAGAAAGTAATATGGAAGGAATCAGAAACATAAACACATCGATGTGAAGAAAGAGTCACAGTGGAAAACGATCTGAGTATGAAACATTGATTTTGGACTGCATTTTTTGACAGTCTTCCAAAACAAACTTTTGCCCCATGTGACATGAGATAACATTTCTAAACTGACAACCCGCGTTACAATTAGGTTTGTTTGGAACGTATACATGCAAACATTTATGTGCCTCCTCAGATTTCTGGTGCTGGGCCGTCTCCTTTTGTTTGCATTAGTGAACTCTTGAGTGTGTCTTGGCAGCACGCAGACTGCAGCTCCTCGTTTTTAGAGCTTACAGAAAAGGGATCCAGGCACAGGGGCGAAGTGCACATCGAGAAATTCAGTTTGATAGCATGTCACAGCTCAATCAACCCGGGAAATTTGTGCGGTCACTCTCCCTCTCCCTGTTTGCTTAATGTTGTGGAACAAGCAAATTGAATGTTTGTCCAAGCTGCAGCAATTACTTACTAATGAGTAATAACCTGCATGTATCTGACATTTCAGAAAAAAACAGAGGAGGCAGGAGTAGAGCAGAGAGAAATGAATATAAATCTGTGCAGCAGAGCTTTCTTTTTTCTTTGTTTTGACTCAATTAATCATCTCAAGACCCCTCAGGTTCATCCAGTGACCCCTCAGAGGAGGCCTGATCCCTCGTGTGGGAGCCACTGGATTAAACTACCTAACTGTGTTTAAAACCACCATACTTTATAAGAAATTCGCCCCAACTTGAACAGCTATGACAGTAAAATGCAACTTGCACATTAATGCATCACTAATATTAAGCTAATAATGTAATATATAATAAAATAACACTCATTATAATACTAAAAAGCATAATACTTATGTACCTATGCAAATTTTTTAAATTAAGGACTTTTACGAATGGAGTATTTTCTTGCTGTAGTGTTACTACTTTAACTAAAGCAGAGGATGTGAGTACAGCACTGCTGCATCCTGCTACACCCTCTAGCAGGATGCTACATTATAGACAATATAGAAGCTGTCTAAATCCTGCATAATGTCTTGTAGATGTGAAAAGACCTTATTTGGAGTTTGCACCCTCTTGTACTTCCCTCATTGCTGATGCTGGATTTGCCGTCAGAATGATGCTGAACGCCACATGACTCCTCACAGGCAGAGATGCCCTTGGCTTGATGGGATCAATCAGACATCATGCCTCGGAGTTTAAGTCCTGCGTGCATGTGTGCATGCGTGTGCGTGTGTGTGTGCACTTACACGTTGCTTGTAAGTGTGTGTTTGCATATTTGCGCAGCTGTGTGTGTCTGTGCCCACCAATGTATGTGTGTGCCCACGCACGCTCAACATGAAAGTTTAAATTTGTGTGTGTGTGTGTGAGTGGGTGAGAGAGCCGGAGAGAGAGAGAGAGAGAGAGAGAGAGAGAGGTGTGTGGGTGGGATCCGTTTTGACAAAGTTCCCCATTTTTCAGAAATAATCACTTGTTCCCGTTACAGAGACAGAGTCGTGTGACTCCGGGGCTGCTGAGGAGGCAAAGTCAGAAAAAAGCTCTGGTTCTCTCTCTCTCTCCTTCAGTCTCCTTCCCTCTCTCGCTCCTGGTGCATTCGACCCTTGTCCTTGTGGCTGCTAACGAGGGGGTGTGGCTGTCACTGGAGGCGTTGGGGCTAAATTACCATATTAATTAGCTCATCTTTTGACCGACAAACACAGAACTGAAATGTCACCACACTCACATCGGCCATAGGAAACACAATTAGTGGAAGTCATTATTGTTTTAGCAATGCCCTGTGTTTCTCACTCCATTTCCTGTGTCCTCCATTCCTCCCACTCCTTAGCTCCTTCTCCTACTGTCTCGCCCTTTGTTGCTTGGCCCTTACAAGCTTTGTTTCTTGTTTGCATTGCAAAGCTCAAATGAGAGCCATGTCGGATGGAGTTAGTCACATACTGGAAGACATTGTGTCTGGCGTGAACCCGCTGCTCTGGCCAGCATGTTGAGCTGAAGTAGTAGCCTTCACTCACAAGACTCAGAAGCAGCAGTGAGGTTTCACTTCCCCATATTAATGATGTCCCGCCGAGCAAAACTGCAGTGATTTCTATTTTGACAGTCATGGTGTGCTGCCGGTGAACCAGGCACCTTTTTTTTTTTCGTGACCTCTCCCTGAGCATTTCTCCCTGCATCAGCCTGCTGCCTATCCACATGCACAGTCTGCTGCACTTCATACCTAAAGCACAAATACTTTTGCTTCTATCATTGCATCTCTATAGTTTTAAGGAAACAAAATATGCTTATTTGTAGCAGTGAATCTAATTGACAGGAAATATTGAAAAAAAGGCATATCAGTCACAGCAGTGTGTGACCCTGAAACTAAAAGGAGAACGTCTGCTCAGAAAAACATGTTTTTGCCACAAATGCACAGCAGTTTTTAATCAAATGAACCTCTTTCCTGCCAACATTTTATCAATTGCATGCTTTATTGCAACGGTCTTACCTATATCCTGTGCAAAAGGACATTATGCATCCACTGTGAGAATTAACACACCTTGATTATGGTTGGGTTTCACCAACTATTCATAAACCCACTACTGGCTTTGTGTGTAACTACTAGCTAGCTTAAAACCAGTGATTCATTAAATTGGGTTGCATCATTAAAACTCGTTACAGAAGTGAACAGTTAGAAGAAGGCTGAGTTTGACCCAGTGTTCATTATGCAACGTTGGAACAAAGGCGCTGTCACAGTTGATTTCTTTAAATGTATAAAAAAAACCCAAAAAACAGAAAGAGAGATTTGATGCTGTTTGAATGCCACGGAGACTTGTGGAATGACTTGTGTGAGATACTGCCATGTGTATGCCATGTGTATATTTCTTTTGATCCCAAACTCCACAGTATACTGCAGCACACCCCCCCACAACACCAGTCCTCTTTTGAATCACTATCCGTGCCTTTGTGTATTCCTGGAGCAGGCATCTGATGAATAAGTTAAACCAGAGGCGACTGTAAGGCTCAGATATCCTCCTGTGTAGATCTGACCCTGGACCACTACCTTTGTGTTCTTCTGTGCTCTGCCAGAATGCTCTTATCACTTTGACATCAAAGATCCTGTCCAGATTTCAGTCTCTTCACATGGAGGCAACCTTGGAGCTTCTCATGCATGCCTGCAGGTCAGGGCACACATGTGTGTTTGTGCATACATTTGAATGGTGTGCCAACACCCCTCTGATCTTTGTGTGGGAGTGGGAGATCATGTGATCGACCACGAATACTGCAGTCTGATGCTCGACAGGAAATAGTTGGTCTCCCGTTTAGTCCTAATCTGGTGCAGCCAGACCTCTGTCTCATTAAGCTAATGAATGAGTGGAGCAATTCAAACACAAAAGTTGGTTAGAAAATGAGGACAGCGGATGTCACTATACTTTGAACCAATAATTATTTTCCCTGCCTTTGCGAGACTATTTCGGCCTAATTCTCCATTGTCCTGTCCTGTACTGTCTTGGCCATCTATCAGCAGTGTAATCTCCCACTTCAGAGAGCTGACTGATGTAAACTGTGATGGATGTTGACAACAGGCAGTCACGGACAACGCGGATAATTTTAGCATTGAATTTAATTTTCTCTTCCGAATAACTTTGGCTAACGTGGGAGTTTGTTTAAAACCTGCGTCCTTTGGGCTGAGGTCGACAGATCGCTGGAAAATACCAGCGGTGGAAGAAGTGCTCAGATCTGTCACTTAAGTAAAAGCAGAAATACCACAGTGTAAAAATACTCTTTTACAAATCCTGAATTCACAATGCTACTTAAGTAAAACGACAAAAGCATTAGCATCGAAATGTGCTTAAAGAACCAAAAGATAAAGCATCGATTATGCAGAATAATGTGTATTATTTAATCAGAAGTTGTCATACATTATGTGCAAGCATCACTTTAATTGTGCAGCTGGCAAAAATGGAGCTGAATTTCACTACTTCGTATACTGCTGAGTACAGTAATCTATAATAACACGTCATAACTAAAATAGTATTTGATTACATTTTGTATTAATCTGCAAAGTAACTTTAGTTATCAAAAAGTACAATAGTTCCTCTGAAATGTAGTGGAGTAAAAGTATAAAGAAGCATAAAATGGAAATACTGAGCACTTAGTTACATTCCACTGGTACTGTAAGTACAATGATGTTATATGATGCAACAGCTGAAACTATGACAATAAGAGCCGAGTTTTAATGAACTTGAATGATCCTCTAACCTGACTTTCTTTGTGTGGAAGTGCGTGTTTATATGTATGTGCATTAGCTTTAAATCCCTGTCAAGTGTTTTCATCCTGTGTGATGTGCTCCAGAGGAGCTGCAGATGCTACGCTTCATCGATGGAATCATTGGGTACCAATACCGGCATGTTTTATTCATCGTCATATGTGATCCTGTGCACGCAATCATGTATAATGTGATGTGTTTGTCTGCATATGTGTGCTCTCCTGGGGGCCTTCCCTCGAGCCCACCAGGGTAAGAAGTGGGTCAATCCCACTGTGCTGAGCGGCGAGAGTCAAGCAGCGACGGGTCTATGAGAAGCAGAGAGATGGAGGAGGCGCAAAGGCCCGTGTGAATCAGAGGCAGCATCGCATGGAGCAGTCAAAGCTCGAAACATACAGCGTGTGCGCAGCACATAGGCTGCATGCTGCCTACGTGGGTGGAGCGAGCAGAGAGCTAATCAGATGTGTTATTTGTATGGGGTGAAAGCGAGGCTGCTCACTGAATATGTGAGAAATCCGCCTTTGACCTTGAATCGCGCTTTCATGCTGCTGCACTTGACGACTTCTCACATGTGGTCTGATTTCGACGCGTTTTGAAGGACGAGTCAAGGGGGCCGAGGGAGAACGACACAGCGATGCATCAAACAGAAGTATTTCATGAACTAAAAAAAACACGATTGTTTAGCTGATTTGTCAATTCATAATGAACGTATTAAGATTTTCTGAATGTTCCTACAATCAGATGAATATATTGCAGCATAGACTCTAATTGTAATGCAAAATGCCTGACTTTTTTTTAAAAGTTAGAGTTTCACATTGTGTAAATACAACAAATCTGATACTACGGTGCTGTTAAGTTCTGAGTTATGGTTCTCACTTTGATTTTGTTTGCACAGCGGGGGTTTTCCTCTTTTCTTCTCTTCTTTCCTCTCCATCCCTAATAGAAGATGCTGTTAGAAGTCTCTCTCCCGTGGGAAGAATGCGACTGATCCCACATTGTTCATTGTTGTTTGTCTCTCCTTGAACAGAAAGGCAGAAAAAAAGGAACTTGGAATTACAAAGATCACATTTTCATCCTCTTTGATCTGATGTGTTAAGAGAGGGTTTTGCTGGGTTGGTGCGTGTGTGTGTGTGTGTGTGTGTGTGTGGCGGGGGTGACAATGTTTGCTTGAGTGTGTCATGGGTGGGGTGTGGAAAAAAAAAAGTATGTGAGAGAAAGAAAGGGACAGTGAAAGCGAGAACTGTACGGAGGAGGAGGAGCGGGGGGGTACAGTGTTGAGAAAGTGTCCTTGAGGGTTTGAGATGCATGAAGGGAGGAGATGCTCCATGCAGGGAGAGTGGGCTGTTTATTTACTGCAAATAAGCTGTCTCCCTTCAGGGCTTTCCAGGGGAGCTTGTCCCCATCACTACCTCAGCTCCTGCACCTGGCCTCCGGCTATACCCCCAGTTAAGCTCCACCCAGCCAGGGAAGACAGCAGAGGGAGGAAAAGAGAGAAAGAGAGAGATTCTCCTCCCGTAGCCCTTAGCGTGTTCTCGCCTTCCCCCGTCTGGAGCTGAAAATGGGGTAAACCACGCAGCGCCTCTGCCTCGGCAACAACGAAAACAAGCAGACTCCTAATGCCAAAGAAGTGCTTATTAAATCCCAGACAGCCTTGCAATTGCGCTGTGCAGCCAGTCAAAATAAGAAATTGTTTGTTGTTGGTTTATTCAGCCTGCCTCCCTCTTATTCCACATGCTTTCTTAACCTCCTCCGAATCAGCCCGGACTTTCTGTTTTCTCTGTTTCGTTCTCCCCCTCCCTCCTCATCCCTCTGTTTGTGAGAAACGATGTGTGGCTGAGGCAAAAACATGGGACATGACAGCCAAGCAGCGAAAACATGCAGATGTGACAGTATGAGAGGGCCACTGGAGGGCAGAAAGAAGGAGGGAGTATTAGGGAGAGAAAATGACAGGCACAAACAGAAAATCTGATAGAACTGAGACGAGACATCGCACAAAAAAAAAAAAACTGTGCAGGAGGGAAAGAGAGAGAGAGCCTGAGGGATGAAATATTTGAAATAGTGAAGGAGATTGTTAGTGTGGAGAGGGAGAGGGTTGGGGTACGCTGTGAACAGCAGATTGTGGGGGCGCATGTTGTCGAGGTGGCCCAGGTCCCTGGTGCCCTCCTGTTTCATGGCTCTCACAGCCTGTCAGTGAAAACAGCCCAGCCATGTAGACAGCTGTGCTCAGGAGGCTGCGGGGGCGAGAGGAGATGAGAGAGGAGAGAGGAGAGGACCTTTGTTTTCCATTTTGCTCCTCATCTCCATCAGTGTCCTCATTTTTGTCCAGGCTCGCTGTGTATTCATTCCTCCCGAAATTTCTGGGCTCCGCCATGTTTGTTCTATTCATCTGCAAAAGTACCACAAAAGAAACAAAAGCCGTGGTTTGCATTCAACAGCCTCGACAATATTTACATGTCTGTTTGTTTAGCGTGTGTTTGTTTTCGCCATTGTCAGTCAAGTCAAACCATGCAGTCTGAAATGTCCCCTTTCTTAATCTGTGCCCCATATTAACCCACTCCCTTGAGGCGACAGTGCATTTTAGAGAAATGGATGCACACGAGTGTGTGTGTGTGTGTGTGTGCTGGCGTACTAGAAGGGAAGAAATATGCAATGGAAGCGTCACGTTGAGCAATAGACGTCTGGAGTTGCCACGCTGCCATTTCCGCTCGCTCGAAATCAATCACAGGTTTGTATGAGTGATTTTTATTGGACCTAAAAAGTCGTAGCCACGGGCTAATGGGATAGATTCATCTTTCCTCCCACAAACAATACATCGCCCAGTGTGGAGACTTAAAAGAATATGACAGCTTGTCATCCAGAGCGTCTCTGTGCGTTAGTCCCTTTTTGTGTTCATGTCCTCTACATCAGAGGAATCACGCAGATCAATGCCCTCCCCTCTTTCCTTTGAAGGGACAAGTGCTGTCCCTGAGGTGCCCCCCCCCCCCCCCCCCCCCCCCCCTATACCGACCCTCTACAAGGCCTCCGCTTACCTCCCCGTCTCCCTCCACCTCCTACCTAGCTCCCCCAGCCCTTCCTGCCATCACGGCCTTGTTTACGAGCCTCTCCCCTGGAAGGACAGGTTAATAGAGGACCTGGCCCGGCTCAGGCCCGCCTGGTTCCCATTCGCTCCCTAATAAGACATTTCATCTCCTGTCTTACTGCCTGCTCGCCAGCGGCAAAAGCTCTCCCCAAAAGAACAGAGTACCTGTGTGTGTGTGTGTTTGTGCACTCTGGTATGCAGTATGGTGGCCTTGAGGTGCAAAAAACAACCACATTTCCCAAATCAAATATGCAAGGCCGAAGAAATGCCCACATTTTAGAAAATACATAGATATTACAGACAAAATGTTGTGAATAAATTGATCATATTCAAGGTGGCAGATCATGTCACAAGTGACCAGTAGTGTCACCTTTTTTGCTGCAATCAAGGTGCAGCATTTTGTTTTTCTGCCAGTAGACACACACAGCCTTTGTGACCTTGTTTCCCTCCCTGGTGCATCCCTTATGCATTGAACATTGAAATAATATCCTGGCTCTGCACCCACTGACTCGATTTCAATGTGAGGAAGCTGAGAAAGATCCAACCAGGAGGCAACCACTCATTTTCATTCCTTCAGGAAACGTCCAAACAAAATAGAGGAAAGGCTCATCGTGGCTGTAAAAAAGCCTCCAGATTCTCTGTGATATAATGAAAAGCCAGAATGAGCAGAATTTGACATTTGCGGTTTGCAGACACAACATTCAAAGCCGGCCCCTCTTCCTCGGCTCATGAGTTCTTACTTACGTTCTACCTGGTCTCTACCTGATTATAGAGTCCTGCCATCACCGTTGCATTGTTATTGGCTGGGGGCTACGCACTCACTGCCCAAAGGCTGACACAAACAAACATCCATACCATCAATTTAATGTTTCTCATCTTGTACAGTATGTTGAAACTGTGTGATAAAGGTTCGGGAAAGCTAATAAAGTGTGTTTAGGGTCAGGCTTCTAAAAGGCTTTGAGGAGGCATTCATTTCAGGATGCAAACTCCAGTCTCGCACTCGCTACACACCCATCCACCACCTCAACCTTCACAGCAGTACCTCTTCACCTCACTACATATACGGCGCGCCACCGAATGTTGGCATAGAAAGTTAATCTTGGAGTGTGAAATGATCACATCCAAAATGGACGTTATCCCAACGGGATACTGGGCCGATTGCTCGAGCCACCTGCTCTGGTTATCAGGAACATCCATTCAGAATTAAGAGTGAGAAAGGTGATGCCTGTCCTGGTTTTCGATATTATTTTTTTATGTGCGTGTAATATTCATGTGTTTCCTGACATGTTGTTTTGCTTTGTTTTGTGTTTGTGTGTGTTTTCTGAAACGTTGTGTTTTGCACCTCAGGGCCACCGTACTACAGTCCACAATTAAAGACAGAGGAACAAAACCAATGAAAGCAGCCCCCAGCACACAAGGTAACCCTGTAAATCAGCTCCCAAGGACACAATAACAACCTCTTGAAAACACTGAAAAACAAGGACTGTGATCTTTTTACTGGGGGACGAATGAAAGACAGGAACTGGAGGAATGGAGAACCAGGCCTGGCCCATAATGCCTGGGCTTTAGGTGGTTTAAATCAACTTGACTAGCCGAGCTCTAAAAGCCAGCCAACTCCCTCGTGTCCAGAGGGAGCCCTGGGAGACTTGGTGTCCGGTAAACAATGTCCGCCTCGCCCTCTGGAACCCTGGGAGGGAGAGGAAACTGCATGTCCTTGGGGCTTCAACTTTGACCCCCCTCCCCTGATGAAATATGGGCCCTGCCCTGTGGTGTAGACTTGTTTGAACTCGAGTCCCTAATGGGCAAGGGTGTGTGTACATTTTTCATCGTGCCTTTGTGTTTGGGCGCTGTTTTGTGAGCTTGTGCCTTCGCAACATTGGGGAGTTGTGGAAGACTGTTATGTGATTGCAAATAACTCAAAAATAATGAGTCGCTGGTTTACCGAGGAGCGCGTTCGGAAACAAAGACATTTTGATTCTGGTTCTGCACCATTTGAAATAATAGCCTAAGCATGATGCAGGCTACAAATTCATCCTGTGAATGAGAATAAATTGTTAACTTCCTACTTTATTGATTTTGGAACCAAAGAAATCGAACTGTATCTCAGAGAACTCGTCTTACTTTTCGTGCTCTTTGTTGTTTTAATTATGAATCTATGCAATTATGAGTATTACGCTTCTATTCTTTGCTGTACTTGCTATGAAATCTTTCCAGCCCTTCCCAAATCTTCCCTTTGTGTTTTTGCAGAACTGTGAGCGAGTGAGCTCGAGGGTGAGAGGAGTTACGAGAAATGTTTATACAGGCCAAGCTGATGCTTTGATAAATGTGCAAGGAAATGACCTATGTGTAAAACCAGTTGCTCTCTTCATTCATATTCGATATGGTGCTTGGCGCATGATCCATCAGCAAAGCACAATGACCTTTACCATAGTGATGAGCAGCTTCTCACCCTGTGTTTCAGATAAGGGAGGATTTATGCCCTCTGAAACAGCTGTATATGGAGTTGATCTGTGACATTTGGTGAGGATTTAAGGGCTATTTTACCCCACAAAAGTCAGGCGTAGGAGTCGGTGCTTATTTCACCTCATTTCATCTGTTTCTTGTGAGTACTTTCCCCGAGGTTCTGTAAAATAGGTCGCCCCTTTGTGCCAAAAGCATGACAAAGCAGAAGATGGATACATGAAGGGTTTATGTGGTTTTAACTTTGAGGGTTGAAAAGCTGATTCTTCAAGCAAATGTTCTCTCATCTAAAAGAAAAAAGCTAATACCCACCTGGTGTTTCAAAATTGCTTTATGTCGTAGCACATTTGCCGTTGCCTCAGTGACGGATAACAAGTCAAAATTGGCATCGATATCCACTATTAAATATCAGATACACATGAACAAACAAGCGGGATTTGAAATGCTCCACTTCCCCTCAAGTCCTCCCGCTGTGGCTGTTAGTTGAGGTAATTAAGAGTCATCTCTGTTTCCATGGTACATCTGAAATACAAGCCGTCTTTGTACAAATTGATCTGTAGGATGTCCCTCACACTGTGCCCGGTGTTCCCCTAATTGACAATGCATGTGTTTCCATTTCTGTTCTTTTAAATTTCAAATGATGGATGAAAAAGGAGGCAGCCTTTTGCAGATGCAAAAAGCACCTTCAGACCGTGGATGGCAGCCACAAGTGTCGTAACCTAGCAACCAGGGAGTCGCTGTGTGTGCGTGTGTGTGTGTGTGTGTGAAAGAGAGAGAAGAGGGGCTTCCTATTGAAAAAAAAAAAAAAAAACCCTCTCACACTCATTCTAGTTTATTCATGCCTTTGTTTGACCAGCTATTTTAGGACCTTTGAGTGTTCCTCTCTCACCCATGGACACATTTATTTTTAGCGCCATCTCTTGCTTTTCTTTCTGCCTGCTTCATGGCGAACAGCGCTTAACCCTTTTCTATTTCTGCTGTGATGCCTGCATCTGTTCCACAGAACCACATGGGAGGATGGATTTGTGGGGAAAAGGGGAAAGGGAGGACCATGGTGGTGTGTGTGTGTGTGTGTGTGTGTGTGAGGGCTCAGGAAGAGGGGAGGAGAGACAGGAGGAAAGAGGATGAGGGAGGAGAAGAGACAGAGGGAGTGTTTTCCATCTGCTTTTTGGCTCAATGTATTCTTTTTGTTTGAGGCCATCATACTGGGCAACATGTTTGTTTTTTAATATGGTTCTTTCACCATCTGGACTATTACCTCTTACAGAACACTGCCTTTGTCCTTGTTTACACTACATTTGTGCTCGCTGTGTGCACACACTTGCGTCCGGCTCAGTCCTCTGTTGTTCATGACAACGCTGCAGAAACACAGCCTGGTCTTGTGAGTCAGTTTGCAATAACGCTACCTTGCTGCTACTATTTTGATGAAAACCGCAGTTTCAGTTTTTCAGGAGCTAAGAAAAGCGCTGGAGATGTGTCAACTAATCCCATAAAAAGACCAGAATCAACAATGCAGTCATTTCTGTCTCTGATGACTTCATACTTTCCAACTTCTGCTTGTCTGTGGTCTCAAGTCCATTTGTTCCTGCAAAGACAAAACTGCTTCCACTCCTGTAACATTCAAGATTGACACTGCTACAGGTGGTCTTTGGAGATGAATAGTTGCATTCCCCTGGAAAAAATCACATATTGTCTCAGAAAACAATATACCACCTTTTGGAAAATTTGGCAGCCATATTTAGATTATATTTCTTGCACCAAACAATTAATGTAATAATTTGTATTGAGTTTACACACTGACCTTTCATTTTTATTTTTATTTTTATTTTTATTTTTATTTTTATTTTCATTTTTTTTTTTTTTTTGGCGGGGTGATGAGTACTTTTACCCTCTTGTTTGTTATGTCTGTATACTGTTGGTATATCGGCATGTTTATGTATGTTTCTATATGTTGCATATAAAAAAACTGAAAATAAAGTAGTTTAAAAAAAAAAAGATTGACACTGCTGCACTCCAGAGACATCATCTTTTTTATTCCACGTGTTTGCACATTACCCACAATACAGAGATATTTGCTTGTTTTACGCTAGCAGTGGCTGATGTATCATGTAGCTGCTAGCCTCAAGCTGACATGAGTCTCATTTTCAGTCTTTATTTCGATTTACGCAGCTCTCGCTGCAGAAGGCTTCGTTAGACTGCTTTCACATACGCAGCATTACTCTCCACGACCCGTAAATAGACGTATGAAAGTGGTCCACCTTCCCCTTTAAAAACCAGGTCAAACTTTATCAGTTACTAAAACTGCTGGGCACTGTGGTTTGTAGCAAGTGTTAGTGAAACAGGAGTAAACTGTGTGTTTGTTAGGGATTATTTTCAGCAGCAGGTTTAATTTTTTAGCGATGATTTAAGTGTGTGTATGTGGGATGGACTCAGAATAAACTACAGTGCCCATATTCATGGTGATGAAGAAACTGTTTGTGGCTTGATGATTGAATGTTTTTTTTATACATTTGTGGACAACAATTGAAGTCTGAGGCACAGAGAAATAAAATATATTAGACTTTGTGTCCACAGGTCATACTTGTTGTTACAATCACTTTATTATTGGTTTAGTCTTTTCATGGAATTTGTCATCCTTTAGGCTTGACTGCAAGATATTTTTTTAATTTGTCTAAATCCAGCAGCGATCGTGTTGCGCAAAACATTAAAATGGAGAAAAAAGGTTTTCATACAAGCTTTCGTGTCACATACACGCATGTGACACGAAAGACATATCTGCTTGTGTTTGTTATTAATTTTCACGTGCCCCCCTCTCTGTTGTGTACAAAGCATCAGCACATACACGGATGATCCTTCAGCGTGAATGCGAATTGATGTCTTCTCTTAATCACCCTCCTCTTCGTCTCATTCTCTCCACGCCTGAATTTGCATAGTCAAAGCTGCGATCATTTACATGATGGCATAGGTACAATTCATTTCAGTCTGAAGTCCCCCCCCTCCCCCTGGATGAAGCACTGCAGCTCGGGTCTGTGGGGAACGATAGGGAAAAAATAAATGAGGAAATCATATAGGGGTGCTCAGTAGCTCTCTAGTGGCAATGTGATTTCACTGTCATTGGCTGGAGAAAGGTCAAAGCAAAGGCGCATTGAAATCGGGGAATAAATAGACGAGCATACTGCAGTGCATAGGGAGAGTCGGCCTGCCAATGAAGTCCCAATCTATTCCCCTCACGCTCCCTGTTCACTCCCATTACAGACCTCATCAGCATCAAATCCCCACTAGCAGCAGCAGCACGCCCTCCCCCACATACAGTATGCTGCCTATTTCTCACACACACACAAACACACACACACACACACATCATTTGCAGGCCTTGCAAAAAGGAGGCTATTTGTTTAAATCTTCTGGGCAATCTTCTGCATTTTTGTGTGCATTTCGACTACTGTCACAAACTCAGGCCTACAAATAACAGCAGCCATTCAGACTGTCAGCTCGGTTTTCACGGTGGTCATTATCTACAAGCTCTAACCAACAATCTGAACTGACAAAAGGCTGTCATTCCCTAAACTACCTACTTTTTAACTTGACGTAAACCTTTATTACGTAGATTTCTAGCATACATCATTGTACATACTTTCAAACTGATGTAATTTAAAGTGTATATGCTTTAAAAAAGGATGTTTACCCACTTCATCGTTGCCCTCTCTGCCTGCTCCCCTGTCCTCTCACCTCCTCCCCATCCAAGGCAGTGGACCGATACCTTTGCTACATCCAGACAGACACACCACCACCACCACCACCACCACCACCACCTCCGCCTCGCAGTCCTACACCCCTCTCTGTCCACCTCAGCTCAGTTCAGCTCAGCTAACATGACAGGCCGGGCAGATGATGATAAATGCAGAGGAGGAAAAGCAATTACTGGATCAGTTAGGTGTAGTAGGGAGCGCTCAGGGCACTCATTACCAACAGACTGTAGAGTTTGGGATGTGCACACACACAAACACACGCACCCACACACACATACACACACGTGCATCTGGATTAGATGCATCAACAACAACCGTTGCTCTCACGAAGTTAAGGTCCTTTCAGACACAACGTGATTTGAGCTTGATACTGTGTTTAGCAGTTTGTCGCTAGACCTAGCTGCACTTTGGGCATGAGCTCTATGCAGCCAAAAGGCCCTTTCAGACCCAAATGCACTCAAAACATGGATACACTGAACCCCAAGACATATGTAGGTGTTTGGGTAAGTCACACAGAACAAAGCAAAATAGAGAGTTTTCAAAAGTTCTAGCAGGACTACGCCATTTTGTTGTTTATCATAAAGGCCGCACACATCTGTCTGCATAAAAGCTACCTGCTAAAACACGCCTGATATGCCTACTTGATTGTAAACATGTTTCCTTGATAGGACTTTCCTCTTGGTCTTGATACAAGCATAATATTGGATTGAATATTCTGAGGATTTATACACACAATATTAGCTTTTCCTCCACTTTGCCTTCCCTGCCTGGCTGGCTGCCTCATTTCTATTGGCCACATGGGCATCCATCACAGCGTGCATCGCCCAAAGTTCAAAGTTCAGCTGTGCGCTGCGCGTGCGTTTTGCTCGAGTTGTGCTGCTGCGCAAGCCATTGAAAATAATAGGCTTCGGAGTGCAGTGGTACCGTTGTTGCTTTGTGTCTTGTGTAAATCCATTCATCCAAGCAGATTGAACCAATGAATCCATCATTATCCATTTAATGCTGCAGCATAACGTGCAGGGCATGTAATAATGATAACAAAAATTAGATCAAAAGTGGCAAGCAGATGACAAGAACAGTGTTACAGATACACAACACAAATAGGTTAATATCAGCGCGGCAGTAATGTGGCATGCATTTGTTGATGTGAGCTATACAGTTGTGTGACGTGCCATCTGCACACCTGTCAAAGCCGAGGAGGCCACATATATAGAATATAAGCCAAGGAGGATAAGGCAGCCTCGGTGATTGACAGTAGCACTGAGGTTGTCATAGGGACAGCTGCAGTCCTTGCTGTCCCCTGAGGAGGATGTAGAAACACTAATGATAAGGGAGTGACACATACGCACAGAGAGGGAAAGAGAGAGATTGAGGAAAAAGGAAGAGATGATTTGTATTTACCCTGCACACACACACACACACACACACACACACACACACACACACACAAGCTCACTCACACTCTTTCTTGCAGGCTAAAACAGAGGCAGTTGCCCAGGCTGTGCGTCTATGCGAGTGGTGGGCGGTGAGATCGCAGGTCAGGCCCACGCAGTCCCCATTCAGCCGTACAGTGTGCAGCATACACTGGCTACACAGGGGCCAGAATGGCAGACGGAACAAAGAGGAGCTCATGCATGCACGCAAAAAAAAAAAAAAAAAAAAAAAAAAAAAAACAGAAACAGGCACATATATTTACACACGCACACACACACACACACACACACAAACACAAGTTTCCTCCCCTTGCCAAAAACCCACCCCGGTGCCTGCTTTGCCTTTGCATTGCTGCCCCCTTTCAGCAAAAGACATGATGATTATTGCTTCATAAAAAACCCGCTCAGAGTGTCTACATTCGCCCTGCGAAAGCCAATGAAAGCACATAATGCACATACAGGCAACACATTTAATAGAAAAGGTTTGACTTCACACTGCAATACTTCCAAAAGCTTTGCTAGATAAGTAGTTTTTAAAGACGTGTTCTTTTTCTTTTTTTTTTGCCATAAATAAACTTTCATTTTTCTCTGACAGACTGTCCAGCCACAGTTACATAAGAGTCCATGGGTCTTAATTGTGGGTTTGCTTTACCACTACACACAGTAAACATGCGATTACAAAAACAGCTTGATTCTGTTGGACATCTAATCACTGGTTGCATTGCGGTTCACCCTGATATCACTTTCCTTAACCTTAACTGTCAGAGGAGGTGTGTGTTTGACTTTGATAATGGGTATGTTTGGTTATTTGGCTCGCAGGGGCATTCTGTCACATGTCGGACCACATTTGGACTGGACAGGATGTTCTAAACAAGTTCATGCTTGAGCGCCGCTGGGAGAGGATGATGTAGTGGCACTGTAGGTGGCGGAGATACACAAAGTCTCAAAGTGTGTTTGCGTGCATTTATTTATGTGTGTGTGTGTGTGCGTGTGTGCGTCAGCGCCAGAGTGAATGTTTGTGTATATGGGCGAGTGGGGGTGGCAGGGCTATAATCTGCTCCAAACTGCTTGCGGGCAGAGGCGAGGTGGGCGAGACAGTGATACAGAAAGAGAGCAAGGGATGGAGAGAGCGAGGGGAGGGGAAGGGGGGGAGGGGGGGGGTGAGGACAAGTAAGGAAGAAATGAGTTGGCAAGAGAGAAGCGATACAGACAGAAAGGAAAAACAAGGAGAGAGGGAGGGAGAAGTAGAGGTGAGTTGAGAGCAGAGAGGATTCGTGCAGCTTACGGATGCTCTACAGCGACTGTACCCGCTGTCCTCTCTCCTCTCCCACCCATTGTCATCCCGGGCTCCGTGGGCGCCGGCAAGGTAGCTAATTCCTCTGACATTTACGCCGCTTTCTCAGCCCTTCAGTGACGCAAGCCTGGACGCAACCTCTGTCAGCACCCACAATGGCCTCAGGTGGACCGAGAGATGGCGGATGGTGCAGACCATGGAATACTCAACCCTAACTGGGGCCTAGCCAATGAGGAGGCCCTTAGAAACACTCTCAGAGCCAAGGTCCTGCATATTGTGTTATATTATACAGTATGTCTTGAATAAAATAGGATTAGTGTGGGTGGAAGAATAAGAGAAGAAAACATTGCGGAGGAAAAGAGTGAAAGAAACTGAAGGAGACGAAGAGGAGAGGGAAGGAAAAGTAGTGGGAAATTGATAGTGCAAGGAATTTATAAATTTTTTATTCTCTCATGCTGAAGTATACACTTGGGTTTTAAAGTATGGATTTCATGAATTCATGTAACAATACCAGCTAATACTTAGAAAAAGACTACACTTTGGCTTGTTGATCATCCTACTTGACATCACTACCCATCTCATAATCATGCATGTTCTTACCACCGGGGGGCACGGACCCTCCCTCAGTGTACAAAAAAGGGAAATGTGACCCCCCCAAAAAATGTCTTCCATCAAAACGAATCCAAGCTCACGCATCTCTGTGTCTCAATGCACTCGGTCGGGTGGAGGCAGCGTTCGCCGTATTAAGTGTAGTGGCGTGCTGCAAAAAAAACAAGAAGAAGATGCTCTGTGCGTGTGTGTGCGTGCAACACGGTCTCATGACAGTCATCAAATTCAATGTCAAGGATTCATGTACAAGGACACATTTTTTTCCATTTTTTTTGTAACACTCAGGGTGACTTTCAAACGAATGTATTTCAGTTGGAAGTATCCTTCGTGCCTGCACCACATCCACCACCAATCTCATTCTACGCTCAAGTTAACAACCATAAATATACAGCATTCAGTTAGACTTTCAAAATAAAGCTTGCTGAGAAACATAACAGGTGACATTTACACTTAGACACCAAAACTACCTTGTTAGGTTTAGAAAAGATAATAGTTTTGGTTTTAATAACTTCTTACTTAAAGCAAACAAAGATGACAATTGGTTTCATGCATGAATCAAACCCGACGATCGTATGTGACAGTCCTGTGTGTGACCCATCCACCTCCCTATGTGGACTTTCTTGCTCTTTATACCACATTCATCCTTATTTGTTTGAAATATGTGCTGACTGGCACGAAAGAAATGTACACAGAGCTAATACTTTTTTCCAGGAAGTGCCTTCAGGTAAACAGACAGAAAGCGACAGACTGATAAGAGGTAATCAAATGATAAATAACAGGGAGGGAATGTAATAAACGTGTAATGAAATGTGTATTCTGACAAACAAAAATAAAGAAAAAAATGGAATTGACCATTTGGTAGTTTGATTAAAAAAATCCAAAATAACATAGCGTCAATGTGATACTGCAAAAGCGGAGTTTCGGGCAGAGAAGAAGCTAGAAAGAGGTCAGCAGGGTGGCGGCTGGCGGTCGGTCCATCTTTGGCATCCCGGTCAGAATGCAATATGAGAAACGTGAGAATTTTAGAGTTTTATGGGAAAAAACTGTATTCACGGAGCAGGAGCTTCAGGCTTTTACTTCATGTTTTTATGATACAGTAACAGCACAGATCAGGAAACACATCCAGCCATTTGTTAAAACTGAACGAGGCTAAATTTAACAAGTTTTGTAGGTTACAACCTTTAGTTTAATGGCATATGGTCTTCTGGATAGATTCCTTGGCAAAAGCTCTTAATAAGAGAAATTCATACACTAGAGTCTTACATTATATGTGTGTTTACTAGTGAGGTCCACCACAGTAAAGGTCTCTTGTGTGCTTCCACCTATAATGTCTGTGTGGAGTACTTCACTACAGGTTGTGCCTACATAGTGACTAGTGTCTATTACGATCAGTTGGTTGATTTTGATGAACTTGCAGTACAGCCCACACTGGTCTGCCCGGCACTGTGTGTGCAGTCTACTGCAAATATTTAAATACGATTTGATTGCAGCGTTTTTGCATTATTATTATTACTTCATACCTGAGTGTTTTTAGAGCCAGACTCCAGGGTAGAAACTGCAGGTTTGAAGTGTCAGCACACAAACAGTGTCATCATCTGTCTACCTCTCAAACGTGGGTGGAACTGAATGTCAGGTATACGTTTTAACTGTCTAACTGGTTGTGTGTGCACTCTCGCAGTCATATAACATGCAGGGTCCTGTCTTTTTATAGGACGGCCTGGGGGCTCATACTGTTCACTCTTTCAGCAATATCTCATCTTCACCCCCATTTGCTTTCATCTCTGCTCATGTCTGAGACTCTTCCCCTCCGTCCCTCCTTGTACTCTACAAGACACAAAGATAATTGAATATAATTGGCAGGACATAGAGTCTGAAGGAACAACGTGACACACACACCCACAGACATATCCATTACTACTTTACGTAACTGTCTAAGATGTACTTTAATTTAGATAAAGTGGAAGGCGCAATCAGGGGCAAAGTGACTCCAGGCTTAACGGCAGTCTAGCGATGAGTCGGCCCCCGAGAAACATCTTTTTTTTTTTTGTTGACAATGGACAGGAGGCATCCTTCTTTCACAGCAGACACTCTTGTCATTCCTGAATTGCCTTTGCAAATGACTGCAAAGAGAATGCAAATATCTCTTTGTGGGTTTTAACGCTCCAAGCTTAAACATGCAAATGATAGATAGAATCCATTCTCTTGCTTTGTTGACTCTTCCACTCACTGTCTGTACACTGACTCCTCCTCCCTATGTTTTGAAATGCCTCCAATGCCCAGCATCAGCACTGCAGTGTTCGTCTGAGATTGCACGCTGGTCGCTCCATCTTCTGTTGATCCTTGTCTCTCTCTTGTCATTCTGAACAGCCTTGAAACTAAAAATTGGGGCGATACAGACTATTTGCTGTCCTGCTCACTGATCACTCTGAATGAAAACCTCTTCTACTTTTGGTCTCTCTCATGTCATAAAAGACGTCGGGTCAAATGCAGGTCGTAGTTGGAATGGAAAAGATCTGGAGGGATGTTATCTTGGGTGGGATGATAGGAGTGGCACAACCACTCGGAGATGAAATGGTTAGATGAGGAGTGTCGGATTGATCTGACCACCCCTTAGTCATCATGTAAACCTGAGAACCTGAAACAAACGATTGATCCATTAAAACCATACAAAATCATTCAATCACTAATAGCTGTTGTTTTATATTCATATCTTATTAAAGACCATTTCTCGTCCGCCTGCTCTCTCTATCCCCACCCCTTCTATATATACTGTACAAACACAAACATGTACGATGGATACAGACGTGGCCACAGCATCAAAGAAGTGAAGATTGAAGACAAAGTCATTATGATTGAGCTACAATCTGTGACCCCCCTCCTCGCAGCCTCCAGTGCTCACCCAGACAGATCTAAATGATATTGACAGTTGAATAAATTTTCTGCATGAAATCATGTCAGCTCGAGCATGCCGCCCTCCCCTCCACCCCCCGTCTCTATGGCCCACTGAAGTGCTAAATAATTACATTAGTTTCCAGAGGCTAATTTGACTGAGAGCAATAATTCTGGTCCCATACCACCATAGCTGTTTTCATATATTTAATATCGATATTGGTAAATGAAAATGAACCATAGGTTAGCAGCACTATATGCAGTTGTGTATGTTCCGGGTTGATAATCAAAACATTGGACCGTGGTAACGCTATGGGTGCTGTCTGTCATCAGCAGAAATTAAGGTTATTATCTTGGTATCTTGTTATTTCACTGTAAGAACTGTCATGGCAACCGTATTAATGAATAGTAAGCAAACCTTGAAAACAACCTCCAGTGTAACATGGGGCCTACTCATGGAAGAATTTGCGCAATGCAAGAATGGATAATAAAGCCAAACATTTGATTCGTTTTGGATTAATTTGGATAGGACATTTCATACAAGAATTGCAGCTCGAAATGCTTTACAACTAAGAAATCACATGCATCAAGTGCTTTCACATAAAAAAAGAGAAACAATAAACATAAAACAGGGATAGATAAAATTAATTAAGAAATTAATGGAAAGTTAGATTGAGATAATAACCCACTTGATAAAAATAAGAAACATTTGATAAAAATACAGATGAAAATAGGATCATCAAAGCTCTCCAAACCGTCTTATTCCTTTAAAACAAGGGCAGTCAGTGATTTGAGACCTAATAGGCAAGCACTCAAAAAGTATTTCACCTTGTGTGCACACTCATAACAAGCATAACAGAGTCTCCCAAACTCCTAATGGACACAGATTCACCATTGGTCTTGATGAACCGAAATAAGCCTGTATTATCTAAATAGCTATTATTATATAACACACACCGCAGTTTTTTATAAATAGAATCGATAGCATAAGATGTAAATATGCTAATATATTCCACTGAATAGTTATAAGTTAAAAATGGCGTAAAGTGCATTCCAACGAGGAAATCACATGCATCAAGAACTTCACATAGAAAAGACATAGAATGAACATAAATAATAATGGTAAAAATAAGGTAGAAAAAGGATGAAAATAAAGCCAATGCATAACATTAATAGACCTTAATAGACCTTCCTCGGGGCAAATGTACTTATGAAAACACTTTGACATGCAAATACACATGGGAAATGCACTTTAAAATTGTAGCTCCCCTGGTCCAAATGCAAAAGAAACTCTGAATAAACATAAATCAAAACGTAAAACAATAAGGAAATCAAAATAATAATTTAAAATGCACATCAGAAGTGAAGTGAGGGTGATATTATACAATGTCTTTATCTGACTGTCACAGACTTCTAATAGTCATTCATCATCATCTGTCTGCAAAACAATGTGACTTATGAGGCTTAAACAGCTTTTATGCTCGTTTAATGACATATTTAGAGTCTTTGATTGTCACTGTTTACTCCCTAAGACCTGCTACCCATACATCTACAATAATATTGCAATTTACAACATCTTTTATGTCTGTTTAATGACACTGCAATTAACGAAATAACACAGTATTAACATGCTTTGACCTTTACATGTTTGCAGTACAATGAGATTGTTGGGCTGCAGTTTCCTGAGATGGGTTTATGGGTTTCGGCGGAAGACACGCAGCTGTCTGCGATGTTATGTAAGAATGTTGGGTCTGACTGGTCTTTCCACTGCTGGAGTTTCTGCCCCCTGGTATTTGGAACAGCGAACGTCTGACTCCTGTGACTACAAGGCTGCACTGTCTGTACTGAGTGTGTGTGTGTGTGTGTGTGAGAGAGAGAGAGAGAGAGAGAGAGAGAGGACATGTATTACTCATGTTGTGAGGACATTAATCTGTTTACACAGTCACATTGTGGGGACTTGCCTTACTTATGGGGACAAAATGCAAGTCCCCAGAATATAAATCATTAAATTTCAGTGGGAAGACTTGGGTTAAGGGTAGGTTAAAGTTAAGGTTAAGGATTAGGATTAAGCAAGTTGTGGTCATGGTTATGGTTAGGGTAAGTCTCCAATAAATGATTGTAAGTCAATGCAATGTTCCCAAATATGATGGAAACATGACTCTTTCTCTCTCTCTGTGTGTGGGTGTGTGTGCAGTTATGTGTGTCTCTGTGTGTGTGTGTGTGTGTGTGTGTGTGGAGGGGGTTGATCTAACTGCATAATAAAGAGCAGTTACATCATCTGAGAAAAAGACAGAATTTTCCCTTTGCCTACAGCCTTTCAGTAAAAACAAGGCACAATTGGACTACTTTGCTGCGTCTCAGCTTTCATGTAGGACTCAACGTGGTTTCCATTAAAAGAGTGGTCGCCGTGTGTTTTCACTGTTAGGCCACTGTCACATAAATTTTCCGGTGCATTGTCATATCTTCTGGGAAGAGTTGCGTTGTGTGAAACAGGAAGTGCAAAGATCCGAGAACAGACAAAGGTCGTTGGCTGCAGGGTTAAGGCAACACGAGTTAAGTAGCCTTAAAGCTTCCTCTTACTGAAAAGCTCTTTAATCCTGACGAGGACAAACAACTCCCTCTCACACACACACACACACACAGTAACACACAAAAACACAGAGTTTGCTGATGAGAGAGGCATGGGTCACCCTGAAGGATAAATGCTGATAATGATAAAAACAGTCCTTCCTCACCACATCTCTAGATAAACACAAACTCAGGCACATGTGCGCCGGACATAAACAAAGCCTTCATCTGCACAGCACATAAGCTCTGGCTGTTGTATTTTTAGGAACCAAAATCATGTTCTGAGAGTCAAATCTGTTTCCCAGCTTGAAACTTGAACACACATGTTCGCTTCCCCTTGCCGCTCATCATCATTCCATCTCGCCGTCATTACCCCTGACCCCGACGCCCGAAGTGGTTTTACCCAAATTTCTCTGTCTCGCTCATCTCATCTCCGCTCCCTTGGCAGCTGTGTCAACACCCACAGGCCTCTAGTCTTAAACAAACCATCCTCACGGCCATTGTACACCATGCCACTCCCCAACAGGACTGCTGCACTGACAACTCTATAAATGCTGGCAGTCAGTCCCTGAACAACATTGATTTTGTTCCAATCAATCCAGAGAGATTGCAACGCATGGTAAATGACAGACGCTGTGCGCCATAGCATACATTTCAGCATTAATTGTTGCTGGGCAGATTCGGCCGGCCACATGGTGGGTTGGTCCCGTGAGTGTTACGACTGCGGGAAACATCGGCGTGCTGTCTGTTCGCTGGAGCGCAGTGGGAGGCCCAGCTGTCACCCATATCTCAACTCAAAGGGGACAAAACTTGATCCCCGTCCAACAAAAATGGCCTTCACCAATACTCAAAACATTCCAGTCGGCAGTGCTTCAGCATAAAACTTCAGAAAAACTTAAGCAGCAAGACAGATTTAAGCTTGGTGCAGTTTCAAGAAATAGTTAAACTTTTTGTAAAACACTCGTATTCTTGCTGAGAGTTAGATGAGAAGATTGATATCACTCTCATATTTGCCTGTTGAAGCTACAAAGCAACAACATAAGAAGGTACAGCCAGCTAGCGTGTCAAGATTAGCATAACAACTGAGAGCAGGGGCAAACAGCAAGCCTGGCTCTGACCAAAGTTAACAAAATCCTCCTACCAGCACCTCTAACGCTCACTGATTAGCATATCATGTTTGTGAAAGTCATACAAAAAGCAGTGTAGTGCAGAAGACAAATGCACTGCGCTGGAGGTGCTGGTAGGTGGATTTTGTTACTCTTAGACAAAGCCAAGCCTTGCTGTTTCCAGTCTCTGTGCAATGCTAAGCTAACCATCTCCTGGCTGTACTTCCATATCTAACAGGCAGACGAGTGGCATTGATTTTCTTATCTAACGTTCTACAAGAAAGCTAATGAGCATATCTCCCAACATGTCAGACTATTCCTTTAATCGTTCGTTTGGTCATTTTTCAGGAAGCACCATTTCCTCCTCCACCTATGAGCTTTTGATTGCTAACATAAATTGATATTGCAGGCTCTTGACGGAGGAGCCTATGTACGGTCAAGGAACTGCTGTGGATGTTATTCTAGCTGTCAGGCTTTGTTTACCTTTCATTTGAACATTTTCCTGTCTCTCATTCCTAAGTTTTGTATGTTTTCTCTCCACCCCGCCTGTTGTTTTGTGTCATAACAAAGTGAGTTATATCCCCTCCTCCAATAGTTTTCTCATCCTGTCTCCTTATGGTTGGTTTTGCTGTTTGTGTTTCCACGCCATCGGACGGAGCAGAGATGGGACGAGGCCGGCGGTTCTCCCCTGTGTGATGTGGGTTCGGGTGTGCGTGTGAACGGTTTGGGGCGTGGGGCACGTCTCACACAGTATGTCAGGAGAGGTGTGAGCTAGCTGCGTGACGTCAGTGACATATCTCTGCTGATGCAGATCTGCCAGACGCAGGTCTTATACAAGCTGCATTTTATCTGCCTTCATCTTTGTGGACAGATTGTAAGCGAGAGGTGGGGGGAGTCCTGTGCTGACAGCCAACCTGCTGCCTCCTGACTGCAGAAAAATACTAATGAACCAGTGAGCAGGACTGCTGCCAGCGCTCTCTTCCTCTCTGTGTCAGTCCATGTCTGATAGCTGGGAAAGACTTCTAGAGTTTTATGAGTTCTGCTGCCGGACCTGCCGCGGGCTTGGCTTAAGGCCCTGACGGGGATCAGAGTGGCATAGCAGCACTCACACTGCGGCACACACACACACACACACACACACACACACAGTAGAGTAAATGTAGCCTACGCTCCCCCTCGTCCTCCTGGGATAACGTGGGACTTCTCGGCGATTGAGGTGGCGATGTGTAGTGCCACTGGCTATACAGGAGGCTGCTGGACGCCGGTCGCAGCTTTCACACAAACACTCGCACACACATAAGCACATTTAGGCCGGGCCCAGACAACTCGCCGACAACCTGGACAGCCTTGGGCCAGCAGACTGGGGGATTACGCCACACATGAGCAGCTGCCTGGTGAGGCAAAGGGCGCTGGGAGCAGATGTGACGTACTGTTGAGAACCCAGTACGTAATCACAAACGACAGAGGAGCCGGTCAGGGATAATAAAGATAAACATTTGCTCTTCAGGTTATTTCCCGAGCCTTGCGCTAAATTTGGACTTGGTGACAGCCAAGCCGCGTCTCACCCAACCTGTGGCTGAAGGC
Source organism: Chelmon rostratus (assembly GCF_017976325.1). Lineage (NCBI taxonomy): Eukaryota > Metazoa > Chordata > Actinopteri > Chaetodontiformes > Chaetodontidae > Chelmon > Chelmon rostratus. The sequence continues at coordinate 22,460,823 of NC_055661.1, forward strand.
CATTTCCTATTGCCTGTGACCTTTTCTCGTCCCCCCTCCCCACCTCCCTAACTAACAGATATGATCTTCTACAGTAAACAGACTTTATGCTGACACTTACCCAGACACAGTGAAAGACAGAGTGAATGAGACTTTATTAATCACAGACCAGTGAGTGCACATGAATGAACAAACCGTCTAAAGAAGAGACAGATTAAGAGTGAAAACAGCAACGGAAAGGAGGGAGAGAGCAGACCTGAACAATGCTCTTTTGAGGTGACGGTTGTGTTGTAAAAGCAGCAGAGCAGAAAGGGAAGAGAGGTACTGTCCCTGTTTGTAAAGAGTGCTCACTGCCCTTTGTGTTTGGTTTAGAAGAGGAGGAGTAACTGCTGACCACATCAACCACAGGCCTTTAACTCACGGCGCAAGCACTTTCTGCATGACCTTCACATTAGAGTGGCTTTAAACTGATGTCTAGAGTTCAGTGAAAAAAAGCAAAAAAGAAAAAGGTAGACTAGATTTGTACCTTTCGGAGCACAAAAGGCTGACACTGGGGCAGTACTTTATTAAAGTACAATTCAGTTTCTCGTTGGTTTTCTGCCTCTTCCATTTGTACTTTCACAAGGGCAGTTATGTACCTAAAGTGGCCAAAACGTACCTTTAAAAAATGGCATAACCTTTAGGGAATGTTGAGAAAATTTGCTACCATTTCTTTTGTCTCCAAATTTGGGTGATAGCACAAACAAACAAACTGCAAGGTGCTGCAACAAGGACGTGATCCTGCACTGGCTTCCCACTCACCGACACTGCCTGTGAGGTCAAGCGCTGCGGCCGCTGCCTCCAAGAAATTCAGCAGCAGCTCAACATTTTGTTGACTTTTATTGAGAATATAACAGTAAATACAGCTGTAGCTGGAGCACAGCAGCCGGTTAGCTTAGCTTAGCATAAAAACTGTAAATGAGGAAACAGCTAGCTTGGGGGCTATGTGCTGGCCTGTTTTTTTGGACAAAGATAGGCAGCTAGCCAAAGCTCCAGGAAGTTACTGCTCCGAGCCAAGAAAGAGTGGGAAAATAAAAGATATATAGAATGAAAGATATAACCCAGTTTCCAGTCTTCATGCTATGCTAAGCTAACTAGCTGCTGGTGCTAGCTCATTCACCCTACAGACATTGTGAGAGGTGTCAGTTTTCCTAATCTAAGCATATTTCCCAGAATGTTTCTTTATCTGAGGTATTCAGCCTAGTAACCGTTCCTTCAGGTCAGGATGAGTCAGTACAAGTTTGTACCCAACTCATTGTGTACCTGTTGTACCAGATCTACCGTGGTGGAGAACTGTAAGTACAGAGTGGGCAGCTTGTACTTTTTACTCTCCAAGACTTTTTCTTCTGTTCTTTCTCTGCTGCTCCCACAGTCTGATTTGCTCCACATCTCTCTGCTTTACCTTATTTGTTTCTCCCTGCTCTTGTTTTCATGATGAATCTCTAAAACGAATGCTTCTCCCTCCCTGTTGATTTGAGATTGTGCGCTTTAAGTCATGGCTGATCCTCTGTCATCTATTCATCGCCACAGGCCGATATATTGTGCCTGATTGCTGAAATGCAAAGTACTTGTTATCATTCTGGCTGGTGGCCGACCAACCAAACCTCAACCAAAATTCTTTCAATTTAGTAACGCTTTGAAATCCTGTGCTTTTAGATCTTGCCGTAGGTATTTGTGCCCTAAAAATACATTTTAATGACGAGCATTGGTCATTACTGCAGTAATGGTAAACAAAATGCCGAAAAAGCCATGATAAATCAGAATGCACACATGAATATGTCCCGCTGCCTGGTCTCTCCAGCACTGCAGAGTGTCTTACTTTTGAGGTTTAACGTGGCTTTGACAGGGCTGCCTCTTCTCACCACTGACGGTGTGCATTTACTAAACACTGGCCTGGGACTGATTACCTCTCCTCCCTCCTCTCCGGCTGTCTCTGTATATGTCTGCTGATGTTGTTTAGAGCCGTACAGACCACTTCAAATCGTCCTCAGCGTGGAATGGAAACGCCGGCAGTCAGGGGGAGTGCTGCAGCGCATTCTTGCATGTCACTTTTTAGCAAAACACACAAGCGGAGCTCTTATTCTCTGTCTCAGCATGGAGTTTGCAGTGTGGGCAGAGGGTGATGAATACAATGGAGAGAAAATAGAGGAGAGGAGAGAGGGGGAGTGGGGATGGAGGAGAGTGCGTGGGTGAGCAGATAGGACTGGAGATGAGGGGGAGGGGGGCAGGTTAAGTTGGTGCCTACACAGGGCTCTATCCCACAGGCTCTCTCCTGTCTCCCACGCCTGGCCCCTCTAACCTGGCCTAGCTTCTGTTTAATGTCTGGCTCTGTCACACCTCGGCCCACTCCCTAGAGATCTGCACGTCTGCGGAGTAAAGTACATTTCAGACTAGTTCTAGGAGAAAAACACACTAGAGAAGCCTTCACCGTGGATTTTTTGGGCCTTTCATCTCTCGAGCAGCTTCTGCGGCTCCATCTTTGGCTCTGTTTCTCTTGTTGCTCTTAAGCTCTTTTCTGGTTTTACTTCGGTATTTGGTAATATCATTCCGGCTCTGCTCATTTAAGCATCCATCTACCTTTAGTGTGTTCTATCGCAGTGCTCAGGGATATTCACAGATTTGTTTTTTTGGTTGATTTTAACTGATTTTAATTGAATGTAAAGTTAAATTTGTTGAATATGGGCCTATTCACTACCATAGAAGGTTTGCGTGGTGTGTTATTGTGAAAAAGAGGAGATTATGAGCCTTTCTTTAACACAGAGGAACTATGTTTCTTCAACTTCCAACCAAGTATTTTCACCTCAGAAGGTCAGAGGTCAGATCATACATGCAAATATAAAAGGGACTCAATCAGTGTTTTTATTATTATCCCATTAATTCAGCCAGAAACATTTGTGTCGATGAATTGGACATTTATGGAGCCTCTCTTTACTTCACACAGGCATGGCAGTCATTTCACATGTTCCATACATTCTTCAGTCACGCACGTATGTCCGCAACCATCTCGCAGTCGGCCACGTAAACATTTATTCAGCCCGCATGCAACATAGCTGAGCTCTGTATCCTCGCTGCTACACTGCTGCCTGCTGTTGATGTTCATTAAAAGCTGTGTATCTCAGACTCTGACGGGGGGGGGGGGGGGGGGGGGGGGGGGATAGTGAAATAGTTGTGAAACAGAAAATTGGGTTACAAAGTTAGACATGGGAGAAAAACAAGAAGCAGGGAGCTCTCAAACAACCTGAGCAGCGTCGAGGATTCTGCTGGTTTTACTCATCATCACACATACAGTTTGTAAACACTACGAATGCTGAAAACAGGACGCCGGGGGTGACTGAGGCACATTTGCAGACAGTGTCAGGTAATGACGGCCGCGCTGCACACCTGCTTCATTGTGACTGGCCGTTGGTAGCCAAACAGCTGACGAGTGAGCCAATGGCTGCGAAGCATGAATGAATAAGCTGATGTCAGTCGGCTAATAGAAACGCCACTTTGTTGCTCTGCTTGACCTGACTGCTCATTTTAATGTGGATATATTGTACACACACAACGCTAGCTTGGAAGTGATAATCTAACAGTTTAAGTTAAGCATTTATACGTCTCTCGTACTACCCAGTGACCCCTGCTGTTTGAGCTGTTTGACTGATGTTCAAATGGCTTATTGAAAGCATAGCAAATATAGGAAACAGCAAATTTACACACGATAGCGGTTTCTTTGCTGCTACCCTAATCTCTTCTCTTTTCCACTTCTGCTAGCTGCAACCTTCATGCCAGTAAGGTCGCTATGTAAAGGTGTTTGCATTGCACTTCCAATAATCAGAGTCTGATCTGCTTCTAATATCTCATGTAAACACGCTCCACGTCTCGCTCTGGAATACTTCCTCCTGGCGAGCGCTTGCCAACGGGGGAGCCTGAACAGGATTTTCTGTCTGGATGGTGGGTTTCCGTCCTCGCCGCTCCTCGTTTGCTTGTGTTGGCCGGAAAGCAGGTAATACTTTATCAACTGCTGGTCTACATAATCACGGAGATATTCAAATCCACATGAGGGCTGGATGAGCAGATTAATAGTATTGACAAATCCTAATTAGCGTCATGCTGAATCAAATGATTAATGTGAACAGTTGTTAAGGAGGCAGTGTGTGTCTAAATAGACCCAGAGGCTAGATAATACAGTAATAGCCTATGACTCACACTAGCACTGTTTTAATGAGAAATAGACAGAAAAAGACTGAGAGAGACAGAAAGAGGGACTGACAGAAAAACAGGCAAAGAAAGAAAAACGAGAGAAAGTCAGTGAAATGACAGAGATGTTTTGCATTGCTACTGTTGCCCGCCCGCCTGCCTTCCTGCCTGGCTCCCCCCAATGTTTTTACACCTCGAGTTTTAAGCAGCGATGGGATTAGTTTGTAGGATTGTTGGCTTGCATTGTGTGCTGAGAGGATAGGCAGTAAAATCCCTTTTTCAGCCACCGCTACTTATCCTTGTCCCTGTGTTGTCTCTTTCAAACAGAAGCGCCTTGCTCTACATGCATGTAATCTAGGTGACAAGAAAGAATGAAAGGAGAATTGAGTGTGTGTGAAAGGAGTGAAAATGGGATGGCTGACAGGGAGGAAAAATGCAGAGAGGTTGGAGGAAAGAGGGTGGAAGTGTGGCTTAAATGTGAGCTGACGTCGCGGGACCCAGGTAGCCCCCTTTTCGTCGGCGCGTTTAAAAGTGGGGTACGGGCGCATAACATGAGCACAGTGCACTTATGTCTGACATCAGCATGTGAATAATTCATCCTCAACTTCATGCCTGAATTATTGATGTCTTAAAGAATACAGAAACAGGCAGCAGAAAACAGCAGTCTGGAGGGAGGGAGCATGATGCAAGACGGAGACAAGAATTATGATTTCGTCATTATTTACAGTTTCATTCCAAAATGAATTGTTCTCAGATCAATCAGATAAAAAAATATATTACTGCCATGAAAATAAAACTTCATATATTTTGTTATTCGTTTAAAAACAATCAAATAAAACTCAAATATGTGGCTCACTACGGAGAAGCTTCTGAGAAAGCAGAATAATATGATCGCCCTTGTGCAGCAGGCACAAGCTGTTTTCTATACTGCACGCTAACAGTATGGAGCATTTTATACTTAGGTATGAGGATATGTGAGTGAGGATATGTGTCTGTTTGTTTTAGTAGCCTAATGTGTTCTTGCTAGCTTCAATTGGGTGCTGGTGGAGTCCACCCACCTGTAAACTGTGGCTTCTGCATCAAATCAAATCAAGCTTTATTGGTACGCACACGCTCACACACAGTCTGACATATAGTGAAATTCTTACCTGTCGAGCTCCAGAAAAAGCCTGACTAGCAGGTAAATAAAAGATGAATCTAACAAGAAAATATAAGAGATTCTAGCAATTGATAGAATAAACTAGAAATGTATGAAATAAAGTAAAAATGAATGAACAATGTGAACAGTAATGATTTTCAATGCTGAGCACATTTCAAATGAAGGGATGTTTTCTGATGTATTGTTAGAAATAGTTTTGATTTTCATCTTGTAGCTTACCATGGGTGACATGGGTGAAATAATTTCCTTTATATTCATGTCAAAGTCATTGCTTAATACTATGCGATGTCGAATGCTGGTGATTATAGTATCTTGAGGTGAGGTCAAAATGGTTTGAATATGGTGGTGGATTCGTCTTGATGTGCCATGTAATATCTGGGCCACAGTTGCTGTACTCACGAACCCCCACGCTGAAAAACCCTGCACCACCAAGGCCAGTAGCGTAGATCAAGGGTCCGTTGGTATCGAGTCTGCTGGTTGGTTGGGCTGCCACGTTGCTGCACACTGACATATCCCAACAGCTATTTGTTGCATTGCTGTGACACTTTGTACAGACGCTCATGGTCCCCGGATGATGAACCCTAATGTCTTTGGTGATCCCCTCACTCTTTCTTTAGTTCCATCATCAGTTAGACGTTTGCAGCTCAGAGTAAAACGTTTTTCATTTATGTTTTTCTCAGGATGAACTGGAACAACGTTGGCTATGCCTTATATCTCCATCTGGCGCCATCAAAATTTCAACTCTGAGATTCCCATCAGACTCAGCTTTACTTTGTGTTTGGGGCTAATTAGCAAATGCTAGCATGCATCCATGCTTAACAAAGATGGTGAAGATTGTAAACATTACAGCATTGTCATTGCAAGCATGTTAGCACGCTTCTTGCATAAAGCACCGCGAGGCCTCACAGAGCAGCTGTGTAAATATTCAATACTTCTTGCTTTTAGATATATCCCTGGAGCTTTGTCAACATATTTTCTTCATATTCTGAAGCTCCTCCATTTGTGAATTGTATTGTGGGACAACAGTGTGCATCAATAGCACACTGAAAAATACATTTGATTTAGTATCTCTCTTCTGAGCGCACTTAATTGTGTCACCCTTCAAGCATAAACGCGCCACATGCTCAAAACCTGTTTAGAATTAGTATAGAACTAGGACACAAGAAGAGAAAATAATAAGTATCTCTGCTAGCTGATGGTTAGCGAGTGGATTGATAAAAATAAATGACTGGGATCCGCTGAAATACGGTCGTTCCTATTGCAGAATGGAACAAAGAGTCCTCCCCTTTCTGCCTCTCTGTCTTTTGTTAACTTTGTTATCCCCTTTCTGCAGCACCCAGAATGATACTCATGTGTGCTTACGTACATCTTTCTGTGGGTGTAGCTGTGCGTACGTGTGTGTGTGTGTGTGTGTGTGTGTGTGTATGTGGCGGCTGTGCTGCCTGCTCGGGGAGGCACGGGGCCCAGACACTTGGAACCATTTAGTGAGAATTTCAAGTGTGGGAGGAGAGGAATGTGCGCCCAGATAAAAGAAAGAAAAGTGAAAGAAAAATATAGCAAAGAGAGGGGGTGGAGAGTGCGAGAGATAGACACAGATATAGACAGAGAGAGGCCAGGGAGGGAGAGTGTGGCAGGTGAGGAAGAGGTGGTGGGAAGAGAGAGGGGGGATGTGCCACCTGAGAGAGAAACGTTTGGAGTGGAGGAAGACAAGCTCAAGTCGAAGACGGGGGTGAGAAGGAGGGCACGGGGAGGGAAACAAAACGGAGAAGGGGAGGCAACGAGCAGGAGACAGAGATCTGGAGCAAATGACAGACAGTGGGAGCAGCAGAGAAAGAATAGAAGAAAAAGGCTCGGGAAGAAGAAGAAAAAAAAAGTACAAGCTGCCCACTCCTTACCTACTGTTCTCCATTAAGCTGATTTTTTCAAATGGCTCTTGCAGGTCTCGCTTAGGGGGAACATCTATTCCTATCACAATGCTGCCTACACACACCGCACAGTGACAGGCAGAGCTGCAGAGAGAGAGGGAGAGAGAAAGAAGAGGGGGGCCACAAGTATAAACGAACAATGATTTTAAGAACAACGAATAGCGGAGAAGGAAAGGAGGGGGAATGTCCGCAGCAGCGTACCTGAAGCTGCAAGCCGAATGTGCCACATGTTTTATTTTTTTGTAAATAACATGGAGAAAATGGAGATGCTGGAAAGATTGTTTCCACACTGCAGCGCTGTCTTTGGTGACTCAGTAGTGAAAAAAAAAAAAAAAAACAATTACCACAAACCCCCTCTGGTTTCTATCTTCTCTCCGAATCAGCGGCTTTTTTATCCAGCGTGTTCCTTTTGAATATCTGTGTGTACAAGCCGTTGTAACCTCTTTTCTGTAGATCTGTCTTTATTTTTTCGCTGTTCACAAATATACCCTCCCACATTCCCTCCTCGTGCTTCCGGTCTCTCTTCCCTTCCCTGGTCTGTGCCAAAGCTAACAGCCTTGTGTGAGCATCCCTAACTGCTGTGTGTGTGTGTGTGTGTGACACACACAGAGAGAGACAGAGTCTATGTGTATCTGTAGGTGTGTGTTTGGGTGTGCACACATGTGTGTCAGCAGGAGAGTCCGAGAATTCCTGCAATACAGATGACTTCCTGGCCTTTCCAAGGGAGCTTGGGCTGCTTGTGACTGGGTGCCAATATTTTGCTCTAAATCAACAACTGATCAGAGTTCAGCTGCAATTCCAAAGACTCCAAGCCTCCAACTAAAACGAAATTCTGGAATCAGACTTACTAATATTATTTATTTTGCAAACATAAGAGAAAGACGATTTTTCTCCTGAGCGCCGCCTTCGGTGCAGGTTGGAAAAGCGATGATGATTTGATGAAAAATGTCCATCCAGGCAAATCCGCAATTGGCCCCGTGACCCAGCTGATGAGCTATGTCGTTTAAACGGAAGGAGTGTACACTGAAAATAACACAAATCAGCAACCATTGTTCGCTATCGACGAGCGCCAATCCCTTGCTAGCCCCCCGCCTGCAGGTCGAGATGATTGCCATCCAAAATCAATCCCAGGGAGTAACGTGTGCATCTGCACGGCCATTCCTCTATCTTCAAGGGAATAATATGCGCAGGCTACGAATTAAAAAATTTAATGACGAATCAGAGTTCTATAGAAGTAGGTGAGGCACTATTGAGCAGCCGGGGTCACAGAATGAACTGGGCTGAGCTGACCTTCATGGCTCCTGGCAACAAGGCGGGCACGTTCAATCTCACTTGACCCTCTCAGCTTTGACCTTTGGCCCCTTGCAATGCTGCCCCCGTGTGAACTGCCACCTCCAGGGATCAATAGCTCTTGACCATCGCCTCAGGCCTTTGGTCGGAGCGCTGAGGACACTGGAGGGAATCACTGGATGGTGGAAGTGGGGTGCAGGCTGGTAGAGGCAGCTGACCTCAAAGGGCAGGGCCACTGACCAGTGATGATGCAGGAGATTTATACCGAAATTGGATCTGATGGGGGTAGAGGGACATTAGAACATATATAGGTATGTAAATTGAAAGATACATCAAAGCACAGTAATTTAATCCCTTAGAAAAAATAAAAAAGGTAACGTTGAAATTTAGAAGACAAACTTCAAAGCCCCCAACTAAAAACTTGAACTCAGAGAGAGGAATCTTTTCAAGCTCCCCCAATCTATTTCTGTCATACATGGATACCTCTGTGCACACTTCAAACTAGGTTTCCACATTTTGATCCTTAGTTATTGTGGTTTTGTTGTGTAGTTTAACAAGTCAGATCACTAATCCTCTTATGCTAGAATGGTGTAGCGGCGCGGCATCTGAAAGTTGAGCTGCCCTGCATTCTAATCAGCAAGGTGAAGTTCTTTGATCTCCAGTTGGAAAAGCTTCCCCAGTCTCTACATTAGAGATGATGCTGTGCATGGTAGCGGCTTTATGGTCTAAAACCCCTCCAGCGCTCGCTGTTGCCTCAGACTCTGATATTAGCCTACTTACAAAAACAGCCGTTTCAATCCTTATTCCCATATGACAATTCCCAGCGTCATTCTAACGCTGCACCTCTGGATTTCGACAACACACAGGATCACAGTGGCAAAACACACTAACAGATACATAGTGGGTCTCTGTGGGTGTCAAAAAGATATGCTGAGGGTGTCATAACAGCAGTGAGTCACAACACAACACTGAACGCGTTCTAGCCTCTGAATACATCGTGCTCATATAAGTGTGCGAAACCGTATGAAATAAAGGCAGACGAACTCATCAGATGTACTGCAGAAGTGGGACAGTGTGTCAAAAACAGGTAAAGGTCGAACATGCATTCTCGTGGCCACAGTGGCTGCTGTTCAGGAAGTTACACAGGCTCACGAGTAACTTTATGGAAGTGAAAAATAGGTGATCTCTGCAAAAACTCAGCTCTCAAAAACAAATAAAAAAAGCAATAAAATGGTGGAAATATTACTTAAAATGCAAAAAAACAATCTGCCAACAGAACAGGGAATTTCACTTAGCAAGCCTTTTAAAACAAGTAAAAATATCTAGTCTCAAAAAAGCTGCACTTACCTTAAAAGCAGTGCGACCAGACTAAAAACAAGTACATTTACCTGGATGCAAAGAAATTCAACAAAGCAGTTTTGTCAGTGTTGGTCAAACAGCTATATCAGTCTGGAAATTCTAGTTTCAAGCATTAAGTTGCTCATAACCAGAAATAAACTCTCAGTAATAAGCTATATCTTATTAAGCTAATCAAGGAAGAAAAGCTTGAAACAAGCAAAATAACATAAAGTCTGCCCATTGAGACAAAAAAACAAGCAAATTTTGCCTTGATTTAAGATGTTTCATCACATTTGGATTCAGCTTTTTTGCACTGATGCTTCTTTTTGAGATTAAAAGGAGTGAAGTTCTCCAGAACTTTGATGGAAATCATCTAAACACAAGCGACCAGTAGTTGTGCGAAGTAAATTCAACTTTAAAAACTTTGTCAAACCCACATCAGTCCCACAGAGCCAGAGGCACTTCAGCATTCATTGTGAGAGACAGGTGCTCCGGTCTGGCTCTGAGCTTATTCATCCCAGAATGTTCCTGGTACAAGAATATAGCCCTCTGTGTGACTGTGTGTGTGTGTGTGTGTGGGAGTGTGTATATGTGAGTGTTTGTGCAAGTGAGCGTGTGTGTCTGTTTGTTCTCTCATTTCCCATTTCTCATATCTCATGTCTGTGGTTTCGCAGACAGCAGGGCCCATCTCACGAGAGCTGAGGCATGACTCAGACCTACGCAGACTTGTGGCTGGCGGCTGTGACTCAGAGAGGAAGGGAGAGGGAGGAGGGAGGAGAGGGGAAGGGAAGGTAGTCAAGGCCGGCGAGGGGGCGGCGGAGGGTGCAGGGGGTGGCAGCGAGGAGTGGAGGGTGTCGTAGATGGGATGTCGCTCCCCGGCTCACCCGGGGTATCGGAGATGAGCAGCTGGCCGTGAACGCACGTGCGGCGGCATCGGCCAACACATGCACACGCGGACGCTGATGCACGAACGCAGACGCACCGGAGCAGCTGAAAATAGCAAAACAGAGGCCTTCCACAACATCTGCCAATTATCTGGCAGAAAGCAGGCCTGGGTCCAGGATCAGAGTAGTCCCAGCTGTGGGCCTGGACTGGAGGATGGCACTGATAGAAATGGAGAGTGAGAGGAGAGAGAGAGAGCTCGGTGAGAAAAATTGTCAATAACAGACAAAGGGTTTTACAACAAGCAAACTGGCTCCCACAGCGACAGGCGCATAGATCAGTCTGTCATAAACACATAGATTTATTTTATCCATATGTGCCGCAGAGAAACAACCAGGGCCCCAGCCTTCCAACGGCATTGGCAGGAATCACAATATCCTTGACAGTCAGTCAGTTTGCCCACCTTCCCTCCGTCTCCATCCCTCTCACCCTCCCTTTGGTCTCCTCTGCGCTCAGAAAGAGAAAGACAAACTCATTTCCATACAAATGGAGTGAGAGCCTGCAGCCCAGGGACCCAGTGGAATTGCAAATATTTCATCTTTGCCTGGGAGCTTCGCGCTATTACTCCTTGGCCATTATCCCCTCTCTTTCATTCTGTCTTTTCTTTTACTTTCTTTCTCCTCTTTGCTCTCATACCTACTAACCTCTGCTATCCACCCGTGCTTACGCCGACCCTCCGCGCCTCCGTCTATCATTTGGTCTTCCAAATCACTTGTCTGACAGAAAAACATCCTCCCACAATTTTTTTACAGCCCTTCAACACTCGTTCTGTACCATCAAAGATAACTTCACTACAAAGCCGGACTCAATTTGAGCTTCCAATCCAGCGTCTGCCTTGAATCTAGCAGTTTCTGAGCAACTTTCGGGGGCCGGCGCTGTCATGGCTTTTCAGAGCTCAGCCAGGAAAGCAACTGCTGCCCTTCTGTTTCAACTTCTACTTCTGCCTTTCTTTTCCGGCAACATCCCTCCATCCTCGCCTCCTTCGTAGCATCTGCCCAGTGCCCACATTCTTGGGCGCACATGGTGTCCGGCAGCTGCCAGGTCAGCATAGGTGCTGGAGCACAGATTGCCTGGCGCTGGCCTCCTACCCAGGCGAGCTGCCAGTTGTGGACGCAGAGACAGCAGGGAGGACGCTGCAGAGGGTAGAGGATTTAACAGACTTTGTGCAGCGCAGTGTGCTGGCTCCTTCCATCTGAAAGTAAGGAATCGCCACATATGAATCTATACATGGATGGTAATTGCCAAATGAGTATCGGATTGCCGGATCGGAATCATTCAATTAACATTAAAATTTAAATTTGACATTTTAGCTGCCGTGGAGATATCGATGGGGGCACTGAACCTGCAAATCTCAAACGCATTTAGTATTCCTTTTCCATCGGAGCTTGCTAAATTTCCACCCAGCTCACAAAACTTCTCCGCCCAGTATTTTCTGCTTGCTCTACATTTTATTCTCAAGAGGAAGACCCTGGCCAGGAGACAGGGAGTCCTTTACATGGCTGATTTTACTAGTATACAAAGACGAGCAGAGGGAGGACAGGCTAGGCCCCAGATGGACAGTGTGTAATGTTGTTAGCTATAGTTAGCCAATTTAGTCACACTGCCAGCAGCTCTCATTACATGATCTAATTCTCCCTCTCTATCTCTCCTCCCCTCCTATTTCTCCAGCACACACACACTCCCACACAAGCCAGAGAGGATGGAGGGAGTGCCAGGAGGTGAAAGACAGACAGCCGTGTGTGTGTGTGTGTGTGTGTGTGTGTGTGTGTGTGTGTGTGTGTGTGCATGCGGGCGGAGGTGGTGGAGCCGCACACAGCACCAGTATGTGTTCAGGAGGTTATGCGGGGCCTCCTCACTGAGGAACTTCTAGTTTTCCAACAAGAGAAAAGGCATCAAAATTGAATGAAGATATTAATAATTCAGAGTCAGATTTCTCCGAAGAAAACAGGTTTTCTGAAACGATAAAGCAAAAATCAATGCCGCCTCTCCTCCCTCGCTGTCTCCCTTTCGCTCCCCATCTCTTCATGCATGCGTGGAGGAGAAAGGAAGAGGGGGTGGAGAGGATCAGCGTATGTGGCTGTATGCCTCTTTGTTTGCGCCCCATATGTGGGAGCTTCTGTTGGTGCGCTTCTGTCTGCGTTCTAGCAGGGTGGACATCAGCTTCGTGCCCGGCAGCCTGTGCTGTTACTCAGCGAATCCCCTGGAGGCAGGAGCGCTGCTTCAGCCTCGCCACCTCCAGACTGGGCCAGAGGAGAGGAGACACCACGCGGAGGGAGGTGCAAACCTCGGCGGGGCTTTTCGGAAAAGGCGGACGCACGTGCACAAGCACGTGCATGCGCCTGTGAGCACGCGCTTTAAAAAAAAAGCTCTCGCTGTGAGACAAACAGGCTGCTCATGCTTTCCAACAGTGATGCGTTGGGTCAAGCAGCATACAGCATGAGCTAATTATCACCCCTCTGTGAAGCTGTCTGGAGGGGAGCAGGTACACACCCAGTGCACGCATGTGAGTGTGTGTTCGTGTCAGAATGTCAGACACAGCGCTGCCTCTCTGCTTGCTGTTGTCTCTTTTTATGCGTCTCCAGAACGCCAACACTTCTTACTACGCTGCCTCTCCCACTTAACCCAGAGAGACCCAAATGTAAAAACGATGCTAAAATCTCTCTCTCCGTCTTCGCTAGGCGGTCGCATTGGACGGCCAGTCAGATTTTTCACCACAGCGATTTCAATTTGGGGAGTTTGCAGCAAGACTGTGTGGGCAGGGTAGTTTACTAATGTTTTTAGAAACACTTGACTCGCAGGGTGAGTTTGTTGGGACATTTTTGGCTCTGGCCCGTGATGAGGAGGAGGAAATGTAAACCAGAGACACAAACTGGAGGAGGATGGTTTGTCAAACGGCTTCCTAAATAAAGATTCTGTCTTTTGAGAAATACGGTGATTGGACGCAACCATCAGGAGAATTCAAAGCATTCATCCATGCATGAGTAGTGAAGATTATGATGTTACATTTCTGCTCAGATTGTGTCACAGAGGTGTCGACGCAGCTCCATTTAGTGGTTTTACCGAAACTATGTGGCCTGTAAGAAGTCGACAGCAATACAACAGCAATATTGTCAGGAATATGTCAGGAAAAATAAAAGATAAATAACATGAAAGGCCATACTCATCTTATTCTCTTGTGCCTTCTGAATGTGCACATGCATGCAAAGACATTGCTCTGTAAAGTACTGCTATTTGAAGGGGATTATGGACATTTTTTGATACACGTATTATAATCATTTCTGGCAACCCTGATTGGAATTCAAGTCCCATTCATTTTCTAAACAGAAAGAAGCCGTGTTTCCATCAACGTATGTTTTGTGGCATTACGAAGAATCACATTAGAAAAGCAAAATAAATTAAAAAAAACTTTTTACGCCGTCTTGAGGTGTTTTTTTTTTTTTTCTTGCCTTTTTCAACAAAGAGTTAATGAGCATAATGAACAAGCTCTGAGATGCCGAACGTTGAACTTACATGACTGATGACTTGTTTCCGCTCAGAGAGAAGAAGAGGAAGAAGAAGCTGTCGGCGTCTTCCCAGATATTCTCGTAATCGCTTTGTCTTCTTCTTCTTTGAGGCGTCAGTTGGCAAACAAGTGGTTTTGTTTTCGGTTCGCAGCCTCTACTTCTTATGCTTACTGCTTATTACCGTGTCATATGTAACGTAGCCTTTACCGCCAGCCTGTGATGAAACTATGCTTCGCGTGGCGCGTTGCAGAGTTTATTCACTCCAAATCACTTGAAACACGCCCAATTGCCGCTTTCTTTCTTTTCTTTTTTTTTTTTTTTTTGCTTGGCGATATTTTCAGTTCACATCAAATTCAAAACACAGCTAATGTCAGATGATTCACAGGCGGGTTTCAGACGAAACGCGAAACTCTCCTGGTTGAATCATCAGTACAGAAGAAGAACAACTGTGTTAGATCGTGTGTGTTTTTTCAGTCGATGCTGAAGTTAACTACGATGCCCAACGCGCATTTGCGATAAACATCCGCCGACGTGCGTCATAAACGATAAAAACTGTCGCAACATAAACATATATGTAGGATCATTGCCCAGGGGGGTCTCACGTTTTAATGTAGTAACATTGAGGATATCATTCAAAGAGAAATTAGAGTCTTCACAGCTCAGATACAAACACTTCTTTAAATGAAGAGCGATGAAGAGCAAAGACGTTTGATCCTACAAACAACTATGACAGATGAAGGCTGTTTTTTTATTTATATGCCCAATATGGCAGAGAGTTTGGAGGAAGACATCCTCCATGGGGAGATTAGAAGCAACACAGACCAACTTCCTGTGATTGTTGAGGACAAACGATGAGGCCTTGTGTCTTTATGCGTGGGTGGCACATCTGGCACTGGAAGCTAATAATCTGTGTGTGTGTTTCTGCCTTTTTCTGTGTGCCCCTAGGGACATGAATCTACTTCTGTGTATTTACAGTATGTATTTTTGTCTGTGTTTATTCAGACCCTCTGATGTACGTGTGAATGTTCCTACACATGCACGACCCCTGAAAGTTTGCGCATGCAATGCATGTGTACGTTCTTTCGAGGTGTGTGTTTGGCGTGTTGTGAAAGATGGAGGAGGTTCTGCTCCTCTGACACAGCCACTGTGTCATGCAGACATATCCAGAGTAGAAGAAATCATTACACTATGTTCTCCGTAATAAATTAGTGGGTTGAGGTAACCCAAGGCAAGGTAATACAAGGTTAATAATGCACTGTTATTCCCCACTGGCAGAAATAAACAATCTCCTCTGTTTATTTGCCTTCGCTACACTCCCACGAGAAGCTAGAAACAGCAGGACAGAGGCGTGGAAAGAGGGGAATGGAGGAAAAAAGATAGCGGGATGAGAGTGAGAAAGATAGATGACAAATAGATGATGCTCCATTCCCACTCTTGACACCCACCTACCCCTCCTGCCGTGTCCTTCGTCTCGCTGCCGAGAAAAATTAAAACAGGTCGACCCACGTTTTTTTCTTTTTTTGTTGTTTGTTTTTTCCTCGTCCCTTTTTCCTTCCTCCACATCGGGCCGTCGCTCTCTGTTTATCTGTCTCCCTTTCTCTCTCTTCCTCCCACTCTCGTGGTCATTGCATGGGTCAGGATGGGAGTCACGACAGGCTCTGGGACGAACCCCCCACTATCTGTCATTCATCACATCCCACAAATGACAGCTGCCTCTACCCACTCACACTTTCACCTCTGCATTTCTCATGGAAGACAATGTGCTGCATGTAGCGGTGATACATCAGCACGCCTGTTCGTTAAAGGCCATTTAAATAACTCTCTATATTAACCGTTGTGTTCGTGCACAAGCACCATTCTACCCTGAGAGAAGCCATGGCCAATTTGCCAGCGATACTACGCGGCTAATGATTCATTGTCAAGCCAGTATGTAAAATGAAAAGCATTTGAACTATTAGGTGTGAGGAGCTAATTAAGTGAAGCTTAAATTAGAGTACAACATATTTTTGTTTTCACTGATCATTTATCTCATGTGTCTGCATTAAAGTGCTTGTAAGAACAGGCAATTTTGTCTGTTAGTTGACCCTCCTCAGTAACCATTTAGAGCCAAGATATATCTTGACTGAAAACGCCTGTGTGTATGTTTTTGAGTGTGTGTGTGTAACTGTGTGAGACCCTCACCATTATTCAACATATATTCCTGAATTAGCAGCCTTGCTATTGTTAATTGCACCGACAGGAAGGCAAGCGAACATCTGCTGAGATAGCACGTTTTCTATACAGTGTAAAGATGTGAGGATGTACAGTACGGCGTGTCGTGTCTTCTGTGAGAACAGTGTGCGTCTTCACCATCACGCAGACACGCACACGCCAAGCGACAGCGCCGAGAGAAGAGATGGATAACAAACTCGTCACGTTTTATTGCAAGAGGTGGTGTTCCTTCTTCGTGACAGTTCTCCCCGCGGTGACATTCAGGCCCCCACAGCCGTCATCCGATGATCTCATTGCTGACTCTCGCACATAGACACAAACACACACAAACACACACACACACACCCACACACATGCACACACTGACCTGCCCAGTCATGACCTCAATGCTCTTCCTGAATAGACAGTTCTTAGAATCACGCTCACCTTAAGCAGAAACCTGGCATGCACGGGGAGCCCACTCATAAATGCAAGCACACACATGTACCTACACACATGCAAAGGCTGCAGCTGAAAGGTGAACCGCACTGATGATCGCATATGCAACCCCTGTCACCTGCACAGTGAAATGGGACAGATAATGCAGGAGTGGGAGTCAGGGGCCAGAGATACAGAGCGATGTCAGCAGCAGTGCGAGAGTCAGATAGGAAGTGAAGCAGCTAAAAACAGAGCTCACATGCAAGGCAAGCCTGTCAGAAGAACTACTAAAACCCACCGCAGGGACTAACTAACTAGGTCATCCAGGACCTCTGGGTGTCTGGGTGTTGCACTGCACTTTTCAAAGAGAGGCCAACTTCTCTCCATTAAGGTAGAATAGAGGAATGTGGGATCTATCATGTCCACCTTAATCTCCATCAGGGGAATGCTCATTATGCCCTATCTACCGCCATGATCATTTTTTTAGCATTTCTATTTCCCTAGGTAAACACTTATTTTCACCGTGTGCATCACTAAAATGAGGTCGACGTATCCCTATTGATTCCTTTCAAAGGAGTGCTTCTCTGTAAAATTCATTAGATTGGTTCCACTAAGGTGTGTTCAAGCTGGAGTAACCTGTATCAGTCGAAATGTACATCAAGCAATCACTTGCACAATCAGAATAGAGTACTCGTGCAAATATGTAGCACATTTGACAGATCTGACTTAAATGAAATATCCTTATTGTCAAAACTGTGCCACTCACTGATAATTAATGAAAAAATAATAATTTTAGAGGCAAACTTCATTGCATTTTTTCAGGAATCAGGAATCGTTTATTGTCATTACACAAGTTTCCAAGTGCAACAAAATCCTGTTCGGTCAATTTTACACCCCAAAACAGATCGTTTGAACAACATCCCCTTTCAGCATCATTAAAATCCACAAGGATCATAACGTCATAAGACCTGTGACATATCCAACTCATAACAGCTTGCCCTTTCCATGAGAATACCTTAATCTTTGCATTGTAATATCACCCCTTTGTTAACCAGACTTTTAGGTGTTTTATTAATAACAAAATGTATTTTATTCTCACAATTATTGACCAGGTGAACATACTCTGGGAATTTTGTCTGAAAGAAATTATCTATGCTTATATAGTCATTGTAACTAGCTGCCTAAATACTAGCTATATTATGTACTACACCTACACTATTTAATGTTTTTAGCCAGCTAACTTTAGAGAATATTCCGCTTGCAATCACATCCCTCAACCAAACTACTTATATTGAGACACGTCAGTCTTCTCAATATTTGACTGTTTTTTTTTTATTGAACTAATTCATTTAATTCTAAATCTCATGCCTGAAATTATGTTTTCAGTGTTAACAAACTCAACAAAGAAAGGATAGAGAGGAAGTATCATTGTGGTTGTTTGGAAAAACTTGTATCTTAAGTTTGGATTTAATTTTGCATCATTATATGCAGATGACTTACTTTTGTATACACTAATCCATATTTAACTGCACTGCTTTAGTGAAACTAAATTTCTCAGAGCAGCAGATATGTATGCTGTAGTAGACACAATTTTTGTACTGGGTTGCTAACTCTAAAACTTCATGTACAATATATGGTGAAGAGAGTCTAAGCTCAAAAGTCCACTTACTCATGATTTGGAACTTTCAGCCACATGTGAACCGCTGGCTACAACATCAGTGTCATCAGTGTTGTTAATTGAACATGTCTGAGCATGTTTGCAGTTACTTGTTGTACCTGTGAGAATGCAATCACCGCCACAGCTGGGGAGTAGAGGGAAGTGTGAGCGCGCACCGACGTGTGTGTGTGATCATATTAGTTATGCCTCTCATATCTGTGTGCACACATCTGCTGCGCCTTTGCTCATGCTTGTGTGACAGACAGAAGTGCTTCAAGTTGCTGCCTCAAAGACACTATAATCAAACCAACACCCAAAGCCCACACAGAGCAGAGGGGCCAGCAGCCCACACTTACACACACACACACACACATGATCGCACACATCTTCTCCTTCTCCTTGCACATACAGGCACGCCTAAAATCGTGCATAGCTCTAAGCAGTTACCTGCAGCTTATAATTGTACTTCCTGTGTTCTTATTCCACAAAACTCCAGACACCCACAGCCTCTTTGCTGCCTACCTTGTTGATAATCCTTTTTTTCTACCTTAAGACGCCGTGCAGCCGATTTTCCTATGACTGTGCCTGTGAGTCAACTCATTACATCCCCTTTTGTCTTGGTTTTATTATCTCAGCGCAGTGTGCCCAACCTCCAGCCTGTTTACATGCACTCAGTATACGGTCAGTTTCGTATGGGTGGTCAGGCAGTGATGTGAATGAGATCCAAGCATTTCTGTGTGAATAATACAGGATGACTCATTCGCCACGGCTTCCCGTCATGCACACACACACACTCGCACATAGGTGTGCAAGCACAGAGCACGCACATCATTAAAGACATAAAAGAAATATATGTATGTATTCACTCCACGCGCCCACGCAAATTTCACTACTCATACAGTTCTTGCCAGATGTCAAATGCTTTTTGTGCGTTTAATATGTGGGCTGTGGCTGTTGATGTTCTTATTCAATGTGACTACACTTGGACTCTGCAGTTGACATTCAGTCCATTCAAAGGCTAGCACCGGGCGCCGAAGCTTCGTCACAAGAGTGTCTCCTTTCACAGAGCCTGCTCGTATTTTACGGTTTTCTGTCATTCTGGGTGGTTCGGAGCCAGTACAGTAATTCCATATGTGTCAGCAAAGAAGGAATTCAGTGTGGGTGATTGTAAAACATAATTGCTTGAACATAAAACCTCAACTTTTCCTGAATGTGAATGGTGTGTTAGTGGACGATCGGAAACGTGACGTGCCCCTCCCTTCGTGTCAATTAGGCTTAGTTAGGATGGAGAGGCATCTGTTTGGATCATTTCGATCTTTGTGCAGGAGCCAAGCGATGGTGTAAGACACACCCAGACACTTCTTTTCACGGAGGCACAAATGTAATACGTATTGATATGGAGATCAAGAAAGCACTGATAACATACACATTGCATTATTAACAACAGACCCAATTTCCCTCGAGAGGGAGAACATCTGTTTGCATTAATATGTATGATCCGTTCGGCTGTTAATAAAAGCATGTATGCATTTGTAAACCTGTGTGTATATGTGCTTCAGGCCAGTGAGGGCCACTTTCTGCCCAGCCGTGTGTGTTTCGAGGCTTTCCCTGCTTTCAGTCCCCTGCACTTTGTCACTCGCAGCTCCTCTGGTTACAACCTGGCCCCTCTCGGGGGCCTCTGGGGCCCGCTGGCTAAATTAGTTTCAGCGGCACCAGGAACCGGAGTTGCAGGCCCCTAACCTCTCTTTGGATTACAGAACTCTAACCCTTCTCTCTGTCAAGGCCTTTGAAGTCGCTCATGGCTTTTCCTTCCTCACGCCACCCAACTCTGAATGAATGATCTACACCCACCTCTGCACTTCACAGGCCCTCCCTCGTACTCTCGCCCTCTTTTTCTTCCATCTCACCACTCCTCCTCCTCCCTCTCTCCAGGGTGAAGTCCCCCTCGACTTCCTCCCACTCCTCTGTAGTCTCTCCCACCCCCTCTTACTTTGGTCCTCATCCCTCCTTCCTCCTCGTGTCTCATCTTTTTGTCCTCTGGTCCACTTTCTTCTTCTCCTTCAGCATTTTCACATCCTCCTCTTTTCTCCTCAAAATCTGTTTCCTCTCCCACTCTTTTTCTCAACTTCTCACATCGTCCTGCGTTTCCTACTTCCGCTCTTCTTCATCTAATTTTCTCTTTACCCGCTCTCCTGTTCCCTGTTCAGTTTTCCTCCCCCTTCCTTCCTTTCTTCACCCCTCCCTTCCTCCTTTGGACTCTGTCCCCAGGGTTTTTTGCGTGCCTCACACATTCCTTTGCGCTGACTGACTGTGTTTACATTGACATCGTCTCTTCTGCGTGTGGACCACAGCACCGCAAACCCAACAGCACAGAAGCATACAGGGATGCACAAAAACCAAGTTCATCAAGTGTCTTCTCCAACGAAAATAAATGAAAGCGAGAGGAAACAACTGAATATAAATAGAAAGTTTAGAAATAGAAAGTAATACATCGCGATAACTACCACACAACACAAATGTGCCATGGTTTATATCTTTACGTTCTAGGACCCCTTGACTTCTTCTCCACTAATTACACTTGCACATAGCGTGCACTCTAAAGGTGGACATTTTTCACCGACATGCTAGGGATGGCAGGATAGTTGGAAGTTCAAATGGAACTCAAACACATTAGAGTACATTATGCCAGCAGAGGTTACGGAGTAAAGTCAAGAGCTGCCTAACTGTAATAGCGCCCTTAATCATATACCACCTGATCCTGAAAAGCGAAAGCAGGGGAGGCACAGCCCAGATTCATTGAAAAATAAATGCAGCCAAGTGGATCTTTTTATAGCTCTGGCAGCCAGAGGACAATATGTGGCCATGTGAGCTATGTTTATTTTATTATACAGAGTAAGAGAGAGAACAAGGTGACGTGGGCGGGGGGTGGGGTAGGGCCAGACAAAGGACAGCGACAGGGCTGGAGAGTGGAGGGAGACGTGGAGAGGGAGAGGACGGGAGGGAGCATTAACAGTTGATCTATCATAAGGTCATCTTTTTCCGCCGCGTACACGTCACCTGTGCGCTGCCTACCAAAGGACAGTCAGCACATTCAAATGTCACAGTCTACAGCGTGTATTGTGCAAC
This sequence comes from Chelmon rostratus, assembly GCF_017976325.1. Classification (NCBI taxonomy): domain Eukaryota; kingdom Metazoa; phylum Chordata; class Actinopteri; order Chaetodontiformes; family Chaetodontidae; genus Chelmon; species Chelmon rostratus. Next base: position 22,482,588 of record NC_055661.1, read on the forward strand.
GCCACGCTCACACAACCACACACACACACGCCTGTTTGCTGTGCAAAAGCAGAAGTGTGGAGTGATCGCGTGTACCTTCCGAGCCCTACCCAGTCCGCTCCAGGTACCATGTTGCGCAAGACGCTCCCGGCCCATCCTCCTCCGCGACGTAACCCATCCATATTAGGATGTTATTTCTCCTCCATGACACACTGAGCCGTGCGTGTGCCGCTGTTTCCTGTCCTGTGCTATTCTTGCATTCACCTGTCAATCTGGCTTAATGAGTCCCATTATTTGCTGAAATAATGCCCTATTGTGGACGAGCCTCAGATATTCAATGGGATGACACACTAACAGTTGGCTTTATCGCTAATCTGCTATTGTTTTTAATGCTCATATAGCCAACATTCATGATTTAGCGTAGCTTGTCTAAACCCAGTGTTTACGGGTTAAACTCAGGCGTGACCAATCCAGGGCTCCTCCTCAGTCTACCCTGTTTCATCTTGTATTGCTCCTTCCCTGATTGCTGATTGATCCTGTACTGTATCTGTGTGTGTGCTGACATGTCCATCTGCCAGGTCACAGCTAATCGCCAGGCAGGTTATACGGTGTTGAAAATGGATAAAAAACATTTGTGCAGTGAATCATTACAACTTTACCGGCACACACACACACATACACACACGCCCTCACTTCCAGTAAGGATCCATAGCAGCACGCCCGCCTCTTCCCCGAGCTTCCACGAACACCAACGTGGATGCCAATGGTTTTGGAACTGCCCAACAAGGAGTTAACACCTCAGATGGAGAGGCATGGTGGAGGGGGGGAGAGATTGGGAGGAGAAGGAAGAGGATGGTGTGAAGGAGAAAAGGAGTGGCTGGCGGCAGGCGCAAAGGTGGTGAGCTCAGGGCTGTGGAATCAGGAACTCTTTGCTCTTTACTCTGCTACGCCCCTGCACTACCGCCACCGCAACACCCACACCTCCACCCATGCTCTGCGACCTCTGCTCCGCTGTGGTCTAGCTGGAATGCTGACTTTCACCCCGCACCCACCCCCCTCTACATTTCTCACCCCTCCTTCTCTTGCAAAACAGGGAGAAATAAAGGGGAAGCGGCATCCCCTGTTACAAGCTGCGGCTTTGTGTGATCAGAAGTCTGCCTGTGAATGTGAATCATGCTTGTATTAAAAGTCACAGGAAAAAAAAAAACAGCCTTCTAAATCAGAGAAATTTACCCTCTGTGATGTCTTGGTGTTCTTGAGCAGGAGTGCCACTATCTGACTAAAAATATCTCTCAAAGCAGCAGAAGGAAAGTCTGATTCCACATGAGGCTCTATTAAAACCCACAGATTCAGCAGCGCAGACCTCAGGCTGATTCCAGCGAGGATCATTCCTGCCTCTAGAGTTGGAGTTTGTACTGATTGAGAGCAGGAAAAACACTCACACACACAGTCCCAATTGAAACAGATTCCAGTAAAGGCAATTTGTGTAAATTTGTGTCCGGGGAAAAATGGCTTCAGAGTGGGCGTGCCTCAAATCGACAAGAGATGCCGTAGCTCTTACATGAATACATAGTCAATTTGTTCTAATATTTCTGAGTCATGCAGGAGGGATCCTCTATGTAGTTTGGAAAAGAATGACATCTTTCATCTGTCTGCTGCTTTTAGCACCTCAACCTACGGTACAGGTCGAGTTAAGCGTCCCTCTGAGTTCAGACTCTTCAGGCATGGCTGGCGTGAAGTATTCATCAGCGTATTTGTCACTAGCTATCTTTGGTGGTAACGGACCATCAACGCTGTCTGCTGCCTGTTCCACAATATGACTCACCGTGCCATACTGTATGAATAAAAGCCTTGTGTTTCTTGATAGCGGATCAATCCCATTAGGCTTTTTAAAGTGTTCGGTGGCCAGTGTTTCTGATAACAGTGAAGATAAAGCGGTGTACCTGAGCTTATGAAACAAATAAACCTCTTCCTTTGAAATGAGTTTGAGTCTGTTTGCTGTAGCTAGGTCAACAGCGAGGAGCGGATGGGGGTTTCGAGGGAGAAAGAAATAAGGCGGTAGCTGGCACATCTGTCATCCATTTGGGGTGGGAAAGGAAGGGATGGCTTTCTGCTTACCTGTGCACCGTCAGCCCAGGAGGGGCGGCGAGGACATTTGTCATGGAGCCGGGGAGTAAATAGTGAGGAAACAAACCGCCATCTGTCTGGGCCCATTGATTTTCACATGAAAAGCAAATACATCCATTCTGTTTGCGCTGCCTCCCAGCCCTGTCTGCCTGTTGGGCGGGCGCAGAGTCGAAGTTTACCTTTCGACATCATGCTCCTTTGACAATCCTTATATACGGCTGAACCTCTAGCCTGGTGACTCCCTTTTGTGGGGTGCCACTGCATGAAAAGAAGAGCAAACATGAAGTGCTCGAGCCTTAGTGTGAGTCACGGTAGGATACATAGAGCTGGTGTTGCCAGAACGGCGGGCAGGTTGACAAAGTAAGCTGATAGCATGTCTGAAGAGAGCACGTCTGCTCTTTACAGCAACAGCACGGAGATGTAATGACGTGTGCGTGGCCGACCTGAACGCAGGGCAGTGACGGTGAAGGTCAGCGATCCAGCCTCTCACATCCTGCGCTTTTGCAGCACCTTTTGAAAATGCAACATTTCTCCTCTACCTCCTCCAGCCTACACCTCAAAGCGAAGTTGTCCATTTACACCTGCTGCATGTCACAAAGGTGTGTGTGTGGAGGTATGCACGAGAAGAAAAGACAGAAAGAGCAAGATGCAGAGACCGATCCCGAGGAGGAGAGGGAGCTTTAATGTCTTGTGTCACCGCCACCTGCCTCCTCTTATGAAATCTCTTCATGTTCCACCCACTGAGTTTCCAATCCTCCATTCTGCCCTTGAACAGACACTAATTCAACCACCGAATCTAATCCCTAATGTAAAGACCTGATGAATTCCTTTCACTGCCACCATGTAAATGTTTATCATTAAATGGGGGTATTCACAGAATTATCACTGAGGGGCGTAATGACTTTTTATGAGGTCTGACTAAGGTTTGTGGGTAGATAACCTAACAAAAAGCGCCTAGGTGCTCTCCCTGTGTATTATCCTCCCTATTTGGCTTTGATCGTTTTGGCATTTTGCTGCAGACACTTTAGATATACAGCTGATGCAACCAAAATGTCATCCCTCTTTTTGTACAACCGCTGGAGAGAGGGCCTTTTCATTTAGAGGGAGAATTTGAAACAGCTCTAACCTTTCATCAACAATGCTGCCACTTTACGCTGTGGAATTCCTAATTCAATGAGAGGCGTACCAAGGCACCTGCTTTCATCAGAGCTAAGGTCCTCTGAGAAAGTGTGCGGGAAGAGAGAAAAGGGATGGAGACAGGCATTAGCAACTTGTTGACAAGACTCCGGTGGCAAAAACAAAATGAAACAAGCACCTGAGGGCTGGTGATGTCATGTGGCGCAAACAGGTTTCACTGTTGGGACAATAACAAAACATATCTCACACGCACACACGCACATGCAAGAACACACGCATACACAACTATGTGGAGCAAACGGTAGTAAAGAGACACATCATGCCACGTCATTAAAGCATAAATGAAGCAAAATGTGATCATTAGTTAATCCTTTTTTGTTATAAACTCAGTTACAAACAGCACAACAGCAACATGTTTAAAGTTTTTAGCTCATCAGCTTCATTGATTTTTGTAAATATCTGTTTATTCTGAATTTGATGCAGCAGCACGTTTAACACAACTTGGGACAGGAGCAACAAGAGACTCGGAAAGTTGTGGAACGCTCCAAAAACATCTGTTTGGAACATTTTACAGGTAAACAGGTTGATCGGTAACAGGTGATAGAATCATGATTGGGTGTCAAAGGGGCATCGTGGAAAGGCTCAGTCGCTCACAAGCGAGGATGGAGCAAGGTTCATCACTTCGTGAACACATGAGTGTATAAAGGACGTTGCTACACGGGCTACGCTACATTAACAATGATTGCATTCTGTTTTTATTCACATCATCCAGCCTTTTTTGAATCAGGGCTGTAAACGTTTTCCGCGTGTACAGTTCGTGTGCACGTGTGTCTGTGTGTGTCTGTCACTCTTTTGTTCCCATGCCCTTTCTTGTCCATGTCAATCCTCACCTGTTCAGTAAAAGACAGAGCGGAAAACCCTGAACCGGGCAGCCCCCCCCCCAAACGGCCTCTCCTGCATCGTGGACCCGCATGATGTGTCATCACTGGCTTTGTCATCGCATTCCTGTCCCCGCTCTCACATTATCTAATTACCACACAAACAGTCTGACGAGAAGACTCATGAGGGACATTTATTATTACTGTATTTCAAAATTTGTTGTACTCAGTCTTTCCTCATCTTTGTACTTCTTTCCCCCATGTCCCTCCCCTCTCTTTATACCCACCCCCCCCATCTCTGCCTCTTACAGCCCCCTCTTCCCCTCCCTCTCTCCGCATTCCTTGGTGAGTGGGTGGAAAGTTCAATGGGGATGTGGGATCCCAGAAGGGCAGGGGGTTTGCCTCTTACCAGAGCACAGTATGTGTGCAGACCAGGGGCTTCTTATCAGCCAGTCAAAACTGTCAGCAGTGGTGGTTGACTGCTTGGCGGTGTGATCCCTTGAGAGGGATGAAAGGTCCAAAATGTGCCCTGAATAGCTGTTCAAAAGACATAGACGCTCAACATTTAAGATGAATCTTTGCACATCGCAGTCATGTGAGCATCCACTCCTTGTTATGTTGTTAGAGCTGAAATACTGAACTCCCTGAATTGTTGTGGTTCACCTTCATCACCTACTCACTGCTGTTCCTCACTTCAAGACAGGCACATGCACTGACAACACTCAATGAGAGAAGGACCTCTGCTGGACTTGCCTTGATACTGCAGCCCTCCTTGTTATCTCTAAAGAGGAACGTGTGAGCTTTGTTGACAACACTTTTCAGTTTGACAGTAAAGCTAGGTGAAGGTTTCATTGAACTGTGTTCACTGTGAATGCTGATGCTGGACTTTGATCCTGTCCTGATAGGATGAAGCTGACAGACAGCTCATCATTCTAAGAAAGCTCTGCTATTATCAGCTGTTGTTATCTACTGTTGCTTGTGTCATGTAGCACTTGATTGCCTCACATCACATGCTTGACAAGTCAAAAAAAAAGAAAAAAAAAAGAAAGGGTAGGGCAGTGTCATTTCCAGTAGCTTGCATAACCTTCCCGCGATCACAAACGCCGCTCTGTTGGTGCCATTCCTCACCCTTTTGTCTCCGTGTTTACCTTTGGTTCTGTCTTATCTTTGTCACACTGCAAGCAAACAAACTGGTTTTAGAAGCAGCTCTGGTCCGTGGGCTGCGAGTGTAGGAGAGACACAGGAAGTGGTGGGCGACCAGCAAACTGTATTTCCCCTTCCTGTCTATGTCCTCCCTCCCTCCATGCCTGCCTGCCCTTTGGCTATTAATGTAACTCTGAGCTACCCACCACACACCCACGTGGCCACTGGGAGCTGGTGCGCACTAAAAATCACAGACGCGCACACGTACATGGACACACACATACAGTACATGCACAAACATGCATACAATCCCAGCAGCAGATGCCAAGTGATACCAGTGAAAATAATTAGTGGCTAAACAAGCAGGCAGCATATTAAATTGCACAAAGAGCTACGCAAAGTGTTCTGTACAGTATGTGTCCTCATGGCTGGCTTTCATATCAATCTATTAGCTCTTGCCTCTCCCTCCTACCTAGCTGGTACATAGACAACAGACAGCAGGGTGCAATTAAAGAGGTGTCCATCACTCAATCACGACGTCTATCACAGCCAGTGAGGAGGTGATGTACAGTATGCACGCACAGTAGGAAAATACCAGCTGCGTGATAACAAGGTTCCCCTTTCTTTAAGTAGCTGCAGCAAACAGGCACGTGAGCGACACACACACACCCACACCCACAGCCACACCAATTACAGATTGCATTTGACTGTGAAGGAAATTATTGTTCATTTCTATTCGCTATTTTTTCCCCCCTCCTTCAAGTAGGCCTGATTTTCCTGAAAGTGGACTCAAAAGTGGGCTGACAAATTTAGCACTTCAGCTGGCCACTTTCAATCTCTCCATCTCTTTCTCTCTTTGTTCAATTTACCACTTACACACGTGGCACGGCCCACACACACACGTACACACACACACACACATGCACACACACACATACCCATGATCCATGTTCCCATTGCAGTCCTTATCTCCTCCCCCCGGTCATCCAGCTCATCTGTGAGAACAGAGAGAACACACACTGGCATGAATCACAGTGAATCATGCAGCCCAAATAGCACCCAAAGAGAGGTGTTGCATTTAACCAGGACACCGACTATTTATAATGGCCTGGGCGTGCACATTCTCATTATAGGCCACGGAGGATGCTGACAATGGACGGGCAGATGAGGGGGTAGTGACTCCTTTTAAATGTCACCAGCAATGTATCTCCTTATCTACAGGCTGTTGCAGTGGCAGTGTGTCTGAATGCAATATTTAGAGCCCGGTGAATGAACTGGAATGGAGCGGGAGAAAAGATCTTTAATAAGACACAATGATTTGCAGATGAAGGGGCACAGACACTTCATCACCACGCAGGAATATAGATTTCTTTTTAGATTTAGTCAGTCCCGTAGTAAAGGGCTCTGATGTTTCACCTGCTTAGAGTCAAGTCGGCTGATCTGATTAAGATCAGCCACTCTAATATAGATCAAAATGAATAAATACTATAGATTTGATTTAGATAAAGAAGAACAAAAAAAAACTTCTAACAACATAAACATGACAATAAACTGTCTCTCCCATACAGGCCTCTGGCTAATTAGCTTGTTAAAGTCTAATTAGTGTAACAAGTAGCTGGAAAATAAATCAACATAATTATCATATCAAATGCATTAGCTGTTTGGGGGATGATAGAGTAATTTGACAAACACTTTGTTCTTCTGTTTTCTTTTGGCTTATTCTCTCTCCCTACATGCCAATCATGCTCAATACATCGCATCAGGACAGAGTTGGGAAGTGCAGGCTCATCAATCCTTGGCAAGCTAACGCTCGAATTACACTGTGTCTGATCGTGAAAGCAACAATGCACTGAACCCAACCCCCAAAACTGCAATCTCGCAGGGTAGGAACCACGTTTCAGGTGAAACAGCTTCGAGGAGCAGTCAGCGCCTGAACAATTACCTCTAGTGAACTGATTACATATTGATTGAGGGCAGACAGCTGACCAGAATCTGCAGATCCGCAGCACCTGCGTTTAAATCAACACAGGTCTGCACAAGCCTACAAAGAAACCATGAAAACTGGGTATGATGGGAGAGGATGCAAAACACTTGAATGTCTTTCTTCTGTTCCAGTGGACGAGGAGAAGAAAGGAGGGGCAATTTCATTATCAGCCAACATGTAGGCTCATGCCGCACGGCTTTACCCAACCAACCGTTGTCATGGTAGCAACTCATGTCATCTGCATCTCACCTTGAATGAATGGAGACCTGCGGGACATGTGCCCTCCCCCTGGGAGCATGCACAGGGGGCGTAGTGGAAGTGCGTCAGCCCTACGAGCAGCTGGGGACACACCCATGGCAACCTGCCTCACTGTTTGTGTGCATGTGTGTGTTAATGCGTATGCGTCTGCTTTCCAAGGAGACGATGGGTGATGCTGGCTTCCTCAGGACCACGTTGTCACCGCAGGGACGACTACAGCAGCAATAACAGCAGCAGTCGACCAGCTGTTCCTCAGTCTGAAAACTGCACTTAACTGGGCGGCCGCCAAAGGAGGGCCATTCCTGTTTTTCCTCCTATCAAGAAGCCATTTCAGTGGTTTAAATGTAGTCGTAAGCCGTTGCCTAGAGTGCATCACCACTGAGACTCAGCTTTTAAATGTGTGTTAAATAGTATCTGGTCTCAGCACATGCAACTGAGTGCGAGATGTTCATCATGAATAAATGGCTGCCCTACACTGCCAATCTGTGATTTGACAGAAATTTTTATTTCCTACGAAAACTGGCAAAACCTGTGAAAAATGTGCAGTGGCATCGATCATGTCTCTGGTTTCTGGCCTGACAGCAACAACAACGACATAAACAACCAGGTAATTCAGACCAAAACCATCTTCATCAGCTGGAAATGTTCCATTCATTGTATTTGGAAAAGTTCCACCGAGTTTCCCATCTGCACATTGGTGTATATCAGCAAAAAAGATCATTTTTTTGTTCCATGGTTACTGATCAGATGGTCCTATGAAAATGTCAAAAGTGATTTCTTGATTTGAGTAGTACTCCATACACTATGTGATTAGGCTGGGTTGTAGTGGTTTGCCCTTTTTATAATTTCTCGCATCTCCCATCTCGTTTCTCTGCATTCTCGGCCTGCCTTCATAAAAATTGGACGTCTTTTTTCCTGCGTTGCCTCTTGAAGTCGTCCACGTCTCTTGAGTGTTTATAGAATAGATGAAAGATATTGTGTGTGCGTGTGCGCGTGCGTGTCTACAAGTTTGAGTGTGCTGAGGAGGTGATGAGGGGAGAGGAGGAAAAGGCAGGTTTCCATGACAACAACTTTTTATTTGCGCTTCTTCAGTGGCGTTGGTGGAGATAGAAAGAGAGAGAGAGAGAGAGAGAGACAGATAGACAGACAGACAGACAGTCAGAGATAGAGACAGTCTGGCAGAGTTATTAGGAAGAGACAGGCTAGTGGGCTGGGGTGCATGGGCAGGCGGGGGTGGAAGAAGGCAGCAGAGCCTGCTCGCTTGCTTTGTCTAGAACAGAATGTCCTCTTTGAGGGGTGCATACAAACCAACAACTTGCAAGCAGTCATCCAGACATACCTTGAATATAGTGTGATCTCTGTCTCTACAATCTAAGAAAAAGCGAGCATGCCTTTTAAAAGCAAATGGAAGGGTGCGAGCGTGTGCCTAAACACTTCATGTGGGTGGCTGTTTGTGTGCTGACGTGTGTGCGTCTTTCTGCGTGTTTGCATGCATCAGATCTACGCTTTGTCCACGGCGCTCAAAAAAAAAGAGGTCTCCACCTCAAGAGACCTTCCCGGCGAGATGAAACATGAAGTAAAATGAATAAAAAAACGTGCCATCTAACCAAGTGATCTCACTTCCAGATCGGGAGAACGTCAAAGGACGTGCTTCTGAAACTTTTAGCTGCCCTCATTTATGTTGATGCAGAGACCACATGAATCTGACGCCCACCTCAGGCCGCGCCGTCAGGTGGCCCAAAAAAACACAGCTGCATCTGCAACATAAACAAATGAGAGTTTTGCACATGAATGTACGCAAAGTGGGCAAACATGTATTAGGAATTTATGTTTAACAACTAAAGGTTGCTATTTTGGCCAGGCCTCTTTCAGTAAAAAAATCCACTATTTATTTATGGGTTTAAATAAAAAATGCAGATGTAAGATGTTGCTCATGCACAGAATAACTTAACAGAGAACATCAAATTCTTTTCGTCTCGTGAAACTCATTTTTGCCCTTATTTTGTTTGATTCCGAGCCACGTGAATCATACGCCTACCTTGGGAATTGGAGTCAGCTGGCCTAAAGACCGTAGATACAGTCACTATCCCAGAATACACAGATTAACCAGAGATACAAACTGTAATCGGCACGCGAAATCACAAGCAAACACACAGAGATGCACAATGTATACAGCGGTGTTCATTCTTTGTCACTCTGCTGCTCACAGCGCTGTTTCATTCTCCCAACAACAGTTTGGGCAACATGCACAAGCACACATACGCGTGCACACACACTGATAGACTGTCTATCTGTGTGGGGAATGACTCACCTCCTCCACCTGGAGTAGAGCCAAGCCTTTCTCGCCTCCTCCCCCTTCATCTGTGTGAGCCCTTCACTTCACTCACTCCAGCTCCACTATGGAAGCATTTCAATCATTCAAATTAGCTGTAATCACAGCTAAAGGCAAAGAGTGGGAATGGCAGCACGTCACTCTGCATACTCGAGAACACTTAATACATTGATTTTATATTGAGCATGCTGTGTTTCAAAAAGGGAGCTGGGGAGGAAATAAATAAGCTATCCAGGCCAAGCCTTTTCTGCCACGCATGCTTCCAAGACAAAGGATGCAAGCACGGATGAGAGGCTGGCTTTATAATGAGCAGCGCTATAAGACTCCTTTCAGTCTTCAGACCTGACATGTGAGAAGCGGTGCATCAGTGGCACCAGCTGCAGTATTCACATAATGACACGAATTATTGGCTCGTTAATGGGCGGCTTAGCCTTGAGTGTTCAGCCCGCAACGCCATTCTGGAGAACAGGGGAGCACAGGATCAATCTCTGCCTCCTTGGATGTGCTGTAAAACACGGGATGCATCCAAAGGACATCTTATCCACATCTCAGTGTCTCTCTCTCTCTCTCTCTATCTCTCTCTCTTCCTCTCTTTCTAATCCATACTGGTCCCTGGAGACTCATATTAGGAGACTCCCACACACGCCCCTCCCACACCTTCTCTTTCCCCCACACACCACCCTCAGAACCACTATCTGTCCACCTCCACAGTCGGCCTGTGGACAAACCCAGAATAACAATGTGATCTTGCCTCTTAAAGGCACACAGGCAGCTTTTTGCACCATTATCTTTCAGTTCAGGACTGTGTTACCACATCCTCATAACGCTGATGTTGGTCAGAATTAATAAAAACCAGCCACTCACGCATATGTCTCGTGTGGATATGATCGTTATCTCTCGGGCATTGATTTGTGTTATGCAGTAAAAAAAAACTAATCATAATAAAACAAGCATCTGAGGTAAACAAAGGTGTCACATTCGGCCACTGCAAGCCCCTGCATAGCTGCGGCTCCGGAATAGCAATCAACATCAAACAGGAAGTCAAGTGCAGGACACAGCACTTGTAGGCTGCAGTCAATGAACCTCTCAGAGGAGGTACTGGTCCAGACTCCAACTTGCAAGAGGAAGCCTGCGATAGGTTTGCTTCGAGTGCCCCCTTCTGTCAGATCACTTAAAATTACATAAATGACAGAGCAAAAACAAAAAAAAAAAACATTCATAGTTTGGGACATTTAAAGGAGAAACTGTGCCTCACACAATGTTTTATTCTGCAATCGGCTGATTGCTTAATTGACCGACATTTTTCTGCATGCTTGATGCATGCATCATCATGGCTGATTGTTTGATGGGAAAACATCTCATACAATAAATCAACAGGTGTGCACCAGAATAACAGTTAAGGCATTATTTTTTCACACTTTGCATAAACACAGTTCTTCAGTGTATAGATTGTCTTCACGTATCTCCACAGGCCTATGTTGCAGGTTCTCACCTCTCTAAATCTGTCAGTGAAGCCTGATAGGCTGAAGTCTGCCACAATGGAAAACTGTGGTGTTGCACAGGAAGCCATGAGGTGCACTTGTGTGTAGGAGGTGCTGAGGTAGAAAAAGGGTAGTTCAGATGTTAGAGTGCTTACTGCAGCAGTATCTACGTCTATTTTTAACCTGACTGTGGTCTTAACTTTCTAATCTCAATTGCCTAAACCTACTGCATTTGGTTTAGAGGCAGTCCAGGGCCACAGCTTCAAAACAGCATATTGCAAGGTTATTGCAAGGGTTGTATATGTGTATTTGTATGCACTTGCTGTCATCATCTTCCTACTTTACCTTTGTCTTTTGTAGTAGCTCTCTCACCCCTTTAACAGTCTGCCTTCCATACTTGGTGAATGACTGTCACTTGTTTGTCATTTATGCACACGTCTTCCTGCCATATTCCATTCTGAACGTAATTGATATTACAATCTTATAAACTGCACATATCCTTGGCACAACTAAATGGGCAAAGTGCCAAGTTTCCCCCAACCCAAAGGTTAACAAAACTATGCACCAAATTGCATGCAACAGCAAAAGGCTTTCTAAGGGATTTTGTCAAGATTAAGTGCCGCCACCTACTGGGTTGTGGTAGAATAGCATCAGCATGTTCAACAGACATCCTTTTTTTCCTGAAGATACAGAGAGCTTTGGCAGATGCTGTTTTAGCAGCATTGTTGATGACAACCTGAAAGAAAATGTTAACACTTTGTTGAAAGATATTTAATGAACATATTATTTTAACTAAATGGTGTATAACCAACCACTTATGTTATGCCCAGTAGTAAAAAAAAAAACTTTTTGCTTGAACAAAAATAGAAATACTTCTTTATAAAAAGTATTCCACTGAAAATCATGTACTTAAAATATTACTAATGTAAAATTACATGAAAAATATACTTTAACTACTGAAAGAGACAGTGTTATACAACCCTGATTCCAAAAAGGACACTGTGCAAAACATGAATAAAAACCAGAATGCAATAATTTCCAAATAAACATTTTTTTCCATTCGGTAAAATCCTTTATACAATCATGTGTTCACAAAGTGATGAACCTCGCTCCATCCTCGCTTGTGAACCACTGAGCCTTTCCAGGATGCTCTTTTCATACCCAATCATGATACTATCACCTGTTACCAATCAACCTGTTTACCTGTGGAACGTGGAATGCCCCTCATGGTGGCTGCTTACAATCTGAAATGCAACAGTATTAATTTAACCCCATACCAGACCAGTACACATTAGCCTAAAATGCCTATCCAAGACATACACAGAGTAAACTGATAGCTGTTCTTGAAACATTTGTAGTACATTCATGTTTTGATCTCTAACACCCAACCTCTATCCACAGTAGTCAGAATCACTTTAAGTGCTGCTGACATTGAGTAAGACAAGTGTGGACACACAGAAGTAGATTGTTTTTTTGCAAATAGATGCCTGCAGATGAGGCATGGGACTTAAAACATGAAACATAATAGAACCACGGCATGAAGCCTTACCTTAGTCCAAGTTCAATACATACTAATAACAATATGACAGTACCTGAATATTTTTATGTTTTCTCTGATCGTATATCCAGGTGTCCTCCAAAAAGGCAATATATTCATATTAATGAAATACAAATTCTAGCTATCTATATTCATATTTAAGGTATGTCTGGTTGCTAAGCTTCATTTAGCAGATTGTGATTGGTCAAGTGAGATATCATTTGAAACCTCGTGCCCCTTTGATATGTTTGTGGAAGTTGTAAAAGGCAAAACATAATAAATGTTGATAAGCGATAGATGTCATGAGATGTCTGGCAGGATTGGAATGGAGAGCTGACTTTGCATCACTGAAACACATGTATGTAGCCTCAGTATGACCGTGATTAGATTATGGAACAATTGTATTTGGATCAGCTGCAAAATCTGTGCTAGCAGACCTACCATACAAGCTCAGGCTTTAAGATTATGTATAGGAGCAGTTAGGACTTTGCCAGTGTGTGCGATCCAGGTGGAAGCAGGCCAGATGCCGTGACGGATACGTCGGGAGGAACTGATGGCCAACTCCTGTGTCGGTCTAGAATTACTCAGAATTAAGCGCAGTAATAAGAATGCCGATTTAATCAGTGTGCACTGTAAAGACAGTATTCAGATTTTTACAGATGGATAAAAGGATTATCAAAGAAACGCAGCAGGGTCTGCAGTCTGGGAAACAAGAGAGCAGACAAACTAGCGAAAAACAGTCAAAAAAGGAATGGTTGAAGCCAATATTAAATTATCAAAATTAGAGGGGAAAGGCACAGTGTGGAGGAAAACAACTCAACAGTAGCAACAGCGTTGAGATAACAGTAGAAAAGGAGACATTTAAATTCAATACAAAACAGAGTGGGTATATTAAGAGTAGGGGGAGCAAGAGGAAAGAGCAAATCATACTAAGCAGGCCTTTGCAATCAGTATCAGGAGGCTGAGACTGTTGAGCATATTCTTATATCATGCAGGAAATTTACACTTGACAGACGAGAAATAATGGCACAGTTATGGAAAATGGAGCGGGTGAAGGACAATGTTAAAAGTATATTTTGACTGTGGGACAACGTGCAAGGAAGGACATGGATATCTCACTTTCTAAGGACAACTGGACTGGACAGGCATGCTGTTGTATCTCCCCTTAGAATTAATAAAGATGGAGAGTAAAACCAGAAGGTGGCAGTAATGCCAAATGGTGGATGTGAAACCTCAAAAAAGAAGAAGAAGAAGCAGGAGACCTGAGAAAACACAGAAGACAAGGAACAGCAGCACATCACCTGCTAATTTGAAAGGCGAAAACATCTTTCTGTGGATTTTTATCATGTTTTGGACTAAGTATTTTTACTGCAGTGGATCGTGTGGATCTTTGACGATGTTACACAGATCACAGAGAGGTGTAACAGGTGAGTTGCCCGCCCGCCCGCGGGCCGTAGGTGAGGGGTTCTAGCCTTAAATTTAGTTAACGCAGACAGGCTAACTTAAAAATGCCTGTAACAGGACTAAACATCATTAAAACTGAGTGGGAAAAGTCCTCAGCTTCGCTACATTGTGTTGCTCTGAGCCATTCAATAGCAGCCTTGTTTTCTCTTGTGTCTGTGCTATTTGTGCCTCCCTGTCGAAGCCTGTAGGAAACTCCATGGTGGCTCTTTAGAGCTAATTCGGTTTGTCCATTCTGGGCTACTGTAGAAACATGGTAGTGCAACATGGCTGACTCCATGGAAGAGGACAACAGCTGTTATTTTCAGGTAATTATACACCAATGAAAACATACTTATGATTATTAGCTTCCATTTCTGCTTTATTTTACCAGTGGTCCATTAACTAGTGTTTGTTCCCAGCTGTCTTCAGCGCAGCATCAGTTACCGAAATGTTACTCTTGCTAACTAGCTTTAGTTTAGCCTGCTCAAGATGCCAGATAGGAATATTTTTAACGCTGTTACTTTAAATTTCCTGAACTCATAACATAACAATATCAAGGCTCTCAGGGCTTTATCAGTTAAAATAAATGTAATGTAAGTGTGTCAAGACTAACATTGCACATTATGAGTCTTGATTTAGCCCACAATATGTTAGTTAAAGTAGTAAGCTTTGTTGCTGAGAGCGTGTGGACCATAATCAGCATAACGCACCAAGAAGTCAGCGACAGCAATTAGTATCATTACCCTGCTTAAGGGAAATCAACAGCAGAATTTAAACTCAACAAAGTAAATAAATGTAAACAGATTTTTTAAAAAACAACATTTATCCGTGAAGTAATGACCACCAAGTATGATTCACTCTAATTAGGTTGTGAGGTTATTGATGTGGGAGTACTGCTAACTTCCCATTTAATAAGCGTATATGCAGTCTGCAGCAGCTTAAGATGCTTGCATTTCTTTAACGTGCAAAACACAAGCATCAAGGCAGTATTTGTTGCTTTATATTAAGCAACTTAGAAAATATTCAGAAAACTTTTCAGGGTTGTTCACCCTCTTGTGCCTCCCTTCTTCTGTAGGTGCAGAAGCCATGCTGAAACGAGACAGACTTCAATGGGGATGGAAGATCATAAGGAGATCCACTACAGAGGCCGCTGGCTGCTGTATAACAGCAGATACGGTAAGTATCACAGTGATGTAACTCAAGAGGGCTGTTATGTAGTCTTTCCACTGTTAATGTGCAGCTATGCTGAAATATGAGAAGTCCTCACCGTTCTTTGTTACGACTGTTTCTGAAAACTCTAAAAGCACTTAAACCTCATTTATTAGCTTGATAAATGTTCAACACATCCCCTTAAATACGACCACCTACCCATTACAAAATAAAGTAGGGTTCGGATTTTGCAGTGTTCAGTTTAATTTGGTGATACAAGATTTTAAAAGTCAGAGGCAGGCTTGCATTGTCCTTGAACATAACGCTCGATTACTCAAATGTTGAGAGATATTTGATACAGCTGCGTCATGAAGCAGTTTACGCTTAAATATAGTAGGTACAGGTGAATCTCATACTGTAAGTGTAGATATGTAAAACACCAACAATATGAGGTATGGTGCCTGTTCTAACAGGTCTAAACTTACCAGTTAAATAGATATAACCGGTCTACAAGTTGGTGGCAAACTATAGAAGTGTTAAGTAGAGGAGGTGTCTCGACTTAATTTTTTAAATTTCCTAATTTTCTCCCTCATATGAGTCAGTATTAGTTTGACTCTTTAACAACAGGCAGAAACTTTGATGAGGTCTAGTGCTCATAAGTGAGAGGAACCTGAGAGAAATGTCAGGAAGTGAGCAGTGAACCTCTTCATGCTGCAATAATACACTTTCCTCACAAGGAGGCAGTGTTGCCCCTTTTTTCGTTTAGTTCAGGCTCAAACAGCGGAATGAACAGAGGCACAGAGGAACATGGTGCAAGAGCAACAGTTTATTGAAAAGATTGCACAAAACAAACTTCCTGTTCTCATTTGATCGAGTTTAAGAGATGATGCACAAGGCATTAATGTATTTAATGAGTATAATCATCTATTAAATGGCAGTTAGTCTTCACTTAAAAGCAATACTTAATTTGTGTGCGAGCCTTAAAATATAAGAGCATGTGAATGGTTTAACTTTTTTATTTGCCCAATTCTAATCTGAGGTTTATTGTAAAAAAAAGTGTAGTTGTCAAGTTGTGAAGCAGCAGGAAGAAGCAGCGATACCATAAAAAGCCACAACACCTCACTTTTTTAAACTAAACAAATCACATTCAGATTATGTTTTTTAGTCTTTCAGCTTTATCAAAGTAAATCATATTTTGATTAAATCTGTCTAAAGCAAACAGGTCGTCTTGATGCAGCAGTAGCAGCCCTAATTATCAGCCCTCCAATGACACACAAAGTGCAAATTCAAATGTTGCAATTTGATCAATCAGCCATTACGTTTATTTAATGCTGTTCCATCGTTGAATCGATCCAGCTTCTGTAGTCAGAAATCTTAGCAAAAGCATAGATCAGCGGGCCGCCTGAGTTTGGTTTGAAGCAGGAGGACACCACCCCGTATGCTTTTCCATCCTCGCAGACCAGTGGACCCCCAGAGTCTCCCTGGAGGTACATACACAGTTTACAGTGATTGCTTCAACAGTGAATGAAGTATCATTGCTGACCAACATTTGTTTGTGTTATGTTACGAAAATGTACGTACATTACGCGGCCCACTTTTATCCTGAGAGCAGTACGAGTGTTCCTTCGGACAACGCTTTTTGTCAATGAGTGTTATGTTGACCTCCATGAGTACGTCAGATGTGTGTTTAGGGTTCTTGTCTGTTATTCCCCAGCCGGAGACGATGCATGATGTAGGCAGAGAGTCATCAGTTTGGCCTGCGAGAGCAATGGGTTTCACATTGTTGCTGAAGTTTGCCTTGGAGCTCAACTTGAGGAAAAAGGAGAGTTAAAAATAGATTTAAAAGAGAGAAATGTCAATCTGCAGGATATTAGTGCTCCTCTTTATTAATGCATTCAATAGAGTGTTTGCTAGTAACGTAATGTGAAAAAGAATGGTGATTAAAAAAAGGCTAAACCAAATACACTTCTTTTTTTTCTCTTACCTTCAGAAGCATTATATCATTTACATATTTATTAGCATTGTAGTCTTTATGTGGAAATGCTTGTTTCACTGATACAGTCTGTATTTCCTCCGTTTTATGGACGTCGTGAACTCCCAGTGAGATTGTGTAGGACCTGAAATGACAAAATTAAGTGCAAGAAAGTTCTGTTGTTTTCTGCTAAGTTTCTGCACTCATAGAATAAAAATATCAAAAGATTTGATATTTATGTCACTATTCATAAAGCAATCAAAGAAACATCCTCGACATCAATCATCGCATTGCATTGTTAATTGAACTCTAAGTGCATGAGTCTAAGTGGTTCCCTTACTAAGGGGCCTCAGAAATCTCAGTTGATAAATATAAAGTGTGTTAAACTCACTCTGCTTGGCAGTGGGCTGCAGTCATCACAAAATCCTCATTCAGCAGGAAGCCATCACATTGTTTTGTTTTCTCGTTCTTTGTGTGCTGCTTCAACAGCACCATGTACGGCCTGCTATGTGCCACAGCCTCATGGCCTCCAAAGATCTCCCCTGTGTGAACTGAGAGCAGAAGTGCACACATTATACGCATGTAAACTAAAGTGACCACAGCCAATCTATCCTCAAATGTAGTTCCTCATGTACTGTGGATTAAGCCACATGGTATGCTACCCTGTGAGAACCAGTGAAGTATATAATGCCATGAAAGCTAAACTTACCTTGACCACCAAGAGTCAGCACGAGTATCAGTGTAACCAGGTTGCAGAGGATGAACATGTTGAGATCACAGTCCAGCTGAGCTACTGACAAGCGGTGGCACACATCACTGACAATTTCAGTCTTTTGAGGAGGAGGAGAAGGAGGAGGAAGTGTGTAGTGAGCATATGCGAACATGTGGCTTTGTACCACATTCACACCTCCGTCACCCCAGAACATGACAAAAGCTAGATTTTCATGGTCCAAGTCTTTTAATTAAGTATATGCATGGTGCATGTGGTTTACATACACAATACAGAATCACCTGAAACCTTGTTGATGATTTAGAAATTGAATGACAATGTGAGTGCTCATGCAAAAATTCACAATAATAATGTTCTTTGCAACAGGAAGAAAGTCGCATATCTGAAAACTTAACAAGCACTTATGGAAAGGCGTTTAAGAAACTAACAACCCCAATACTGCTTCAGATGAGTCAAGAGTGTATGACTCCAGACCATAGCCAACAGAGGGCAGAAAATGAATGAAAACTGCTTGATATTGCACGTTCCTACAGAAGGCAAACTCAGAATCCATCCAATATAAGTCGTATTCCACCAGTGAATTCAAATTAAAGACGCCAAACTGCGCATCTGCAGCCACACTATGCTCAGCCAGAGGACACAGAAGTGTTTATTTGGAGACTGTGTGAAACACAAACCTAAGGGATTTCTAGGCCACATGGTTTATGCATGCGAATAAAAATTGATCAAGCTTGGCAGGTGTTTCATGTGCTCTGGGGCTAAACACACTGAATGTTGTACAAGGCAAAGCCCACGTCATCATGTTCCGCGTCATGAGATCGACATCCATACCATTTATTGGGTGGTTTTGATGCATGTAACCAGCACAGTGGTTAGATTTAGGCTTTAATGTTTGCATACCAAGCAGTAATTTCTAACATTACCTGTAACCCCTCATGTTAATAATATAGTTTAACAAGGTAGTATTATATATAGTTAATGACCCACCCTTTGCCTGTAGAAATTATGCTGGCTACTGTTGGTGGTAGTTAGCTACTGTGGTTAGCCGGGCGTGCTAACATTTGCGTCTGATATTAGAGCAGATAAACCAACATCTTAATCTATTCCTTACACTTTTACTATTGTGTTTTTGATTTTTGGGCTGCTGTAATTATCTTTGCTAAGTTATATTTGGGCAGTCGACTGTCAATGCAGTGTTTATTTGTTTTGCTATTAATTCATCTATCTTTGACGCATCCTCTTTTTTTGGCCTGCACACGCTGCAAGCCTTCCATTCTTGATAGCACTTAATCAAAGTCTTTTCTATTTTTAATGCATCGTAAATATGAATCTTCTCGCAATCTCTGATTCCAGTTTACTCAGGGTCTTGCGTATCTAGATATTAGTTGGTCACATCCGTTGGAAATGCTGATGTGTTGTTGATCTTGTTTGAAACTAACAGGAAGTGCAGATTAATATCGCAAACCATTTCCGCTTCCTGCATTGTGAAACCGCCGTATATCCACCGTGGTTATCCCTCACACTTTGAGGTCTTATTTTCTGTTATATATGTTGAGAGGCCAGAATGGATCCCATGCACTTCACTTTCTTCACTAAGTAAAATCACACCATTGTATGCAAATGATTTATTTGGAATGGCAGGAAACACAGGGATTAAAAGATGGTTATGGACGGTAAAGGGATTGGATCAAATGTGATCGAGTGCAAAGAGATGTGAAGGGCTAAATTGCGATCAAATATGTCAGGAGGATGTTGATGAAACAAAACCAAAGCATGTCGCAACTTTTTCTGACTCTGTGACAAAAGATGATCCTGGTGAGACGCACAGTGGGCTGGTCTTGGGTTTAGAGTATGAGCGAGTCAGGAGTGGCATCGACCCGACTCGCATGCTGAGACTGGTTGTGTGCGGCGCTGTAAATTCGAAGCGTTGGGGGAAACCAAAGACTGCCGGCAGAAACGTGCATTCAAGTGTTGAGGCAGATAAATTGAGTGAGGTGGTTTGATGCCAGTCATGCACATTGGTTGTGTTGTTGCAGATGGAAGGCTAAGGAGATTATAGAGTGGCTGGAGTGAAATAGATGTTGGTAATCTGTGGCCTTTGGAGGTTCCTTTCCACAGAGATCCAGCCACCACCTAATGGTTGGATAAACCCCATATGGGTGAGTCTATTCAAACTCAGTTCAGACGGTGCTGAATAGCTGTCCTGACACAGTCAGTGCTGCCTTGGATGATTTAAGATGATCTGCTCTTTGTTTTCAGCCCACCTGAAGACAGTGCAGGTTATAGTCTGTGAAGAGCAGTTGTGTCACGGGGTCCTTTGGTTCTCTAGGGATGATAAAATCTCAATATACCTGCTGCTGTTTTGCTCCCCTTTTTGCATGCTTTAATTCGTTGTGTTTTAAAGGCAATCACACTTCCCACTTAACCATTTTTATCATCATCTCTGGAGCAGCATGGGGCTGATGGTGGCCAGGAGTTTAGGGCCTTCCTCCTTCCTCACTGTCTACACAAGTCTTTTTGGCATTGGTCCAGCTTTGCTAATTTACAAGAAGTGTAGATTATTCTATATATTATTAACCTTGTCTGAGTTGTAAAGCAGTAGACAATGATCTTTTTCTATTCCTCATTTTTTCTATGATACATGTTGAGGAGCTCTTCTGGAGCTCGTCTCCTGTACGAGCTGTAGCCTGAGCATCCCAGCAAGGCAAAGATGACCCCTCTCGTTTAGTCACCAAACAACCATGGCCGACAGGAATGCAATTGAAAACACATCTTCTGAGCTCATGGAAACCCTATGATTAGCTCTACAAAATGTGCTTGTATAACTGGAACGGGATGGCAGGCGCTGTTAGTGTCCACTCTAAACGTTGGCCTCTCTGTCAGAAATAGCTAAAAACGCAATTACATGGTCTGTTGAACAACAGGCACGTTTCAGCTCCGACTTCAAGTAGTGAGCCTCCTCGTGCTGCATCAATGCGCTTTCTTCACAGGGAGGCAGTGTTGTCTTTTTTGCTGAACAGAGGCACTGAGAGAACATGGTGTGAGAGCAACAGTTTATTAAAAAGATGGAACAAAACAAACTTACAGGATCCTGTTCCTCATTTGATTGAGTCCAAGAGATGATGCACAAAGCGGTGATGCATTTAATGAATATAATGTCATATTTAAGAGCAGGATGGCGTACAATATCTAATATCACATATATCGCATCTATTAAACACTATTAAGTGTACACTTCGTGATTTTAATGCATGTTTAATTTGTGTTAAGTCCAGCCTTAAAAAAAAAAACCTGTATGTGCTTAGTTTATATTTCTAATTTGTCTGACAATAAAGTTGCAAAAAAACAAAAAAAAAACATCTGTACCATAAAAAGCCACATCTCACTTTCTTAAATGAACCAAATCATTGATATACCTGCAAACAAAACATGTGTTCATTAAATCTGTTCAAAGCAAGCATGCCCAGAAGTCTTGTGATGGAGTCAGTCATGATAGAAGCATCAGTTTTCAGCTCTCCAATATTACACTACTGAACCAAACTACTGTGTAGTCAGATGATGTGAACTGATCAATCAAATG
Organism: Chelmon rostratus; assembly: GCF_017976325.1. NCBI lineage: Eukaryota > Metazoa > Chordata > Actinopteri > Chaetodontiformes > Chaetodontidae > Chelmon > Chelmon rostratus. The sequence goes on from NC_055661.1 coordinate 22,504,318, forward strand.
CTGCACGTATTGGATCTTTTTCAAGCATTTTTGACGATCAGATCGATCCAGCTTCTGTAGTCAGAAATCTTAGCGAAAGAATAGATCAGCGGGCCGCCTGAGTTTGGTTTGAAGCAGGAGGACACCACCCCGTATGCCTTTCCGTCCTCGCAGACCAGTGGACCCCCAGAGTCTCCCTGGAGACACATGCATAGTATACAGTGATTGCTTCAACAGTGAATGAAGTATCATTGCTGAACAACATTTGTTTGTCCATGTGTGTTACAAAAATGTGCGTACCTTACGCGGTCCAGTTTCTCCCTCAGAGCAGTACAAGTTGTCCTTAGCACACTGCTTATTGTCAATGAGTGTTACGTTGACCTCCATGAGTACGTCAGACATGAATTTACTATTCTTGTCTGTTATTCCCCAGCCGGAGACTATGCACGATTTAGGCAGAGAGTCATCAGCTTGGCCTGCGAGAGCAATGGGTTTCACATGGTTGCTGAAGTTTGCCTTGGAGCTCAACTTGAGGAACATACATGGTGAGATAAAAAAAAAAAAAAAAAAACAACAACAAATGTGAAGCTGAAATATCAATTCAAATTTCTCCAGTGGTCACATTTGCTTGTTTCTTGCTTAGTTGTTGTTCAGTTGTTTGCATGCATGTAGTATTTCAGACCTCAATTTGACTAATCATTTACAAGCATTTACAAATACCATTGTGAGAAACCAAGATTGGAAATAACAAAACACATTTTGCTATTAACTGTAAGGATTTTCTTACCTTAAGAAGCATTATGTCATTTCTGTAACCAGTTTCATTGTAGTCTTTATGTGGAAATGTCTGTTGCACAGACACACACTGTATTTCATTGTTGTTGTGGATATTGTGAACTCCTAGTTTGACTGTATAGGACCTGAAATGATAAAGTAAAGTGCAAAATTTAAAAAAAAATGAAATGATCCTTTTTTCTGTGAGAGCACTATAAAAAAAATATGAAGAGCCTGAAGCTCAGTTCACAAATGGATATCATTTTGTTGGAGCTTTTTAAATTAAAATGTCAATGCACGCGTCTCGGTTGTTGGGGTAAGATCCATGAACTGACTGTGCTTGGCAGTGGGCTGCGGTCATCACAAAATCCTCATTCAACAGGAAGCCGGCACAGTTTGTTTTTCTTCCATCCTGTTTGTGCAGGTCCAAAACCACCATGTACGGCCGACTATGTGCCACAGCCTCATGGCCTCCAAAGATTTGCCCTGCATGAACTGAGAAGCCAAAAATATATAACATATATATATATGTTTGTTTTTGTGTTTATGTCTCTCTCTCTCTCTCTCTCTCTCTATATATATATATATATATATATATATATATACACATACATACAGTATATACTGTATATAGATATGTCTATACATACATATACATACAAATATACATCCAAAATTAACATTGAACATTGATGTTGATGGCTTTTGAGCTTACTAATAAACCTAATATACCTAATAAATTGATTAGAATAAACAAATCCATCCTTGTGCATTGTATGTCCCACAGTGAATGTAGCTCCTCATCTGCCGCAGTCTCAATCAAATTCTATAACAACCTGCATGAAAAGGTTCACATAGCCGTAAAACATGCTGCTCAACTTACCACGGCCATCGAGAGTCAGTGCAAGTATCAGCGTAATCAGCTTCCAGTGGATGTGCATGGTGAGGTCGCAACACAGCTCAGCTACTGAACGCTGTTGCATACATCGCTGACAGTTTCAGCCTTTAAATGCTTCCTTGTTTCAGGGAGAGAGGGATGTGTTTATTAGTTTGCATATGCAAACAATGTGGCTTTGAACCACATCAATGTGGAGGACGCCTCTGTCAGCTCTACAGTTGTAGTATGAGTTTAAAAGTTTATACGATGAGTAATAGAGTAGATATGTTAATGATAATACATAATGTATAGAGTACGGTTACTCTGATAGTGAGGCTTTTCACTGAAAACTATTTGTTGTATAAATATCTGGCCTGGATTCCACCTTCCACCATCACATGAAATGCCACCACTCAATTATGTCCATGGTTGCAAGTTAACTCACAGTCGAGTCAAATGGTGCGAGCAAGAGCATAAATCAGACAAAGTAGCGAACTGTGATACTGTGTGATTTCATGATTTCTGCACCGATGCCTCTGTGGTAACATTCACACAGCCTTGAAGATCTCTGTTGGTATTTCATGTTCAAAGCCGTGGCTTTCTCAGAGGAGCCTCTGTGTCTGTCACACAGCCCCAAAGGTAACACTATTCTGATGTTATCACGTCATAAGACAGTGCATAAAAATAGGATTTGCTTGAAAGTGTGGTTCGTGGAACTTGAGGTGAAATGTGACCCCTGAGCTACCAGAGGAATGAAGAAGTCATTAGGATTCTGTCGGAGGGGAAAAGAGATCAGTCGACAGACTGCGTTTTCATAAACCCGCATTAAACTGTAGTGAAGGAATATTTCAGTCAGTCTGTTTCTTTTAAGCAAGGAGACACTATAATGATTTCTTTATTAGAAAACTGTATGTGTAGCGTAAATCAAATGCAATTCATAATGTCTCTTCATAGCTTGTGGGCTCTGCAGACGTATTCGTTTCAGTTTGGCGAAAATAAAGGAAAATACACTTGTAAACCAATGAGAGGTGACAGGGAAAAGCTGGATGCTAACTCAGAACAGCAACTTTGGACCAAACATGAATGAAGCTCCGTAACAGAAAGATACGAAGAGATTTGCGACACTGAAAATAACGGCGACTGTAACCTGTTGCCCAAGCCCGAAAGTATGCAGCTGACTGACCGCAGAGTGCAGATACGCCTGCTACATCGCTTCCTCAGTCTAGACTCAAGTATGTCCCTCTTATATCTTAGTCACAAACTTTATTGTAATTGTTTTGAATGATGCACAATAGAGATTTCATGTGTTGAAGAAGGGGGGAAAAAGAGGAGGTGGGGGAAGATGAGAAGGAAAAGAGAGAACAGGTTTTTTGGGGATGTGAGCTCCTGGAGTGCAGGGCAGTAATGGGAATTACAGAAGGAGATGCAGGGAGGAACTTGCCTGGTGGAACAGGGCCTTTACGGTTAGCCCGTCACTTTTATGGGGACCACGGGGCTGAGAGGACTGACTGGTTTAGTCATTGGACACAGCAACAAGGAAAGAGGGAATGTAATAACAGCCATGAAAAACCATCAATCACAGCGCAAATTACATGTTTATTAAGAAGAAAGGAAAATGGCAACAATAAAAGCCAACAGACAGAGAAACAGACATTCCTAGAGCAGTCCTGATAGATCAAACCCTGCTCTTAACGAATTCACATATGGGAGCAGAAGTTTACGACACTGACTGTGCTCGATCCTGATAGCAGCTGACTCATATCTGTGCCGCTCTTACACATGATTTTTTTTTTTTTTTTTTTGCACAAATACAGTCAGAGAGTCCATCAACTTTATGCTCACATCCCAATTTCTTTTTGTCCGCAAAAGGAGGGCAAGTCCCTCTGCGTAAACAGATTTATGTCCCCACAACACGAGTGACACACATCCACACGCTCATTTAGTTCAGCTCACCCTCTCAGACAGCAAAGATTCAGTGCTGCTGTCCTCACAAGTTGTACATTACGATGTACTCCACAGAACCACATTTAATCTGTTTGTTGACATTATTGCTCTTCAGTTGCTCAATACGACACCAACAGAACACTGATGATACGTCTCGCACCTGTTTCAATAATAAATAAAATAAATAAAATCCAAAGATTTTGAAGGATTTTTTAATGTTACAAGACTACTGTGCTTACTTGAGAGAGGAAATCCAGCACATGCATCTAAATATCTAATTTAAATATTAGATGACTGTGCAGCAGTAAGTCCTCTCTGAGTGCTTTCTGTATGGTGCTACATCTTACTTTGTTGAGTGAACATGATTTTCTGCATGTTTCTACTGAGTAACTTGACTTAAATCGGGAAATATCAGATTGACAAAAGGAAACAGCAGCCACATTGTGTTCAAGAGACTGCCAGCCAATGGATGGTTTCTATGTTTGATGCTACAGACACAACCAGTCAGCACTAAAAACAGTCCTGAGGTTTGACGTGGGCATTAATGTCTGAAATTCACACCAAAATTAAATTTTCCACAGGATCCCATCAGGCCTGTGACATGTCTCATCTCAAATTGCTACCTTTATCGCAGTCTTGATGTTGACAGTCATTTACGCTCCAACAGGAAACTTCAGAACAAACAGGGCACGTATGTGTGTGGTCACGAAGATCGTGATGCAATCAGTAATGAAAATTTCCCTTTTTACGATGTAGAGATTGAACGTGCAGCTGCATGTTCCTTTTTGCTGATGCATGCATGTACGCAACAATTCATATATCCTTTAACTGAAGGAGATCATTAAATCTAATACTTAATAACACATGTAACCATTAAAATACTTCTTACAATGACTCTATAACTCAGTACTTAATGCCTAATCAAGGCCTGCCTCTAGCTGATATAGTGCAGTAAAAGACTAGCAGGCAAACAGATGACAACGTCTCTTGAAGGTTTGCAATCAGACCTTCAGCCTCTTGTTTTAAGCCTGCATGAATAAAAATTCATGCATTCATTTTCAAGGTTTCGAGTCAGTATTTTCCCAGCTGGAAAGGTAATGCTACACCCAGAGAGAGTCTATACGAAGACAGAGAGTAGAAAGCATTCTCGGGTGCACCTGTGATTTCAATAAAAGATTTTTCTTCCGAGGCGGGCTTTGACTGTTTACACTCATAGTCAGATATGCACTCTTCAGATTAGCTCTCACAGACTTTGCATAATGAAAACCTCCAACAAACTGGAAGAGGATGTAGAATTTGGAAGCTATTTTTGATCTTGCAAGGAGCTTAATTGACCCAACATACTGTCAGTGAGTGTGTGTTTGGGCATAATGCAGCTTTTACCTGACTGACATGGTTCAAGTGCGCGAAAGCCTCATTTCACCCGACACTTTCATTTTATGCTAACGTAGCTGCGATTCGAAATGTATAGGAGGTTTATCCAAAATATCTATTTTGGAGAAAAAAGAACTCAAAATGACTAATATATTCAATAATAACCTGTGTTATTGTTATTGGGTATTGTTAGTGAACATGCCAATTTGGAATAAGTATTCATATATCATGTGCATGTGTGACAGAACTGTCGTGAACACAGGAAATGCATTTTTCTTATCGAAGTTTTCGTACTTCTGCTGTCTCCATGGCAAAGAAAACACTTTATGTGTACAGCCGTTGAAAGGATGTCTTGTGTGTATGTGTGCTGGACACATCAAATGAAGAACAGGAATTTAAGAAAGTTCACTTTCCCACCACAGACTCACATTTCCCCAAAAAGACTTGACTTGTGATGCAAGCGCTGGCTCCTCATCTGACAGACGGTCCTACCGCACAGGCCGAAGCTTCCGGAGATTAGAGCTCACGATTCAAATCTATGTCGTCTTACGTCGATTTATGTTGCTTCTGCTTGTTTGACAGCTTTCTGTCAAGAATGCGTAGTGATGTGTGTTATTCTCGAGCAGCAGATCTGCAGTGTGTGGTGATCGTTCGCTCCACATCTATGAGGCATCACGGAACGTGATTGATTTCCTGTCTGCGGTTTTCTACGCATATCACAGCTGACCAGCGGGGTTGTGCTAGCACCCGGTCACAATATTGACCTAAACAGTGAAAATATGAATAGGCAGACAGTCGATCACGACATGTAACTACCACGAGTGACTTCTCGCTAAAATCGAATCTCTACTCAGGCAACATTGCCAGCAAAAAGGAGAGCGAAAAGAGACAAATCTTTTGAATGAGCCTCGAACGACATAAATTATGTCAGCTCTATGGGTGTTTTTCTGTCCTGCTTGAGCCATTTCAATCCAAAAAACATATGGCGTCTATCCGCTTTCGACATGGGATTCATATTTAGATGTATCAGATTTAAACCAGTATAATAAGAGGATGGGAATTTTCCTCTTACCCCCTTTTCATTTGGTTGAAGAATGAAGCTTTCCTAACAAAACAGTTGGGCCTCATTTTGCAAGAAAAGTGACACCAGTGGCTCAAAGTTTTCATGTGTTTCGTTGTGCTATTCATCAGGCCTTTGAAGAGGACCTGTCAGAAATGAGGAAATTGAATAAACCCAGTTGTAATTACTAAAATAAACAGCATGTTCTCTTAAGACCTGCGTGCTGGCCTGTTTTTGTCTAGTCGCAGACTTAAGATTATTCACCTTCCACTACGCTCTGCTCCCACTAGTTGCTGTTGCTGTGCATGGAACATAAGTAGTTTATAGAAGCAGACTTATCACATCAGCACGGCTTTCTCCACTACTGCCCTCCATTTTATTAACTAGCTTACTGTAGTTTACCGATCAATAGGGAGAAGCACCCTCTGCTAGACAAGGCAGACTGCTTAACACGGTCTGCTGTGCTTACAGACTGTAAACCTTGACAGTTAGTTTTCCCACTTTCAAACTAGAATAAAATAAGAGGTGACAGCCTCGGTAGCTAGATGAGCTATCATTACACGTGGGCAGGATTTTCCAGTAAAGATTGTCCACAGTAAAGTCTGTGGAAATTTGCATGTCCATTGTATTGGGAGAAATCTCTGAGAAAAACAGGTTCTCACTCCAGCTGGTTGTTGGAAGTTGGCAACCCTGCACATGCAAAATGTCAGCATCCTCACCACTTTATGATCCGTGTGGAAGACAAAAACATTGTTCTTGCAGTGTAGAGCTACTTTGTTCTAGTATTACATGTATGATGATAAGTAAGCTCAGACTCTTATTTCATTCTGATATACCTGTTTAGCTGCTTAACCTTTACTCGGGCCAGCGGTGACCTTCCACTGAGCAGCTTCCAGGTGTGAATGTGTAACTGTAAGGTTGTGAATGTGTAACTGTGTGACTGTGATCAGGGTGAGCGTTGCTTTCAGTGAACCACTGCTGAATAAATACTATTACTACTACCACTACTAATACTACTACTAATACTAATACTAATACCACTACTAATACTACTAATACTAATAATAATAGTAATAATAATACAGCATTCTTGGACAATCAAGAGAGAGGTTGAATTTTTACTGCATAGTTAGTATTTTCAGTATTTTTTAACATTACAACAGAAAAAGGCGTATAGGACGAGCACTAACCATTGTGCTTGGTGAATGTCAGATAATGAATTTGGCTTGGGTTGCTGGGGTATAAACCCAGAAACATAAGCCTGCACCCTGGTAGAGGCTAGTAGCACCTGGTCAAACACACTGTCGCTCACATTCTTCACTTTTGTGCTTCTCTTTTGGGGTTTGGATGTTGGAAAAAAAAAAAAAGAAACTTTTTTCTACAGTACTGAGCCACCACTTCAACATGCAGCTAAATCTAAAGCTTGACAGGCCTGACATGCTTAATTACGGGGTTAAGCTACTATTGGAAATCACCATTTAGCAAAAGGTTAATTATGAAATAAGTATCTCATGAACACAGAACCACATATAAAGGATTTTTTTTTTTTTACGGTATGTGAAGCCTCTGTGAATCAAGAACTATAACACAGGGTGTCAACCACCCCTCTCTCCCATAAACACACAGATATGCATATATGCATGCATTCACAGAATACCTTTGCAGTGGGTCTCCTCATCAGTAGCACACAGATCCAGCGCTCTGACCAAAGAGAGCACCCCTGAACCAAAAAAAAACGCATCGGTCAAACAGTGTGGAAACAAAAACAGACCTTTGAAAGGGTGCTGCATATGTTTTCTTTGTGGTGCAAAAGAGGTCTGTGAGTAGGCAACATAAGACTAATACATCAGTCCTTTTCACGGAGGGCAAACTAGGGGTCAGATAGGAACGGTAAGCCGATATTTAGACATTCCCATTAGCCCCGGTATGGCTGAGGGAAATGAGCGAAGTGCCAGATGTGCAAGTTAGAACGAGTTTGGTCTGACAATGTCATATTGGGTCACGGTATCAACTGAAACCTGTTGAGCTCAGGACAGGATCAATTTCTATTTTTGTGATGGATCATGAGCAGATTTTCTTTTCTAATTGTTTCGTAAGAAAGGTGGACGTGGAAAAGTCATCATTACTGTAAGAAAAACAGGAAAAGGCTCACTGGCGTGCACTTCGCTTTCCTTTTTCTTTTCATATTCGGTGTGTGCATATGAATGTAATGCACGCAAACTGAGTTGGGTGTGTTCAACTTGACATTAAAAAAGTTCCCACGATGCTAAGAGTGTTATTTTCATTTATCTGATGGAGATATGAATCAGACCACACTCCTGAACTTCTCCTCTACTTGAGGCGTCTTCACTGCGTTTTTCTATGTGGAGATTTTAAAAAGATATTTACGATTTCTGAGAAATTTCTACCATTATCTGTTTGTGCAAAGCAGGAATATCTGCAATGCAGCGTGGATGCCTTTTATCCAGGCCAAGCTTCGCAATGTCCAATTCCCCAGAGCTCACTTTTACACAGGAAACCTTGAATAGATTGGTCCCACCAGATGGAAAAGGACGCTGGTATTCTGGGTATTTGGCAGTCAGTGGGGGAAGTAAAGGCAAGTATTTGGAGGTATTTGGACACATAGTGGACAGACGGGAGGCGGATAAAGAGGATGAGAGTGAGAACAATAGAGTGTGTATCTGTAGAGTGGCCTGCCTCGGGGTGGAAGAAGAGTCAGACAGTCTGTGTTTGTCATTAAATGAGAATTTTCAGTGCAGAAACCAGATGAGCGCTTCTTATCTGATGATTCCTGACAGCTGTGATCAGACAGGAGGCTGATCACCGTGTTTGTGTGCACACACACGATGTGATTATATTGTAAGAGTCCCGTGTGTGGACATGCTATGCGTGTCCTTTCATGTGTTGTTTTTGTAGTGATAATGGGAAAGGGCTCATTTTCTCCTTAAGACCACCCGCGATTCCACAAATGTGCTCTCTGATTTCCTCTGTTTGACTGAAGGTCAAAGTTACAACAATAACACTCACCACTGCAGTCCACTGCCAAGACTTACAACAGTCAGAGTCATTTAATTGCTGAGCTGTGATTAATTCATGTGGCCTCGTGCCAGAATATTTGTATTTTTTTGTTCGGCTTTGTTGTGCTGTAATACACCAAAGCCAGCATGCCCCTTTTATGCATGATGTAACAGTTGAGTACTGAACATCAGCAGTTCAGTCACTCACTTAATAGCTGCTATTTTTCACTGCCACATCTGCTGTTTACTGACCTAGCTCCGGGTCCATTTGGCTGGTTAAATTAGAAAAAAATAACAAAGGAAAAGACAGATGATTTAACAGGAAGGAGAATGAGGAGATGGTGAAGTAGAACTTTGAGCTGATGGAGATAGCGATGATGGGATGGGATAGCTGAGATGATGGGGGTGACTGTTCCAGTAAGTGTCTCATTCCCAATCGTCCAGAGCAGGGAGGCTGTAGTCTCCCACAGTACAAAACTGAAACACATATTAATGATTGCATGATTATCAACCACTTCTTTCAGTCTCTTTGGAGTGAAATACAATTCCTGATTTTCAGGATTGTTTACTTTCTGAAGGTAAAAGCATTCACCATTGACTGTCTGCACATTATGTTGTAGGTTGGAGAAGTCAGTCACTACTGATATTTTGCGTTTTAGTCAGGTAATCAGATGAGTACCAGGAGAAGGTGTTTGGTACTGACCCCATACATACCGTGGTCTAAACGCAATCTTCCTCACTGTTCTCCTCGGTGTCTCCCTCTCTGTCCTCCACTTCAGCTTCCTGCATGGTAGATGATGAAGATGCACCTCACGGCCCCTTGTTGAGCCTGCTATTTGCTGTCCACAGGTCCATCCATTCACAACCCTCAACCCTGTCTTGTTCCAGTCAGCATCGGCATTAGAAACAGTGTGTGGCCCTCACCAAGAAAGCAAAAGTGTGAACTTTCCAATGGCCACTGTGAGTTCATCTTTACATTCTCCAGTGGTCAGCTTTTCCTTCTGAAACCTTGGATGTCTTCAAAATGTTGCCAATGTCAAGCATGTGCAGAGATGCTGCAGGTCACTGTTACCACTTGTAGCCAGCTGCACTTAAATTCTGGTGATAGTCTATGTTTCATGCCTCCATGCAGAACATCTGATATTGTGAAAATTCTCTGGATTCACAAAGAATATAACAGCTTCTTCAGCATGGCAGTATTTTTTGCTCCACATTTCCGTTAAAAAAAAAAAAAAAAAAGAGACAGCTGTGGCTTGACAATGGAACAATTAAATGTGTCACAGTAAGGAACCTTGCCATCAGCAAGGGAATCCCCTACCATAACCAGTTGCCATAGTTTTTGGTAAAATGACATCGCAAATACCAACGGCCAACTTTGCCATCCAGTCATCCCAGCCCGCGTCATGGAAGAGCTTCACAAGCCCATCTGTTATGGACTGCGGAGTTCAGTCAGCCCAAGGAAGTCCAAGGTGACTTCATTGTTGGTCACAGTCTCGATATAAACCTGCTCGGTTTTTGTGATTTCCTTCATCCATCAAAGAGATGGTTTGTCAGCAATAGGTTGTGCTCCTTACTCTTTTGGTGTTTATCAAATAAGGGATGATTGAAATTCTTTGAGCCTGGATAAAACGTGCCTGTTTTGCGTGCTAGATAAGGATGTGAATGACATGTCTTGCATCTAATTTCGGTGGGCTCCTCATCAGTTTCAAGTCACGGCACATTTTGGAGCCTTCTGCTCAGGTTTGGGCTTGTGACCTGTTGTTTTTTGGACATCTCACAGAGGCTTACTTGGGTCTTAATTGGGTCAAATGTGTAGACAAGAAATGTGTATTAATGACCAATAAGGCTGCGTTTTGAAACGTAGGTTCTGCATTTCTGATTTTTGTCATGCATGCGTACCTGTGCAGCGGCTGCTTTTACAGGTCATTGTTGCACGAGACTATGCAACAATGCTGACTGGCTTGACTTTATCATCAGTCTGTCTGTTGTATGCTTTCTCCTGGAACTCCATGTTGATGTGTCAAAGCACAATGTACAAAATACTAGTTTGCATTTGCAGATTTTTTAAATTTATGGCTGAAATAAAATGCTGCATGTACTCTACCAATCCGAAATGTTCAACGCTGCAAGCCCCAATCCCAAAGTTCCTAGTTTTGGAAACTATTAACCCCTCTTTGGGGGGGGTAAAATGCTATCCCTGGAACATAATTTAGATCCTGGTCCCTGCAGTGGAAACACTCTTAAGAGTTCCTCTAAAGGTTCCCTGGGGAACGTTCCTGCAGTGGAAATGCATGTTTTGTTCATGAACTCTATGAACTTTAACTAGTAAGAGTAAAAGTATAAAGAAATGATACATATGACACTTTGTAAGGGGAGATCTAAGTATTATTTCATCTGTAATACAGCGCATAGTCATTCAATGAGTATGCTCATATTGGTGCACATTATTTTGATGCAGAAAAGCCTCGTCCACAGGATTAGAGCACTATATCCTTTGGAAAGAGACATTGTTTTGCCTTGTACTTCTTTAGTTTCACATGCTTCAAGGATGAACACTGGCCTGTTCTGCCACGGTGATTCATGTCTGGCTTTCATATTACAGGCCACTCGTGATCTTGGAAAACAAATTGTGAAATAAGGCAGGGCATAGCTGTGGGGAATTTATCATTCTGAAATGCTCTCAGAAAATCTGAAGTGGTGGCTTGTCACTATTTGTCACACACAGAGCTGTAACACTTTCTAATCACTGTGGGACGTTTGACTCAGTAAGGCTGCTGCACAGTTCTTCAGTATTCTGAAAAAAAATAACGAGGTCAAAATATTGATCAAAAAAGTTAGCTTCCCACCACTTCTGCAGAAGTGTTTTAGCTGCACAAGCAGTATAACCTGTGGAAAAGAAGAGTAAGCAGTCAGGATTGAGGGATGGTATTTGGAGCAAAACAGACGGCTTGAATTCACCTCTTTAAAAAATATTCATAGCTGCAGTTTCAAACGACTATGTGCAATAAGTACAGATTCAGCAAACCCATACGAGAAATCATTTTTAACTTGGAGGAAGTGGAAATTTCATATTATCCCCATTTGTTGAAATCATTTAAGTCTTTTACTCATTTGTTCTTCTTTTCCATTCTTCCGCCAATCAAACAAGTAAAACTAAAGAAGTAAAAGAATGAGTATGTACCAGGGCATGTAATGAGGTCATGTTAAGTGACTTAGGAAAATAACATTTATATTACTTGTATCGCTTACTTGTATTGTATTCCCTCTAACTTCATTGTGTCTTCTGCACCCTTGTTGCAGCCATGGCCTAATAATTGGTTGCAACCGATGAGAGAGAGATGTGAGACCCAGAAACTGAAAGCAGTCTATATCAAAACATGACACGGTGACTTCTGTTTGTGCATCTACTTTGAAGTTTACGAGAAGTACAGATTAATATCATGAACCACATCCTCTGCCTGAGTCGTGATAGAGCAGAACATCACAAATTCGTTATCTCTCATTTTTGAGAGCTTATATCCGGTGACATGTTCAGGGGCCAGAATGACCCCATTCCCTTGAGTTGCTTATGGAAATATTAAATTGGACAATCACTGGACCTTTGTCCGCCCAGATCTTTGACTGGAAAGACACTCAGCACCTAATGAAATGTTCCACTGTGACTGTAATGCTCCTAGCTCACACTCAAAGAGAACTCAGTAATACTGAAGGATTCCCTGGGCAATAAACAGGTTATTCCAACCTATAGCCCCTGCCCTGACCTAGTTTTTAGCAAGTGCAATTTATTATATTTGCCTAAACTGAAGTGAAATATAGGAACATGTGGAAGACCAGAGGTGTCTGAGGTCAGGGGAGATTCAGCCCCAGATGTTGGTGAAATGTGGTAACACAAAGCTGCACCTCATCTCTGCATTGCACAGCTGCAACGAGCGATGGGCCATTCAGTCAGTGGAAAGTGTTTTGGGTATATGCTCCGTTTGATTATCAAGAGTCAACCGCAAAGATGAGGGCCTTAAGGCGGTAATTTCTTGTGGTAATCAGTTGGTAGAAAGTGGTTTGGTTATATGCTCTGCTTAATTATCTAGAATCCTCTGCAAACATGAGCGCCTTAAGGTGGTAATTATTAGCCGGCATGCCCCCTAGCACCCCTTGTAAAAGGATCCTTTGTTAAATACAGTTTGAAGACCTTTATTTTTTCAGTTGGTATTGTAGTTTTTTATATTTGCAATGTGTGTCTTAGATGAATTGTGCATAATGAAATTACCTGTTACTGGTTAGTATCTGGGGCTTGATGTAAAATATAATGAAGGTGCCATGTGGAGATGTGTGAGGTGCACAGTACACATAGAGTGGACAGAACAGGGATCAGGGGTCCACACCTCTTTTTTTCCTCCCTCTCTAGTGGGTTAATCCAGCTATGTTCAAAATACATGTGGTGTTTTTTTTCCACTTGATTTAAATGTACTTTTCAAATCGTGTATCTGTAGGAATTGGACCCAGCGGACAAGGCGAGGATTTGTCAGCAGCACTGAGTTATCTGGTGCAACTTTATTTCTCAATGAGTCCTCGGGGTAACGTGAGATGCACTTCTGTGATCTTTGCAGTGACAGACTGTTCTTTCTTTCAGCACCACCACCACACCAAGATGTGGGCGATACGACTTTGCAGACTGCAAAATTGTGCCGTTCCCAAAGAGAACATGAATACACATTGAATAGTTGCAGATGCATTTTGTGATAAAGCAACACAGGAAAGCATGTGTGGTTAAATGTTTGTTAATTATAGAGCTGCTGCTGTTGTCAGTTACTGCTGATCATTTTTAAAAACATTTATATTTTTACAATCGCTCAACAAAACTGGTCACACCATACACATTCTGTCCACAACCTTGAGCTAGCCTAGCATTAAATTAGCCTTGATTAGCAGGTGGCCGTTATATGTATCAGTGAAACCAGTGCTTAATGATTATGCAGATATCTGTCAGCAATAGGTCCATGTATGTGTACACATACTTGGCCAATAAAGCTGATTCTGAATCTAGCAAATAATCACTTATGATTGAACTGGTCATCATAGTTTCCATAATGTTAATATATGCTGCAGTATAATGCACAAATCCTATGATCACCTATAATTTCCTTGATAGAGACAAATGCTGCTATTTTAAACATAAAATGTTCGACAAAACCAAACTACCATTTCCAATGTCGACAATGGAAATCTTTTACTTCTAACTTTACTTCAAAGAGCAGTCTTATACTGCACTACCTTTGATTCATGATCCATTCTAGAGTCTTTCTATGAGAATTATCTGTAGATAAAAGCAGCTAAAACAACGAGGGGGACTGCTTTCAGCCCTCTGCTGTCTCTCACAAGCTGCACCAAGAAGGCAGGACAGCTTGTATGTTGCCTCAGAGGCCAAATCTGTCCAATAAGTCCCACAAGCTTAAATGCTGTGAGTACACAACAATAACTGAAGGTGACTCATATGAGCATTTTAATATTTTCATCTGGATTTTGGCAGTGTGACAGTTAGAAAACACACTTAAGTGTTTGAGTAAAACTGAAACTTCCAAGAACCAAAATACCGTTTGGAGAGTTAAAGTCAATTCATCGGAAATGTTTCATCATCCCTATATGATGCTACGCAAAAATAGCATCTCTATATGTGTAAGCATATAAAGTACAGTATGTGTCTGTACACAGTCTCCCTGAAGATGAGAAACAGCTAACATGCTGAGTTTGACTCCATTAGACCTTTGTTTCTAAATGTTCACTTTCCCAGATGGACGGGTCCCCCTTTACGAACTGATCCCTCCTCCAGGAGTCCTGTCTGCTCTCATCCCCGCTGAGGCGGCCCGGCTGCGGAGGCTATTGGAGCGAGTGCTGTGATGTGGTTAGAAGCTGGTGGCCAACGCAGATTACATCTTTCCTTTCATGGTCTGTCACATGGCCCTTTGTAAAGCTAAGCTTTCTGTTCTTAAATCTTTACATTTGACGTGACCAGCTTAAACGTAAGATTGATAGACGTGTCCAGTTTGGTGTTGTTTTAGTGATCTTTTACATTGCTGGGAAGCATGTTGGATCTATTGATGCTGGAATGTAACCGAGGTCAAATTTATTCTGAATTGCTTCTGTTGATCTCTTGAGCACAATAACTATGGAGAGGTATACGCCTCACAAGCCTACCGCCTGGGAGGTATGTCTTACAAAATGGTCTGTTTTATAATCTTTCTGTAATAATACAAACGACACACACACACAAATTAGATTTTGTTTACTTTGTGAGAAAGCCATTGGCCTCCATTATCCTGTCTCTGATCTATCTCGTTCCAGACTGTAATATTCTTTCTAAAAAATGTCCTCCAGGAAGCACTGTATGTTCCTTTAAGAGTGCTGTTGCGGGACACATGCAGATCAGTGAGGCTTGAAGTATCCACGAGAGGAAAACTTAGTTGGAGTCCACAGCAGCAGCTGCAGGGGCAGCAGCCAGTCCTGCTGATGGCAACAGAGGGGAACAGGCTTAACATTTCCCCAGGGGCCACTTTCAGATGCTCCAACAACAGTTATATCCTCATGGGGCCCTAGCTGCCGGTATTTTTTTTTTTTTTTTACCATACTTTGGTCCAAATGTGTGTGTGTTTTTTGTTTTTGTTTTTTGAAACACACCTGAATCTGTGAATCAGGTATTTCGTGTGGTCTCCCTTGCCATCTTATCTCTGGTAAGATTCCCTCAGATTTCTGTTTCCTGTGTCGGATGTGTTCTGCACAGAATGCAGACAAAGACGTGCACACTGTGGTCTTTTCTTTTTCATTTCATCAGGCTAAATTGGCAATTTGCCTCACACAGCAGTTCACAAGGCAAAGCAAATTGCAGGTTGTCGGCCTGGTGGAGCCAAAATTAATGTGGAAGTTGCTGGTCTGTGTGTGCGCCTGAGGGCTGAATATGAATAATATGTCAATGTGGAGGAGCTTGATGTATTTCAGAGGGTCTGGAGTGTAGACGTCTGCAGACTGAGGAAGTCAAGTGATTGTAGGCCTGTGAGTAGAACACTATGTCCTGTGTAGTGGAGGAACTGCTTATCATTCTGTGTAATGTTTTATAGGTGTGTGCGTGCATGTGTGTGTGTGTGCCCTTTATGTTTTTACAATAGTGTTACACACAGATTTTATTATTTCTCTGTGCTTGTAGTTTAATAAAGCCATTTTGAAATTCAGATCAAATTCTCCATCTCACAGTTCAGTTCAGTGAATCTTTGGCACGACATTCTGTTCCAAAAAATATTGCCAAACCATATAAAAAGTCTGACAGCATGAGGTAAATAAAGTGAATACACAAAAATCTAATAAACAGGACATGGAATTAAGTGGGAAAAAAAGAACAAAAATCTCTCTCTCTCAATGACTTTGCAGCTCTCTGTAATCACCAAAGCCTCAAGACCAGCAGGGGACCCTTATTTCCCTTTAGCCAAGCTAGTGCCATGGCTTTAGGAGTGGCAGTCTTTGTCTGTCAGCCTGCCACTTTGGTCCAGACTTAAACAAATCATCAAATATTGGATGGCTTGCCGTGGAATTTTAGACAGACAATCGTGATCCCCAGAGGATGAATCTTCATGACCGCGGTGATCCCCCGTCTTTTCCTGCCGTGCTACCATGAGCTTTACGTTTGTGCATTTGGGTGAAACCTCTTCAAAGTAATTTGCTGGATTTGGTACAGTTTTCCATGGTGTCCGGAGAATGAATGTGGTCAAGGTTCTTCTTTGGTTTATGACCAAACACCTGCTAAATGAATGCAGTTGTTCTTTGTATTTACTGCTAATTAGCATATGTTAGCATGTTAAGCGCAAACACTAAAATGGTGAGCATGGTAAATATTGCATCCCCAAACATCAGAATGTTAGCATTCTCAATGTGAGACAGTTAGCATGCTGATATTAGCATTTAGCTTAGAGCACACATGATTATAGACTCCTGGTCTTTTTCATTTAATACCAGACAAACTGACTGGCTGTATGAAATGAGGTAAGCAGAAGAAAAATGTCCCATGCATGCTTGCCAGATGTTGCTGTGATGAAGATGTTCATATTGTATAAGCACTACATATTTGTGTTTGTGCCTCGTATATTAGAAAGTTCATGAACCGGCGACGATGCATGCAGCGGCAGTTATTTAACCTCATGAGGTATCATATAGGATATTTGTGGATTATGCCCATTTAGCCACATTCAATGAATTGATTAGTCCAGGCTTTCTGAAAACTACACTGTGCATCAGTATGCAGCTGCTCCCATTTCCTCTAATCAGCAAAATATATCAACAGAATCAACATGAACCATGTGGTACACTGTGAAACCGTCATCATCATAGAGGCCCGTCATGACAGCTACACGTCTTTGCCTCCTCCTCGCTCTCAGACGCTACCTCTCCCAGCGGTCCGTCTTCTGAGCTGGGAACCTTGAAGAACAAGACGTATTGTGTCTGGGTATAATCAGGACTGAGGACATGAAGGAAGGAATGTAGCATAGTCTGATCTCTCCTGCAGACATGTATGCAGTGGAGGTGGAGGGGAGGGGCTTTGGACTTCGCAGGGAGTGACTCAGCGGCTCGGTGTCATGCCCTCTGAGTCTCCTGGGTACAATTAAATGATGTCTTTCCTACACAAATAAGTTTGAGACAAACAATCTAAGGTTTAAGATGCTTGCAGGTCATGTAAGGTTCAATTGGTCTGAATTTCGATCTGTCCCCCGCCCACATATTATCAGAGTGCTGCTTCATAGTACAGACAAGGAAGTTATGCGGTGCAACATCACATTGATCCTGTCTGATTACACCTCAGAGAAATGCTGTATCTGAATGTCAGCACTAACCTTTATACATGAGAAACATCGTTCTTAATGAGCATTAAGGATGTCAAAGTAAGTTTGCAGAGAGATGCATGCTGACAAGCTGAGAGAGCAGACTGTGAAAATGTGGACAGAAGAGAGCAGCAAGTGTCTCTGTTCACTTAAATCTCGGCACCATTGATCACACTAATGTGACTGAACTCGCAGAGTCTAATCTCAAGAGGAGCAAACAAGGCCATTAATCAACATTTCAAACTCAGTCTTCATCACTTCTGCTTGTGTTTTGATCCGCTCAAATAATCCTGAATGACAGCGGTAGGAAAGCTAACCACGAGACATTAGAAATGGCTGACCTTGAAGTAGTTAAAGCGCAATAAATCAGGCAGGTGTCACATATTAAGTTAGCTGCCAATTAGCACCAAGAGGTTTGCTCATTGTCCTGTTTTCTGCAAGTTTCCACAATTTAGACCAAAATTTGGTCTGATGAGTCATGTCGCCTTTCACCCTTTTTTTTTTCCTTCACTCAGGCAGCTTTATGCTTGGAAAAAGCCAAAGGATGCCTTCAGTCTGCATTGACTGTTGCCAGCAGTTTAATATTTTGGCTCTGTAATGGTGTGAGCAGCTGGGTCGTGTCATTAGATCTGATTATTGGTCTGCCCGGTCATATAACAGCCAAAGAATGAGAATATTTTACAGGTCCAGGTGGTGCAAACACTGTTAGCTAACCATGATCCTGTTTTCCAAGAACCTGATGCGCCCATAAACACTGCTCAACAAATCAAAGAGTGGTCTCATGAACCCTATTAAGAACAGGATTCTTCTGTGGCCTCCCCAGCAACCAGATTTTAACATCGTCGAAACCTTTATGAGATCAGGAGCTGAGAGTTTGGAGCTGCCTCCGTCCCATCCCTCGCAAACTGGAGGATTTCCTTCTTGACAAATGATCCAATATCCCCCTGCACTTATTTTGGGATTTGTGTGGCTTCCTTCAAAACAGAGTTTAAGCTGTTTTATTATTATTTGGTGTTTTTATTGTATTGTCCGCCCCCTGGACTTAAGACTTCGTATGGATTGTGATTTTAATCAGCATCTCTGTCTTCTGATCTGATATTATTATGGGGAGTGCAGGAGTCCTGCTGCAGTACAAGAGGCCCAGTCCTAATGTCAACCTAAGCCCTAAGCACTGAAAGTTTTCAAAGTTTGATTAAAGGAGTAGTTCAAGAAATGCCTTTACTTTCTTTCTTGACAAGGGTTAAATGAAAAGATTGATACCAGTCTCGGTATGCCAGACATGAAGCAAGACTGGAAACAGCCTGGTTCTGTAGCCAAATCCACCAACCCATTGCCAGAATAAAATACTGGCATTGTATGTTTCTACAAAACATGGATATGGCAAATTTGTTTGTTTCATGCATATGATATTGGCGGTTCTACAAAAGGTATCAATATGAAGTAGTTTGAATCATCAGGTTTCAACATATCAGTCGTTTGCAGAAATATTTTTCTGGTGACAACTGAGTAGAGCTCACTATTTAACATTTTGCTGTATATGTCTTGTTTGTATATCATATTGTGTATCATATTCACTCATACAGATGCACAGGGTACAATTTAGCATCCGTATGACATGTGCCAACCACTAATTCCAATGTTAACCCATCCCCGGATATTTTACATGGAGCAGTTGCTCTGCAGAAAGAGTGGCAAAGTTCCTAGAGGGTGGAGGTTGGGGTAGAGTGGTGGGTCATACACAGGACCTTCACCCAGGAGACCAGGGTTTGTGGACTGCATGAGAACCTAAAGTCAGCGATCTTAAAAGTGAATTTCCCAAACTGTCTCACTGAGGAGTGAGAGGGTATGAGGCTTCAAAACACTTAACAAGGAAATGACGTCTTACCTGGGACAAAGGGATACCTGTGGCCACCTGAGTGCGAGACTCATTATTCTGATGACTTTATTTAATAGGAAAGTTTCTTCCTCACTTTCTGAATCTAATAATAGCGTGTATGTTGTTAGTAACGTTTCATTAGAGCAGATGCCGATAAATCATCAGGATTCACAAAGTAAAGAACAAGGATCAATGCTTGCTGCTATATGTAAACTTGCTCTTGATGATTTCGGACTTCCTGTTACCTCCATTCTTTAACGTTATGAATCGTGGGCCGTTCCCTTACAGAAAGTCAGCAGCATTGCAGACTTACATAAAGTGTGCATGAAGAGCTCAAACGTAAATGAAAGGCCTCTCAACCACTCATGGTTTTCACAGTGAAACAGCTCAGAGCCTCGGGGCTTATTGGGAATGCAGGTCTGTGAGGGCAGACGTTGGGACTGGGCCGAGGAGTCAGTTGTGGGTTCAGTTTCCTGTCCACTAAACATCAAAGCTGAGTCTGGAAGTGGCATAACGACATTATGGCTATTCATCCACAGTTATAGAGGCCATCAAATACCCAGCAAACAGTAGTGTTATCCTTATACAATCTCCTTTTAGAGCTTTAAATCACCCTGCCCTGATGTCTGTACATTAAACAAGAAGCACTTGAATGACACGATCTATTAAAAAAAAAGTAGCAAAGCAAGCAGGTAGTGGTGTTTCAAGCTTGGCTAAAGCATTTGCTTAGCTAATGAAAACCACGTTGGCTGGAGAGCTGGTCTTCCATCCATCCTTGGCAGATGAGTTAGGAGACTTTTGAGGGTGGTTGCCGGGTTGTAGACAAGACGAAGCTAATGATGGATGAGTTTGGGCTTCACTCACGGCCTAATATCTCGTCTGAGCCAGGCCTTCTCTACACCAAATTTTGCCTCATGCCAATAGTTGCACTGCCCAGTGATCGGCGCACTGCAACGAGAAGTCGGAGTAATTTATGGACAGCGCTATCCTCCTGTGATCGCTCTGGCCTGTTTCTCCCTGACTGTACCTTTGTTTTTTGTTTTTTTTAATCCCATCCAGCCTGCTGATTCAAATTTTCCACAATGCATCATTTGATTTCTGTAATTATATTTTTCTCTCTCTAAAAAAAAAAAAAAACTCATCATTTGGAGCTCATTTAATTTGATTCACAGTGTGTGCCTTGCAGTTTTCTCACCTCTCAGCATGCCAAAGCAGAGCTGTCGGTAATGACTGCCAGTTTGTCAGTGCCACCTCAAACTTGCAGACTGTCCACTTCTCTGTGCGGCTTTTTGGCTCAAATCCTCCAGCACCCATTTCATAACCTCCGGACCCCCCCTCTCTAATAAGTAACACTTGGCAGCATTGTTGATTTTTTTCTTTGGTGATTTTCCAGTTAAATCCTGCTGTATAAGGGGAAGCTGCATGATTCAAGCCTACCTGTGCTAATCAGCACGCCAAAAGTTAACTGACAGTCAAAATTTGTTTATCATTTCAGGCTCAATAGCTGTCATTCAGACGTGGGGGCAAACTCATGGTAAGCTAGTTTGGTCCCCTACCTGTCTGGATGTCACGCTTTGGTAAGCACATAAAGACTAAATAAAAAATGCATGGCTGTGTGTTTTTTTTTTTTAATGATGCTACATGCTGAAAGAATACTGTGTGTGGTTGCAGGAAATGATGCTGAGCAGTGATGAAGGCAGAACCAAAGTGCCCACACAGTGAAGCTGACAATGGGAAACCTCTGCAAAAACAACACAAAGATTACCACGGTACTATAACATGACATGCTGGTCCATAAAATGTAGATTTCAGTCCAATGTGTTGGCATGTAAAGTTTCTTGTGGTTTCAGCATTCGCACTTCATACATCTGCAGCTCAAGGTTTTGAAGGTGGAGGCGTTTGCAGAATGTGTTATAATGTTAACCTCCCTCTTGGTTTGCCTAGCACCCAATGGATTTGAAAACTCGGTCACTCAGCTCAGGTTCCCTTACAATGGCTTTCCTTCTTCTACAATGGTTTACTTCACCTTTGCTTTACTGAGATCCAACTTTTGACAAGACGCAGCGGCACTCCTCCTCCTTGCCCGTGACACATTTTCACAGCATTACCGCTCTCCTCTGCGCTCACGCCGCCGCTTTACATGAGTCAGTTTGTGAAAGTCGGGAATCGTAACAAGCGGCTTCTGTTATGCATCACTCCAGTCTAGACGGTAACTCGCGGTACTTGTAGGCTAAACTGCCAGCAGCATTATTACTGGCACAATCAAGCGATGGAGACAAAGTGAATAAAAGTTGAAGAAGCACAGATCATCATTTATGTTGCTATTTTTGCTTTTTGCAGTTTGCCAATTGGACAGTTTTGTCAGTGGCACAAAGCTCAGCTTCAATGCTACTGGGAGTGAGTTGTATGCACTACAAATAATTATGAGTCATTAATCTTATTTGATCATTGACAGATGGCTGACTCGTTCACACGTTTTAAAGGTCTCATTTAGGATGAACTGACAGAAGTTAGGCATCATATTAAGATATATCTTTCTGAGGTCATGTTTTATTTGTTCCATCAAGTGTCATTTGATAAGCACTGCTGGCTAAAATTGACTTTTCTTCTCTTTGCGGTGGGAGACAGCATCACGCTGCTGGTATGTTCAACAAGTAAAACACTGGCAGAGATTCAGAGGTCACAAACAATTTTGTAATAAGAAACTGCACCGTGGAAAACTCAACATGAAGAAATGAGCCATCCTGTCTGGAGCGCAGTGCAGTGTGCAGTCTGTCATGAAACAACAATAACAGGCTTTATAACTGATCATTTAGAAATGATTTTTAACTATTTGCACAGTACATAAAAAGTAATGTTCCACATTTACCACACTCTTAGGGAACAAGTCCAATATTCTGTATAGTAAAGTGTTCTCAATAAACTCAGCAGGGCCACCAAGAAAGCCTTGAGAATGGGTACATTTTATAGTACAAATGCAATGTATAGGAAAGGCTAGAGCAGGCTGTATCTGCTGAGGACACTTCTGGAGAGGTGTGGGCCCTCCTGAGGTGGACCAGCCATCTTCTAAGGCTGCATCTCGATTGCTGGCAGGAAGAGACTTAACAGGCAGGTTAAGAAGGCCAGCTCTGTCCTGGGAGGCCCGTCGACCCAGTGGAGGTGGTGGGCGAAAGGAGGGTGATGGCTATGCCGTCATCCCGGCTGGAGAACATCTCCCGCCTCGTGCAGGACTCTCTGACAGCACCGAGCAGGTCTGTCAGGGACGGGCTGCTTCGCCTGCAGTGTGCAAAGGAGAGAAGCTTCCTTCCTGCTGTTATCAGACTTAATAATCAACAATGCTCCCAGCACACAACACGCACCCAAACTGATAATTCACTCATTTGCAAGCTCAGTGTGTTCTTAACTGTGCAGTATAAATATATTATTTATGCGATAATGTGTATTTAACCACTTTCTATTTTACTGATTATATTAACTTTTTTTATTTCTTGTTATGCTTCTTGCTGTTGCTCTATCCCCTGTGCTGCTGTAACGCTGCACATTTCCCCGCTGTGTGATTAATACAATGCCATCTTGTTTTATTTGCAGAATTGCATTGTTTGAACATAAAAGAGTTAATGCAACTGAAGGAGAGAACAGGAAGTTTGTTTGGTCCACTCATAATGAAGCATGTATTTCTGATGGGCAGCAGTGCTCACACTCAGCTCTCAGTATGTAAGGGACATTGTTTGTGTGTCTGCTTGAGCTTTAGGACTATTCTTAGAGCAGCTGCAGGAACTGATAAATCAATAGCAGAATGAAAATCTGTGCGCCTGTGAGGAATATCTGCGCATTTATTATCTGTGACAGTCAAACACATGCAGATCAGATGAAGAGCAGCGGTGCTTGAACGCGCTGCGTGACGGTGTCCCGGCTGGCAGGCAGGCTGCAGCCCGGATGGAGGCAGCGCAGCCCGCACGGCTCGCCGTCGCACCGGTCGGCGGTGGTTAAGATGGAATATTTTTACAGAGCGAGCAGCCAAATTCATTTGCACCGGCGGAAAAAGGGAGCTCTGTAGCGGCGCAAATTAGAAAGCCAGTCCGTTCGCCGTCCTTAATGGCTTCTGGCTCCGAAGATGAGGAGGGGGACACGGAAGGCGCTTCGTGGAGGCTCATAGGCCCGGTCACGGAGCTTTCCAAGCAGCGCTGCCGTATGATGTACTCCTCCCTCGGCCGCGGCTCCGATGTCTGCCTCTTCCATGTGAAGGGGGAGTTTTTTGCCATGGATGCTCGCTGTGCGCATTCCGGTAAAGCCTCAGCATCCACATTCATTCTCGCTTAGATTAATCCTTAAGCAAGGCTATCTCTTTGTCTCAAAGCAGAAAAACGCGCACTGCATCCCTCTTTTATGCATGTGAAATCACAAGCGTATTCACCATCACATTGAGAATGAGCTGGAAATACATGTGCGGGTCAGACTCCAACTGCAGGCCTGCTTGGATCTGCTTTGTTCGCCTTGTTTCAAAAAGAAAGATATCCATGTGACAGATTCATCAGTTTCATGTTATTCAAACCTCCCATCACAGTTTCCTAGGAGGAAGACAGCAAAAGTCTTTTGTTTTGAGAGGAAGATCATGTGATGAACAATATCCTGTGTCTCCCAGGCGGTCCTCTGTGTGAGGGGGACATCGAGGATGCTGATGGGGTCCTGCAGGTCTTCTGCCCCTGGCACGACTATGACTTTGACCTCAGAACTGGAAAGTCAGGGACCTCCTTACAGGTCGGTGAGGAAATATGTCCTCCTTGTTTCATAATGTTGTATTATTCTTCCACCTAAACACCTAAATGTCTTGAGCTCAGTTAACAAATGCATAATATAAAGTGCAATATATAGTTGACATGCTATGCAGTGAAAAGCATTAATAAGACCTAGAAATTAGTTGTTATATATCAGCATTAAATATGTAACAACCCTGCAGATGCACCTTATGAAAACGACATCCCAGGAGGCAGGAGCCTAACCTGCGGACTGCACCTGAGAGTTAACGTGAACATTTGCAGCGATATGTAGACAAATCACGCTCTTCCATTAGATGTTGGACCCTCTGCTGATTGACACAGTGCAAGAAATGAAAGCTCATCAATCAGAGTGAAGACTTTGTCCCCTCTTGTGCTGTCAGACATCTTTTGTTTGACCTGCTCGAATGCATCAATGAACTTTCCATAAGCGTCTCGTCCTTTTTTTCATTAATCATTTTTAACTGTCAAGCGCTACAGGATATAAACGACATGTGAAAAGTGATCCGAAATTTACTGTAGGCTTACGTGGAGTTAACACTGCCTCCTCATTAGGTCATGATGTTTCGCTCCTCTCAGCTCTTTTGTCTTTGAGTCCTTTGCTCTGTTCGTTTTTTACAGCAAAAGGTGTATGAAGTCAAGGTGGAGGACGGCAACGTGTACGTGAAACACGCCAGTCGTCTCTCCCTGCAGCCCTTTCCTGCAGATCAGAAGAGATGAACAACCTCGGACTTCAGGCCTTCGTGAGTCCACTCGGGCTATTTTTAAAGACTTGTTCCACAAACCCAAGCCATCCGAAACATTCCCGAGCCTTATCTGTCTTTTTCACAGACCGCTTCTACTTTGATTGCCGCGCACTCACCGTGATATCTGATTGTCTGAAGAGGACATGACTTCATTAAATAGTTTCAGGGTTTTTCTTGCTGGCATTCCAGGTAGAGACTCATCACAGACGCTAAACATGGAGAGCTCACTCCCGACCCTGATAACAGTCCAGACAGGAGCAAATATGCAACATAAAAACACAAATTTCACTTTTCTCAGCAGACGTTACAGAACTCACCAGCAAATTTGACTACTGGCAGCATAAGAGTGATTTACCGATTTAATTTGGACATTTTTTTTAGGGATTCCTGAAGAAGATGATATATTTTCTGATGAAAATATGTGAAATTTGAAGTTGTTTCCTCACATTTGAGCCATCAGATTTACTCCGTCCAATTACGTCTTCTGTTGAAACCCACTAACTGCCAAAGTGGATTTGAAAATGTTTCATAGCTTCTCACCTCAGTTCTCAAACACTCTACCTGCCTGTCAATTGACAGTCCTGTTGCGCTTGTGAGTAAATCATACTGTATCTGTTTTGGCATACAGAAAATGTCCCCAAATGTTAAATACAAAGTGATAACTTGCAGAAATCGAAGCATTATTGCAATGAGGAGATGAATTCACATGCAGCCAGAAGGTAGCAGAAGTCATGACAACATATGCAAAGTACTTTCCTAATTTGGTGATTTGCAAACGCCTTTAAAATCAAACATGCCCAGAATGAATCATACAAATTAAACGATTATCATGTTGATTTTTTTGACAAAAGATGTAGATTCTGATCACCAGTTGTTCTGTGTTTTGAGGTCCAAACTGACAGCCTGGAATACAGGTCACCTTTTATGAGTATAAAGCTTCCACTCATTTTCAGTGAAAGAATTTGTAATCATGTAATTGTGGAAATATAACGACAGTTTCTTTCAGCAGCTAATGCAGAAGTAAACTCAACAGTGTTCATTACTACCAATAATCCTCATCCATGTCTTGAACAGGCATTACCTGAGGCCATGCTGAGTTGTGGCTTTTGGGTAAATTTAGACACTTATTCCAGTGATGTCACGCAACAGAAACTCCCTCTCAGAATTTGTGTTTCTGAACAGGTTTTTAACCCAAATATAGTTCCAGCAAGGAGAACACACATGAAGGGCACAGCAATTAGGATTGGTAGCAGCTGCTGAGATGTCTCCATCAGCATTTCTCTCCACTCCTGGCCTGTGCACAGACAGGTTTGTCCGTTACTGACGCAATGGGACTCAAAAGAAACGGTTAGTAAGGCGCCAGAGGGAGGTTCACGACCTGAAATGCACCATTGACTCAAGAAAAATGTGTTTCTCTAGCTTATTGTGTGTGTGTGTGTGTGTGTGTGTTTGTGTGTGTTTGTGTGTGTGTGTGTGTGTGTGTGTGTGTGTGTGTATATGTGTGTGTGTGTGTGTGCGCGCGCATGCACACGCTGATGCAAGTGTGTTTTCTTTATTCCTTAGTGGTGAGCAGTCACTCACTATATTTTCTGTCAGCTCCATTTTCTGGCAGGGGCACAGCGAGCAGTCATGGAGGTGTCAGTGACAGTGTGGCTCAACACTCTCATTTTCCTCCCTGCTGTCTTCCCTGTTGTGCAGCTTTATTGCAATAGTAATTTTCACTGGCTAAAAATGTCTGTAACTCATCACCTGGAGGGTAACGGGCGCACGCCACATCGGTAGGAAAGTCAGAGTAAACTGTGTTCAGGATTCTGCACTGGTCAGGAGTTTTTATCGCTTCCTTTCAGCCTGGTGCTACATGGTTCCTTAGATTTATTTCATATGTTCAGCTAATTTAAATGCATTTTGCTATATGTTTGTTATATGAAATATCTATCTGGTCTTTACTGTTCATTAAAAGAAGTAAAACTCCTGCAATTTCAACTACCTACTAGTTGTGAGCTCTAAGTGTTTTGTTTGTTGTCAACTGAATTTATTGTTGTTACTTAAAGCTAAGTCTGATGCAAAGCTGAAAAGTTCATCTTTGTTGTTTAATTCACAAATTAAATCATTGTATATTAGCAACACTGTGTAATATTTCATTCAAAAAATAGACCAAAACCTGTTTTTTCTTATTTGGAAATGTGAGATCGTTAAAATGTTAATGATTTTTGAGTGTGCTCTTAAGAATGTGAAGCAAAAAGTTTACACAAAATCATTTATTTACAGTTTCTTGTTCGTACAATTATAGTAGATTTCATACAATACACAATTTACACATTAAAACGTAAGTCAGAGAGAAATGAGTTTGGCATCACCATGCAATAGTTAAAGCGTTTACAGAGAATTATGAGGAGTTCATTTATGTGATTCTTTTACTGGAGCTCAGGGCGGCTTCCTGGAGCACAGTGCCAAATATACAACTCTTCTTCGTGTACTCCGGAAAGTGGTGGAAAGGTTCAAGGATGACCTCCTGAATAAATTATGATCTCCTTGAGACTACCTGGACTGTACAGAAGAGAAAACGGATGAATCTGTTCATGCTTAAGTTGCTGTGAAATTCGTGGTGGTTTCTGGTGGATTGAGAGTCTTGGGCTTTTTCTGCCCTCGAGTTAAATGGTGCCGCTTAACATTACGTGCACCCACTGAAATTCTTTGACAAAGAGGCAAAATCAAGTTGAGTATTTCAAAAGCAATTCACTTCACACATTCCCCTTAAAACTTTCATTGTTACAAAAACAAAAAATGCCCCTGAAAACATCAGTTATGAAGCATGTATGGCTTCAGTACAGATACAGCCCTGACAATAGTAAACTGTATCCATTAGAGGAATAGTTCATCATTTTGGAAATGCACTTATTTGCAGACCAGTTAGCTTAGCTTCATAAAAAAAAGAAGCTAAAAACAGCCCAGCTTTGTCCAAAAGTGACAGAATTTGCCTACCAGCACCTTTAAGGCTCACTAATGAACATGTTATTTCTTGTTTTTTTCTGTGCAAACTGTGCAAAAGTGTAAAAACAACCATCATCATCATCATCACAGTGGAGTTGCCATGCTACAAGCAGGGTTTCCAGGAGGCCCAAGCTATCTGTTTCCAGTCTGTATGCTAAGCTAAGCTAACAGGATACTGGCTGTAACTTCATACTTGGCAGACCTGAAATGAGAGTGCTGCTGCTCTCCTCATCTAACTCTCAGCAAGAAAGCGAATAAGCTTATTTCTCAGAATGGCCAACTATTCCTTTGAAGGTGTAGCACAAAAACACATAAAGCTCCATTAAGCCATGTTTGTGATGTTAACATCGAATGCCTGGAAAATGAAACGGTTGCTACTGCTAGTGCCGTTTCCACTGAGATTTGGGTGAGATAAACATTTTCTTTGCAGTGTGTTTTATCTTAAACTCCCTTTATTTGATTCTAAAGACTTTGGAAAGTTTTTCTTAAGTCATTAAACCAAACATTGCAGTGCCTCTTTAATCTCCTTTGAAGTTCCCTAGAAGACAAAGTAACTGTTGGGAGAGCCCAGCCTGCTTTCCCATGCAAAGCCTTATATAATGGTTTACTCAGCCTATTATTGTTACCTTGTCCTTCAAACTCCCCTGATAACTTCTCTTCATGAATAAGCCAATTCTCCTGTCAAAGCATTCCCCTCCAAAAACCTGCATTCTTCCATGTGCAACCACTTTCGAAGCCTGAAAGTGATGGACTGCGAGGCCAAAGACCACTAATATTTTCCCTTCCTTTTTTCCATTTACCAAACAGTACCCCAAAATGATTAAATCCATCACTAGATAATCTTGCTCCTCTTTCTCTTGATGTCTTTGGTCTAACATTTCCTCCAGTTGCTCTACAGCTGTTGGGCCTCCTCAGCTGACCTCACACACCATTGCATTTTTATAGGACTTATCTCTTCCCACACCTGGATTCAATCATCATCCTTCTTGCGGGATGGATGCTACATCTGCTGCAGGGGGATGTTTGTTTTCATCTGGAGATCTGAACTGATCAGTCGTGGACGGCCCACAGGCTTGTGATTAGAAAGGTCAGTGATAATGGTGAAGGTGCCACATGTTGTCAGCCTTATTATTATTCTGTTTTGAGGGTTTTTCTGGAGCGTGCAGCTCATGGTGCATAATGGAAAGAGGCCATTGTTTGAAAAAGGGCCTAATGTAAGTGTAGGCTCGCAATATATGGTAAGACACCGGCGCGCATACACTTTTAGCACACATTAAACAATGCATCTATTGCACATTAGGAATAAAAATGTACTAAAGGTTAAATGGATCAAGCTGAAAGCACCTTCAAGAGTTAACTGTGAGCTTGGTGCCATTTTGATAATAAATATGTAGACCATAATCCCCCTAGGCCCTGTGTATTGTTGTTAACTTCTTCCTTCATACAGTAGAAATTAACATGTTTGGCTGTTGGTGAAAGTCAGGGTCAAACTGTTTTAATTGTTCTCGAGAGAGATATGTAATTTATTTTCTAATTAACAGAAGGCTTATATTTACTCGTGGGCCCCTCCTGGTTTCTCCATGGTCCCCCTTATTTGGTTTTGGATTAGTTCAGCTTGAATAGCTTCTCCCATGGGTCTGCAAGTGCCCATTTAGCAGATAAACAATTGTTGAGCTCTTACCACCGATAAAAACGTCATTTTCACCATCCTCAATTAAAACAGGCCACTATTTTAAAATCTATAATACATCTGTCTCGATGTCTATCAAGATGTATAATTTAAACGTACTTACATGGTGACATTACGTGTGAAAATGTAAGCAGGATTTCTGAAAACTTGGCCGCTACATTAATGTGTGTCACTTTTTAATTATCACTCTCATGTGTAAGAATCACACAGTGGATGTTGCTCATAAGAGGAGGCTCCGCTGAGAGTTTGAACTCCCACTAACAAGATTGCTCTCTGAAGTTGAAAAGATTACTGTGGTGTACAAATTTTAAAATCAACTGAGCCATGCAGCAAAGGATGAAAAGGTTACTAGATTCTGCTTAGTGGAGAGAACTGAAGAATGATTACATGACATCGCAGTTAAATTATGTGTTTAAAATCACTAACATTGAGTCCTATGCAAGATCGAGCACCTTAACCATTCTACCTGCCACGCATATTGAGGGGGTTGTTGTGTCATTCACCAGCAGCATGTTTTTGTACTGTGATAGTTTGTTACATGCTCATCTGCAAGAATTCTTAAGTTAAATTATATAGGTATTGCACTTCAAGATACAAAGGCAGCTGACAAACACATTACCCAACAATTAAAGCAAAGTCAATTTAGACCCTGAATGAGTCTCTGTGATGGTTTCTGAGAAAGTGAGATATTTGGGAACATCTACTTTTGAGTGAATTTTTGTTTGGTGATGCTAATTTGGAATGTGCAGAGGACAAAAGAACATTATGTCATACCTCACAATCACCTATCCTCAGTTTAGACTGCCTGACCCTAGTGAGAGCCATGCTTGTCTTGGCGAAGGCCTCGGCCTTGCACATTCTAAGTAGGTGTGAGGGACGTTTTGGCTGGATCACAGTTGGCGATGTGGCATGCTAATGAAAAACATTAGAAGCATGAGCAGAAGCATGACTGAAAACATCCTCTGTTCCCCGGGTGGCATGCCTCACCCCACTGCACCCAACATGTCTCTGTTGTGCCTCCCCTTGGTGGAGAGAGTTTCCCAGTTTGTAGAAAAAGGGCTCAGTGTCTGCTGCAGACGACAAGGACCTCAAGATGGTGTCTTTCTGATCTTGAAGAGAAGTTCGGTGGAAAGCAGCGGCCAATTATGAAGTGTTTGGGGCCTGGCGTGGTATTTACAGTTTTTGAAGGTTTGGTTTCAACTCAAGTGTTGAGAGACGTCAGCAAAAACACCCAGCGTGGGGGAAGTGGAATGCCACAAATTGGAACTATAAAAGTTACCTTCTCAAACGTCAAGTTAGCCTATTCATACATAAAATTAGACCAAAGCTAATTAAATAAATGCCAGTCACTACATTACATGCAGACAAATGATGCATGTATTTTACGAGAAAAGGAAGAAATTTATATGCCAAACCCTTCAAGTACGTATAAGTCTAATGAATATGTTCAATCACACTCATTGATTTTGCTGAATTACTGTCTGCCTTGGTTTTGTGGTTTCCGTAGTCAAGAGGGAGTTCATACTCATCAGCAGACAGGCAGCCTTTACTCCCTCGACTTGATGCCATCATATCAGCCTTGACTGAAGACCTAGAAATGAAAAGCAGAGGACATTTGATTAATTCTGATATTACAGTCAATGTAAAATATCTCAAATTACTTTATCTAAACCTACCTCTTGGCGCGTCTATTGGCGTTGCTGTGTGCGCGTGGACACTCTCCTCCTGGTTGTAGAGCTGACCCTCCGACTCTGGGTCCTGCCCCGCTGCTCAGAAGGATAAGCCACCATCTGTGAGGGTAATCTTTGCACCTGCAGACCTTCGGACTCCCTCATGTCCCTCGCCATCTGAGACAGAGTCTGACCGGGGTTGGTCTGCAGACGTTGGAAAAGGCTTTCTCTGTTAATTTTCCTCTCTGGACAGCTGAAGGTCAGAGCCACTCCAGAGTCTGACTTCATCTCCCTAGAGAAACCATCTGAGGTGCCATCAAAGCAGCGGCCTATAGCAATCTCCTTGGCCACCCTGGGATTCTGGTCTGTGACTGTGTAGATGCCATAGTTGTGTCCTAAAGGATCAACAGGGGCTAGCATGGTGAATGCATGGGACTCGTTGTTTTGAGCGACTGGTGGATGTTTGATGAGATACTCTTGTAGGAGGCTGTTGGTGCCAATCCTTCGACAGTTCCCCTGAGGAAGTACTGATATGAGGGATCTGTCCACCTCAGCTTGATCAAACAGCATGCCGCTGCACTTGAACTCAACACAGGCTGCTGAGGTGTTGGCCTCTCGCATATCTCTGGTGCTGCGAATGTCTCTTATGCCATAAAGCTTGCCTTTTGTTTCTCTGTGTGTTCCTCCCAGATTCCTTGACCTGATCATCACTTCCTTCTGTCCATGGATCTTGACCTTAATGAAGCATGCTCTGAACTCCTGGGGATTAGGCCACCAGGAGAGGTAGTCTCCCGTCCAGGTCGTCAAATCATTCTCCTCAAAGGGAACAACATTGTACTCATACTTGTCCTTTTCCACCCTGAAGAATCTGAAATGATTTGCATCAACAGGGGCATTTTCACAAGCTATTAAATTGTGATACGGATATATTGGCCCATTGGTCTCATCAAGATTATTTTGGTTAGGCTTTGCCAAGTTGATTCTGAAGGCTGTTTTCTTTAAAGCTGGATCCTCGTGGTCTGAGCGCTGGTAGTCTATTTTATCCAGGTATGGCTGAGACACTCCAATGATGTTTGGATTCATCTTGGGGGAGGAGGGAGCTGCCTCCAGTTCTTCCCCACCCATCATTGCTGTAACATACGCTGTGTAAGCATCAGGCCTTTGGGCGTCACAGAAAGCTGGCAAACAGGCCCCGTTGGATCCAGTTATGACACTGTCAAAGCGCCCCCATGCCCTAGGATTAGAGGAATAACCAGGTTTTGGTTCCAAGTTTATCAAGCTGATCACAACACCCTCCAGCTGTTCAGAAGGTAGGAACTTGTCACTCATGTAGGCACGGACTTTGACATAGCAGCGTCTGTTTTCAGGCACGTCTAAATTGAAGAGCCTACGTTCTCTGATCTCCATGTTACCTATGAGGAATGTGCGCTCCTCTCGTTTGCTACGCCCAGAACCACCGGAAGTTGTTGCAGTGTAGGAGAAGTCACTCTCCTCTTCCCAGACTCCTGTGTCTGGGTTTAAAGACCACAGTTTCATTTTGGGAATGTGCTCTTGCATTTTGACGTGCTGTGTGTCAAGAAGGACTTGAACAGCTCCAGCTCCAAGTACCTCCTTGTTGGTCTCATCTCTGAAGTCCACAGAGAACATGCCATAAGTCCTCAAAGGGAGCATGTCACCCTCATCGTCCACAAAGTTGAGATCGCCAGGGGCTGCAGCCGCCGTGGTGATATTTCTTGGGTCAATGAATGTGACGCTGGCTTTCACAGTTCCCTCATAGATTTCTCCATTGTCCTTGTGGAAGGAGTTTGGGGGAATAATCAGCTGACCGATGGGGTCTTCCCCTTTAATTTCCCCGAGGTTAATAGAGTTGGTCTCTCCTGCATTGATATCAATTGGCGTCTGCTTTCTCATCACCTTCACATCATGGTAGATGGACCCACCTTTCTTATCAAAGATGAACACCTTAGGAGTGTCAAGAAACTTCTGAGTGGGGTCAACAAAATTTACCACTAGTCTCTCTGTATCGGGAGTAATTTGTAATGTGAAACTTCCCTGGTATCCAGTGGTGCCCACCCTCTCTTTACCGATGTAGATATACCCAAAACGCAGAGGCTCATTATTGTCAGCTGTGACCACTCTACCACGAACCAGCACAGTTGGCTGCAAACACTTCTGACAGCTGCACTGCGTCACAGCCCGGATAGGAAGGCTATAGCTCCCACAGTCAATGACGCGACTTTCCATATTTTGGACCCCACAACAGTACTCAGCTCCATCTCTGCAGCGCATATCAAAGTCTAGGGAACCAGCACATTTGTTGTGAGGGCAGCGGCCAGCGTTGTAGTACTTGGAGTCAGTCCCAGGTTGAACACAGTCCATCGGTAGTCTGATGAGGTGCGTCTCAGGGGTGGAATTGCAAGCTGGTGTTCCCTTTGCTGTGAATTAGACGATAAATTAAATTAAGCTTGTGTTGACATGACACATATAAAATATTTATCAGTCATCTGCTATGCATAAAACCTGAAAGAGAAAAAAAAAATGCACCGATGACTGCTGTGGAGTGTTATTTTGACATTGCTTTGGTTTTAAAAATGAACACAGACTTGCAATATTGAAGACGTGATTGTTCAACCTGCTCTAGGAAGTCTGTCAAATGTGTTTTTTATATATTGCATATTGTATCCAGTTGATACTGGGTAGTTGTATATCAGTGCATGAGTGGAATAGGACCAGTGTATAGTTAATAAATTGGAACATGCAAGCAAAGTACCTAAAAAATATTATATCTGCTTTTATTTTGTACACACATGATTGCACACACATATACAATGTATTATGCACACACGCAATGTCTACATGGCCTGAAAGTACAAGTGCGTGGCCAAGTTGGATGGTGAAATGTGCATGAAGGTAATTAGACATGAAGTCGAATAGAACATTTATTTACCAACTATCCAGATGGGACTTGGAAAGAAAGAATTATTGTTCACCCAGACATTGGCACAATAATTAATGTGCATGATATCATGGTTGAGCGTATACACAAGGATCCTTTTTAAGCTCCCCATCTCCCAAGTAAGTCAATAATTGCAGACAGATGTAGAGATGTGGAGCAGTGTGATGTGTATGAAATATCATTGCTGTACTGCTGTTCCTTTGATAATGAGTTATGTTGCCTCTACTCCCCTGCATAAACTGGGGTCAACACATTTACTGGGAAATCAAATTAAGCTTCTGCACAATGTAAAATGTGAAATAAAACTGCCCTGTGATGAAGGAGTAAGAATTTTTTCTCTTCCTGCTCTGAGGTGCTGGTGCTGTCCTGCACACGTACCATAACAAGTTTACAGGGATATATCTGTGACCTGGCATAGATTGCTTTAGCACTCCTCCATGAAAGCCCTGTTAATCTGTGTCTTTGCTAACAAGCACCTGAAGGATATAAGAAATGTGTGCTTCCCCCACATGGATGAGGAAACGCATTTCGTACACTGAGAGAGAAGAGAAACTAGATTTATTAACAATCTTGTATTTCACCTCAACACTGGGTGTTCTGGAGAAATAAGAGTTTGAGGTTTTACGGTGTCCAGAGCCATTTCACACAATAGAGAATGCCAGTTTAAAAAGCTGTAGCTTCAACCAATGTAAATATAATAAAAACTTACTGCTCCAAGCGCAGCCAGACTGTGCAAGCCCTGAGATTTTTATTTCCCTGTTTTCATTGCATGTAATGTTTTTTTTTTTTTTTTTTTTTCCAATGACAAATAGTCTGTTAACTGACTTTTCTCCCTCCCTCAGATGTGGGACACTGTGGTTTTGTTTGAATGCTCTTAATGCACTGACATGGATGACTTGGTTGGAGCTGAGCGCTGACATTCCTCTTAAAGTGTGTATTCAATCTCTCAGGCAGCTTCTCTTTATACACTAAAACGAATTGCGGTTGTTTGCTTTTTGTCTCACAACCAGTGATTTTGTCTGTGGTTTTACTTGAACCTGTGCAGAACTTTGACGGAATACGTCATCGTCAAATGCACTGGGATAGCAGCCATCCTGAGCTATAATCCCTAAGTGCCGCTTGCTATCATCATAGTAAATTATATTCTCTCCAGGCTGATGAAGATGAATTACAGTTCTCATTACATCACTGTGCCATTAACTTGAAGGGAGTTTTTGTGTCTTTTTGACTAAGAGGACAAAAACAAACTCAGACTAAATAGAGCAAGATTTTTTTTTTTTCTGTTTTTTTCCACAGCTTTTAAGCTTTTAACATTTTTTCCAGCGCTCGTATCTGCCGTCAAACTGCTGTCCGACAGGTAGCATCTTTAACTCTGTGATGCTGAGATACAGTTGCTGTCAGTACGAGATCCGAGATGGAACATACCGATCACAGTGAGTTGGGATGGAGAGGACT
Source organism: Chelmon rostratus (assembly GCF_017976325.1). Taxonomy (NCBI): domain Eukaryota; kingdom Metazoa; phylum Chordata; class Actinopteri; order Chaetodontiformes; family Chaetodontidae; genus Chelmon; species Chelmon rostratus. The sequence goes on from NC_055661.1 coordinate 22,540,357, forward strand.
TGATGGCACCCGCGGGGCTGCTGGTTTTGCAGTAGTACTGCCCTGCCTGCTCCGGTTTCAGGTCTCGCAGAACGAGGTCCTCCTCATACTTGTACACCTTCCTGTCCAGCAGAGTCCCATTGTGGTACCTTGAAAAAGTAGTTACAAGGATGAGCAACTGAAGAGAAGGCAGATATTTTCAGCAAAAAAGCAGACCAAACTAGAGCTACAAGTAACTGATTAATGTTGCTTTAATCATTTAAAAACTGATTCCATTGGCATCTTGATATAAGTGAAATTAGATTTTTAGGGAGCTTCAAAATATAAATTTCACATCATGTGAAATAACCTCTGATGCTACTTGTCTCTGGGTGTTGTAATATGATTAACAATGTGCCAGCACTAGTATTCATCTCACCAGTAGTATTTGTCGGGTGCTGGTGATCCTGTTGCCTTGCAGCACAGCAGCACCCGTCCTCCCTCGTAGCGCACCTTGTCCTCCGGGTGCTTCACAATGTACGGCTTTTCTGTGGAAAGCAGGAAGCAGCAAACCCTCAGAGCTTTTTTCAGGCTGAGACCTAATAAAACTCAGTCAGGCATGGCCCTTTATTCTCGCATTGGTCTTCTGTGCTTATGAAAAATGATTGTTGAGGGAATTACTCTTTCAAAAGCAACACAGGCCTATTTTTATTTGGTCTCCATGCAACCAAGCAAGTAAGTGCTGCAGACAACGTGAAGTCTTACAATTGGCCAGACTGTTTATGTTGTAGCCTTGTCAATGTTTCTACTGTTTTCTGCAGTCTGAGAATCTGAAAGGAGGATTTACTGGCTCTGTGGAATGACATTAGAGAATCAGGAAGCACTTACGAAAATAGCTCTTCTAAGAAATAGCCAACAATATCTTCAATTAATGCTAAATTATACCGTGAGCTTGCTTTGTGGTTGCCTTGGTTCCACTGAAAGCAACAGACACTTGCACAGACACAGTTTTAATCTTTTTGAATACAAAATATATTTTTTTATCAATAACATTTTTTCTTAGCCCTCACCGGCTGATTTGAGGACGGCCCGTACCCAGGACAACCCTGTGGTGTTACTGGAGGTGGAGACAGCGATCGGGGCGAACTTCTCCTTCCTGATGGAGATCGAGGTCGAGATGGAGGAGCAGACTCCCGTGAGCCTGAACTGACCTTTGGCATCTGTACGACCACGGATCACCTTGGGCTCGCTGGCCAACGCCACCCAGGCTCCTGCCACAGGGACACCGGTCAGGCTGTGCACTTCGCCGTGCAGCACGTGGCCGTCGCACACGCACCGGCTGCAGTCCTCGCTGGGGCGACCCTCGGGGCACATGCGCTGACATTTGACTTGTGGGGGAAAGACACAGAAACGTGAACACACACTAATAAAGGCACCAATGTAAAGATAATATGACTTTTACAGCATACCTGGGCAAGGCCTCTTCCCACACTTCTGAATTTCAACCGGCCGTCCAGTGCACTGAATAGTCACTGAAGTCCTCACACAGGTCCTCCTTCTAATCCTGCGACCCCCACCACAGGTCACTGAACACGTCCCCCAGCGACCCCACGGACTCCACTTGGCTGATCACACAGAGAGAGACAGGAATGATGTGAGTTTGGATCTTAACAAGTGATGCATATTAGCATCGTCTGTTAAACTTGCGGTCAGTCGTTTCATGAATTCATCAAGTCATTCAGACTTTAGAAAGAGAGTTGTTCAATCTGTTGTGCACGGGCGCCCCATGCACACAATTATACAGTGGGCATAGCTGATTGAATAGCTTCAGTTGAAAGATTGTTGATTACAAGTAGCTCAATCAAAAGCACTTGAGCTAACGGTTGCCATGTATTGTTTAGCAGAAATTCTGCACTGGACGGTGCAGCAGAAAATGTCTTAGAATCAAGACCAGAACAGCGGTATGCAGGGTAATTTCATTCCAGTTTAAATTGTATCTCAGGTCTGGTTCAGTGTTTAGTCTGGTCCTGGTCCAAGCTGTTATGTTCCATTCAGTACAAAACTAGACTATACAAGCACAGCTAGACGGTTAGAAGCTCAGCAGCAACTATTTGCAACAGTTATCACTTTTGACACTACTTTTCTACTTTTCTACACTACTACTACTTTTCACTACTTGACATGTCAATCGTTGTCCTTTTCTTGGTGGACGGTCACCCATCATTGCACCCAACTGGTTTTTACTTTACATGCAATCACAAGGTGCTGGCACAAGCTAGGTGCTGGTAAATCTTTTGATTCTCACCTGTACATGGAGGGGTGGAGCACTCCCTCCTCTCTGAGTGGTGCCCCTGGCACGCTGGCACCAGCAGGAGAGGCATGGGCTGGGTGTTGACACATTTCCTCTGGCGGACCTGGATGCCTACGTCATTGCAAACCGTGGTTGAGCAGGGGCCCCACTCGCTCCAGTCAGTCCAGTAGCTCTGCACTGAACACACAAATTGAAGAGCAGAGTATGATATCCTGAGCAAAGCTGACATTATGTGCTGCTGTCGGCTCATTATTTAACATGGCGGACCGTAAACAGCCAAGAGCTCCCTGTGGTCAGTGCTACATGCATGTATGGCTTAGTGTTCATGTCTGTTCATAGCTCTGAGCTGCTGTCATCAGAGCTACCTGGGGGACACTGAAAGCGAACGTGGTAGTTGGAGCAGACGCGGCCGTGGGGCTGTTCCTTGTTGATGCACCAGAAACCCTTCTCCAGACTGGAGTGGACCACTTCCCCAGTGTCTGCTGCTGCCACCCAGTCTGTGGTGCGAGCCTCCATGGCCATGGGCCGCGCACACACTCTCTCCCTGTAATAGAACCGGATCGCCTCCAGGCGCTCGTAGTCTCCATTCCCCCCAGGATGGTCGATGTTGAACCAAGAAGTCCACTCTGTCACGCCTGGAGGCACATGGAGGGTAGACATGGATGAAAACCAAAAGAATAGAGGGTTAAAATGGAAAAAAAAAAAAAAAAAAAAAAGTCACACAGAAAGAAAAGTCATGAGCCAGAACTCAGGGAGGGGAGGGGAGGGGTTGGAGCTGGTCTTACATGGTTGGGAGACATGGATCAGAACCAAGAATAAGCAAGATGGAGGAAATCAGCTGGGATGGGTTACAAACTTTAAGAGGAGGTCTGCTACCGCAATTTGAGACTGACTTCATGCACCCCGGGGAGCTTCGCATTGTCCAGGTTCTTTCCCAGCCCCCTGGCTTGACTGATGAGGCATGTTGTCTAGTTTTTTAGTGTGCTCCATGTTCTGAAACCTGAGCATTTCCTCAGGAGAAACATGATTCAAAACAAAAGAATGCAATAGCAGCAAACTTACGATTATCTTTCGTTCACAAAGTAATGCATTACTGCAATAAATAACGTGTTTTGGTGGACTCCGGGGTGCCATGTGAAGAGACATGTGCTGCAGACAGTCTGGATACAGACTCATACTGGTGCTCTTTTGTTCAACTGAAAACTGAATGTCAAGTCATCAAAATCTCAGCTTTTCAAACCCAGGCTGGTAAGACACGTAACTCTAGCTCTTCTTTTGCCTTTGGATGTTGCATCACAGTCCACTGTCAGCTACTGTTCACATAGTTGTGATACAATATGATCGTATATTGTAGAAGTGGACCACTGTGTAGATTAGAGAGGGAGCAGATTCATCTGTGGATCAGTCTGATGTCGTTTTTTTTTTTTTTTTTTTGCAGATTTTCGAGCAGATGACTGCACGTTTATTCACCATGGACATCGCTCAGGTCGTGTAAATCGCACTGAATCTAACACATGTGTGTCATGTATTTAGATTTGACTGAGTTATGGCTGTAAGAAGTGCGATTTTTGACACAAATTGCGGAGGTCGGACGTTTTTTTAAAGTAAGTGAGCTGCCTCCATGAAGTGCGACTCACCGCTGCTCCTGCATCTGCAGCTGCTGACCGTGCTGACAAGTGAGACGAATCAGCAGGTCAAGCTACAATAACTAACTCGCTCCTACAGTCTGAAAACCGCTGCTGCACAATCGGGTCTGAGTATCACTGCCGATCGCGTACCTGTTGTCTGTGTGTCCGTGAACGTGTTGAGAGCCACTCTCCTGCTCCTGTCTGACTGAGTCCTGATCCTCAGAGGTCCTGCAGACAGAGGGAGAAAATGTGGAGCATTGGTGGTTCAGTGGTAGAATTCTCGCCTGCCACGCGGGAGGCCCGGGTTCGATTCCCGGCCAATGCAACAACAATTTTTCCCGAATTATCCTCGGCTGTTTATTAACAAGGTCTTATCAATTTTATGCATTTCTCTCGCTATTGGAGTCTAACTTTAGATTTCCCTTTCAGCTGATGCTGGTATTATAGTCAATGTGAAAATGGTATTGAAAATGAGGTTCATGGCAGCACAAAAATTGGAAAAAGGGGAACCAAATCAAATTAAAGCCAATCAAAACCCATCACACGCTTCAGTACAGAATCAGATTTTACTCTTAACTGTGCGTCACATTTTACAGCAACATTTTCCAATACTTGCATGCACGCACACACTCTGATGCAGTCGGAGCACGTTTCGCTCTTTCTTCACGCCGCGAAGGCTCTTCTAATTAGCCGCTCTGCCCTTTACTCTTTATTCTCTACTTTTTTTCCCCACTTGGTTCATTTTAGCCACAGGCCTTCTGTCCTATTTATGTGCTGAGACAATGGCCGGGCTCCCGGGGCCACTTAAAAGGGAGAAAATTGGAAGAAATTGTGAGCTTCTTTCTCGATTTTCTGTTCTGTCTTTCTTCTCTTGCAAACTTTGATTTATCTAATTTCTCTGCTTCCATCTCCTTTCCCTCTCCTCCTCCTCAATCTGCTCCTCTTCCATCACCTTCAGTGGGTGTCTCTCACTGCTGTTCGTCCTGCTACCCCCCCCTTCATCCAAACTGTGCAACATACCCACATACAATCATGTGCACACACACACACACACATACACGATGCAGTCTGATCTCCATCCATCATCTCCCCCTTGCTCTTTGTCATATATCTTTTCATCCTTCAACTTACCCCTCCCCCCACCACCCCCATCTGCTTGTCCTCCCTCAAGTCCTTCCTTCCCCTCTTGATCCATCAACAGGCAGCCACTGTTCAGGATGCTAATCAAGCTCCAGCTGTGACAAATCAGTGCATGCGGAGTCATTTGTTAACCAGCGGCCCGAGCCAGAAAACTTCACCTTAACTCGCTCCATCACCTCTCAGAGAGCACACACACATGTACTTTCACGTAGCATTTGTTGTCGATTTCTTTTTTTGATCTTAATGATATATGATTATAATGTACACACATTCGGCGTGCCTGTGTCACTGAGTCATTCCTGCATCATTACCAGTATTCATGCCTGCACACACGAGAGCACAACAGTTAGGCTACGATGAAAGCAAACGCTGCCCCACTAGAAAGAGAAAGACACTCGAGCTGGCATTGAGGGTAAATTTGGCTCTTTGATTTATTAAACATGCACCAGTACATGTTTTCCCTCGCGCTTTGAAGTATAATGATTCTTTTTCCTACAGAACTAATTTTTTATGTTTTCAAAAAACGTCAGCTGTTTGCTTGACATTTCATCCCCGACTTTCACTCGGACCGTGCGGAAAAAATAAATGTCACGGTCCGTGACAGAAACAAAAAGCGGCTTATGCAACCTCAGTGTGTGTGTGTGTGTGTGTGTGTGTGTGTGTGTGTGTGTGTGTGTGTGTGTGTAATGTGTGCAAGCACTTAGCACTTTCGGGGAGACACTGCTGAGTTTACGAGCAGAGACTCCCAGCACAGAGGCCAGTATCGATCCCAGTCCCCACTGGTTTTATGGCTCGCTCGCAGTCTTTATTGTAATGCCAACACATTTCTCTTCAACCCTTCACTTTTTTTTTGATAGAATTAGCAAAGAAGGATTGTAGCTCAGCGGAACAAAGACTCACTGTCCAGACATGTGTTACGTAAGTTTTAGGGTAACACAGGCAGTCGGTTCACCTCCATGGCTGTTTTTTTTTAGTGCCCCTGGCTTTAAAAACCATTGATAGGTTTCCATATCAGCTTTGTTTCTCTGATACAATGGAATCGCTGGATGAACAGAAGCAAATGTTTTCACACTGATCTGCTGGGCAGATGTGGCTCAGCCTGCAGGTTTAGTTTAGTAAATCAATTCAAATAGTTTTTCCACACCTCTCCTTTTGCCTCCCGAGTTCGGTGTCTGTCTTGATTACGTGATAGAATCAATTAAAAGAATTAGCAGAATATCTCAGCAAATCACCGATTTTACATCAACTGTTTTCAGCCTGCGCTCTCGTGCGTTCGAGAACTTTTTAAGATGTTTAAAAGGGAAAAGCGTGTGGCGAGGGGACACAAACAGCCCTTTTGTTTCTCTTAATTAACGCTGACTTCCAAACTTGTGGCTAATTAATTACCCTCCTCCCTCTGAAGTGCATCCATTTCCAAGAAATTCTAAGGCAGTTTTCCTGCTCTGGTTACGTAACGTTTCTTCCTCATTCAGACCCAAACAAAGGGAATTCACAGCAGAACCGTTTGGCTCCTGATGATCATTTCAAGATGTTTGATAATGAAAGCGTAATAGCAAGCGATTCTTACAGTTTTACGAGGTGACTAATGGTTTTAGAAAGTTAAAAGAGGAAACCCAGATTAGCTTCAGCAGAAGGCGAACGTTGGGGTGGTGACCTCAGTTGCGGCAGGTATGAACTGGCCCGCTTCCCGTGGCGGACTCACAGACCTTATTGTGCTTTTGAGTGGCATGTTAACACTTTATGAATTTTAAAAGCCGGGAGATTTTACTGGGGCGCTGCTTCACTCGGCTGGTATGTGAGGGAATTTACCTCATCGAGAAGCAAGTAACACGCGCTCTTAAAGCCAGATGGAGCAAGGTTGGAACTTGTGATTTCCTCTTTAGTGTTAAAAAAAATCCTCCGCTGGTACAGTATGTCGAGTTTGTCCTTGTTCATGTGCTCTGTGTGGGTTGGGTTTGTGCTTTGCTGCACGAATCTCTTGTCTGTTTTATGATGTGACGACCCAATGGTTAACGTTTGGTTGGTGTTATGTTTAGCGATGGCACGTCGTAGAAAGAAGAACAGTTTTGGAAGGAGCAAAGAATTAATTTCGTCCCCTTCAATAGAGACATCAGATCAGAAAACGCCCCGGTGTGTCATTCAAAGGGCAGGAACACACAACGTAATTTGATGTTAAATTCGGAGGACTCAAGAACATGACGGCTTCCTCCTTTGCTGTAGTCGTAACAGCCACTAGAGGGCTTCGTCACTTGAATGCAAACGTGTCACTTTGGGGCACTTGCAGAAACGAGCGATGCGTTCACCCTTCAGGTTTTGGTTTGCTCCCACAAATCTCTTTACAATAGCGGGATGCATATAAGGATGTATTACTTCTCTCCGGCAGTTTCACCTCTGACTCGAGCCCTGCCACGTGACGGTTATTATAAACCTCAAACAGCCTAACCGTGACCCTCATAAACCATGGACAAGGTAACAAGATACATTATAATGGCTTCAATATATTAGAGCAGAGCTGCATCTGTGGGCTGGTTAGCAACTCACTTCCACATATAGCCACATGCCAAGCACCTGAATGCCAGACTAAGTCAGTAACTTATCTGAAACACTGGCTCACTTTTTACCCACTGCAGTCATTGTCATCTTCGCCCTCCCCGAGTCTGTTCCGACAACTGCAATTCTTATTTTAGAGGACTATCTTTGGATTTAACGATTTACGTCACAGTGGGCCCTTCTGAAATACAGCCTCTGTGCTTACAGCCAGGCTACACAACGGCAAATCCTCTATTAATAATCACCAGTGCCTTCGCTCAGGACAGCCTCCCTCTGCTTCACTCTCTGAGTGGGAGTTTTCTGCCTTCGCCAGAATCTAATAAAAAAGCTGCCGAGGAGAGGAAGAGGGAGGAAAATGCAGGACTTGACGAAGTCGCACCCAGAATGGTTTCAGTCAGATTAGAGAGGTATGGTTGTGCCAGATGTATGTTGGCGGAGAGACAGGGCTAAAATAGAAGGCCTGGATCCTGTTTAGAATATTACAGATCCTTACAAGAAGAAGAAGAGGTGAAAACAGCACCCACCCTCCCCACATTATGTAATCTAATGGGCGAAGTTAAGCTCGCTAAAAGGACAAGGTTGTTCAGTATTTGTCGACAAAGTACTTCACGTATGAATTCAGTGATGTGTGTGTGTGTGGGCCTTTGCATGTGATGATCTGTTTGCCATGTCATATGGAAGCTGTTTATGTGTTTGGCCTGCTTCTTCGCTGAGGTGTGCGTGGTTGCAGAGGAGTCTGCTTTTCCTCTCTGCATCTATCTCTCTCGCTGCCCCGATGTTGCTTATTCTCAAAAATCCAAGTCTTATTCCTAAAACATCTGTAGCTCATTAAAACCCCTGACAAATGCCCCTGACTTCAACTAATGATGCAAATCAACCATATGATTTCAGGATTCGCAGAGGTATAACAAAGGCTTTGTGTTCTCAGGTATTTTCTCCCTGATACTTTTAAAAACACAACTGGGCAATTTCTGCATTAAAATATCTGGAAGTCCTTGCATGAACCTCTGCACCTGTGCACAGGTACGGAGCCAGGAGCTGGAAATAGCTCAGCTGAAAGCAGCTGATTAGTCCTGCAATAAATAATGTCTTGGCACGTCCACGTATGCATCCTGAACGCATAAATACTCAGAAGAAAAGGAAAGAAGGATGTGATATGGCTCGGAGGTTGTCATTAATGGGAATTTGCGCCTTTCCCTTTGATCCATCCTAATCCCTGTCTCAGTCATTACAGTCAGCTGGCCAGACAGCTCTGTGTTTGGAGCAGACAGTGGTCAACATCTGGAGAACTAGCCCCTGTGCCTGACTCACAATGGCCCTCCAGCTGCTCACACACACACACACACACACACACACGCCATCTAGCTTTGCCTGACAATTATGCAACAAGAAAAGAGAGGAGAAGGTTGGAAGTCCTCTGGTACAGTTAAAGAAAGCTGCTTACAGTAAGTTAAGGAAGCCTTGGAGCTGAAAGCTACGATTTCTGCTAAGAGGTGGTAATGCCACTCTGCTCCCCTCTGAGTTACAGCGGGCATTCAGCAACAGCTGCCGCCGTCAAGTAGGGAAACAGCTCGTAAAGCTCTACGGTGTATGGAGAGAGTGACAGAGAACAAGACGAGGGGAGAGCATTCGATGGAGCGGGGCAGAGAGGAATAAGTGGAGAGAGGCGAAGGAGGGAGTGAGGGGAGAAATACCTGAGGGAGACACATTAGAAATAAATGGACAGATGGAGACATACAGTGGTTACTTTAGTGGGGGACTGGATGCAGAGAGGAGGAGGAGGGGGGCCTGAGACGACAAAAAGTAAAGAGGAAAGAGTGACATGCTGGCCAGTTTGACGGAGGAAAAGAGGACGGTAAAGTCATTTTACCTGTGCTTTTTATTCCATTCTCTCATTTAGCACAAACCCAGCAGGTGGGAAAGTGGGTCGCTCGGTTTGTGATTATTGCTTTTTGTTTCCAAGGTGACCGGCTTATATCTTCGGGGACCACTGGCACCGCGTTTGAAGGTGAAATGAGGACAAAATGCACCACCTCCCTGCAACTTGTGGATGTACTGCTAACGGAGCGTGTCACAGAATGTAAAGTTTTACCGGCCGTTTTAAGGTCGGCGTTTACTCAGTCCTCGTGAATCATCACTTTCTACATACACCTCCGCCCCTCACTCTTCGATATACTCATCAGCAAATGGCACAGAGCCCCTGCAAGACATTTACGACCCTGAGGCCTCCAAGTCCGACAAGATATGGAGACTATTAAGGTGTATTTACAGTCACTTGCTTTTATGAACTGCCAGCTCTCTTTTAATGGGGTGCAGCTGTAAGGCGGACAGAAAGTGACAGCTTTGGAAAAAGTGCTGCTACTGGTGTCGTTCAGGAAGAGCGGCGAGCTTTCAGAGGATGATAAGAGCGAATGTAAATAACTCAGAATCTGGAAGAGGCGGCGCACGGTTCACCACTTTGAAAACAGCGGATTGAGCTGAGAATATAGTTTTTTTAACAGGTACGTTTGAGAGCACCCCAGTAGCTCACTCAAGTCCTTACAGCTGCAGCCCAGGTTCGAATCCAGCCTGGGCCCTTTACTGCATGTCATCCCCCCTCTCCCCCCCGCCGCCTTTCCTGTCTCTCTGCAGCTGTCACTATCACATAAAGCAGAAATGCCAAAAAAAGAGTGTGAATTGGCTGTTCGTGGGATCATAAAAGTCATTTTTTTTCTCTAAAGCAGGCCGTCTTCTTGCTGATAGTGGCAGCTTCTGCACTGCAGTTTGCCATCATGAACACAAAATGTGCACCAGCGGAACCTTTCGGTGTCATCAGCAGAGCTTTTCCTGTGATCGAACTAGACGGCAGGGGTGCAGAACGAGGAGTCCTCGCTGTATTTGACCTCCTCCTCCTCCTCTTAACCTCCTCTCCTATCACCACATGTTGTTGATTAGCCCGGTGGTGAAACGTGCTGGTGACTTAACATCACAGATTAAGAGCTGCAGAGGTGGTCTATAAAATAACACACACACAGCCACACACATACACTTATCATATGAGCTCACCACCAGACATTTCACCAGAGTCCCCCTGCTCTGATGTCCTCAGGGAAATGCCTTCTGCAGTTATGTCAGTGCACTGCCCCCCTGCTCTATATATGCATGCGATTGCTAAAAATGACAAGAAAGATGAAAAATCCAACTCAAAACAAACTTAAATCGTCGGTCTTAAATCGTTTTGCTGGAAACTCTACACGCACAGTAATTTCCTGTTGTTGTGGCATCCGTTATTGGAAAACGGCACTAAAAATGGTTGCCCTTTCAGTCTTTACTCACCTTGACCCAGAGCCAGCGAAGCCAGGAAAGACAGCAGGAGTGCCACCTTATTTAATTCCAACATGGTGCCACACCTTCAGTCACTGATGCTTTTCGTTTGCCTCTCTCTGATCCGCTACAGACATAAATCTAAAGTCTCCCCCTCAGCCTGCAGATTCCTCAGCTCGCAGACTGCAGCTGACAGCGGCCGCCTCGGTCTGTCAGGTGTGAGTGATGCTGCTGGTCGAGCGGAGCCTCGCCGCCTGCTCTTGAGTTGAGTTGCTGAGTTGGAGACAGGAGCTCAGGCGTTTTTAAAAGAAGGGGGCATCGGGAGTGCACACCAATCCGGCCCCTCTCTGCTCACGATTGGCCAGTGAAATGCAACATCTGGGTCCCCCATATCATCTTCCAAAAAAAGGTGAGGGTATGGTGGGGGTAGAGAGAGAGCGAGAGGGAGGTAGAGAGAGACACTCACAGAGAAGCAGAGAGGGAGGGTGTGTGTGTGTGCATGTGTGTGTGTGTGTGTGTGTGTGTATGTGGGGGGACTAAAAGGTGTTTTCCTGTTTGTCCAGTTAAGATTCATAAGTTATGACTTTTTTGCCACAGTATTTTCGTTTTCTTTGTGTTTGTAATCTTCTTTTGCTCTGATGTACTTGTCCATCCACACAGCAGGTGTGTCTGTGCAGAACAGCACACACACAGACAGACATGCTTCATAGAGGTTTTAACATTCAACATATCGGAAGCTGGTTTGACACATCATGTAAGCTTTTCTTGTCAAAATAATAGTTTGTATTAACTCTTAGCTCTTTATTCTGTGTTAAATAAGCAGTTAATCGTGTTCTGTAAGATGTCATGTCCTTCTTTGGCACTCCCACGTGTCTTTCTGTGCCTCACTCTCCCTTTTATCGCTCTCTCCAGCAGACAAGCCAGATGCTGCTCTGCCTCTGCTTCGACTTCTGGTTCAGCTTTCTAACTTTTTAACAGTCGCTGATTGCAGGGCCACGCACTGCCAAAGAGTGGAAGTGGCGTCATATGGCATGCCATTCAGGAAAAAACTCCTCCGAACGCAGACAGGAGGCGTGCTTATGAGGTGCAATGCACACTGGCTCGTTTGCAGCGCGCAAATTGTTGCAATTTAGCGACGATGCTTGTAAAAAATCCATGGAAATTAAAAAACATTACGTACGTTCGACTCTTTTATAAATGCCCTCTGGTTGAACAAACAAAAGGTGTCAAACAACCACGTTTGAGGGAATTCTTTTCAAAATAAATGCACTTCTTGAAAAAGATGTTGCACATATTTACATATATTTATATAAGTAACTTCCTTTCTGAGAAAGGATGGCAATAAATTCAAGATATTATCATTTAATCCCTGACAAATGTTTCCACAATTCAGTGGTGGAAAGTAACTAAAGTACTTAATTACTGTACTTAAGTCCAGTTTACTTGTAATTTACTTGAGCATATCCCTTTTATGTTTTATGCTACTCCCCTATGAGAAACAGTACTGGTTACTTTTCAAGTTAGTCGAGGCTTTTTGTCTCGTTCTAGATGTCTCTAAATTGTATAGCAGTCTCACCAAAGACATGCGTCACCTCTAAACTATTTAATTTAACTGTTTACACACAAATAAACAGATTAAAATTTATGTTGCAGAACTTGTGTTTCTTCTTTCCCCTCTCATTATTAAATTGGTTAAAACTGGCTCCACATCAAGCAGCAACAACAGTAAAACTAACTAACTATAAATAATATAATATTTTATGCAGAAGAAGTACCTTTAATTGACATACATTTAAAATAGTAATAAAATGCTAGTTAGCTAAAGTCAGATTTTAGATATTGAAAGTATTTTGTTTGGCAAAACTTGTTGTTTTTTTTTTTAAAGAAACAAGCAACGATTGTTTTCACACCACAATGGAAAACAACTGGAGCTGTTTCAGGAAAAGGCCTCATAAATTGCTCAACTTTGAGCACTTGTGTGTTCGACAATGTAAGCACTAAATTAATCTTCCTGCCGCTCTCTGTTTCTGACTCATCTAAATCTCCCGACCGCGTTTCTTCTCCATGTAAGACTATCTCTCACCGCGTATTGCTACAAGTGCCGCTGTCAGTAATGATTGTTCAATTCTCCGGGCCACCAACGACTCCAGAGCTCATTACTCAGCCACTCCCATGAAAGGCACAAACGACAGAGTGGTGACAAGTCGTTGTTTCCTGACAGGGATTGGACAGGCATGAAAGACAGGGCCGCTGAGCGCTCAGGCATATTTGCACAACCCTCGTCAGTCCGCCTCTGACAGATTTAATACCGGCGAGCGAAAAAACGGATCGGCATTCCTTTTCCCTGACTTTCCACACCCACTCACACATGTGCACACACACACGGGGCATTAGTGCATTAGTATTCAGAAGAAGCTCCTGTTCTTCGTGTAAATACACATTACCTCATCCATAAACAGCAACACCAGTCGTGCTTCGTCATTCTCGCTGAAGCCCTGAGCTCAGCCATGAGAGACTTTCCTCTACAGCTGATTACAGCTTGATCACACCTGTTTATGGCTTCCATTACCGAATTGAACCCAGTCGGGATCCAATAAACAGAAGTAACAGCGTGTGCTCATCCAAGAAGCACAACAGCTATGCAGCCTCTCAATTAGTGACCGTTGTTTAATAGAACGAGCCGTGTTTAGGGGGGGTTGGCAGGCAGCTTCCCTGCTGAAGTGTCCTTAAGCAAGACGCTCAAAGACTCTCCCACTAGCAGCTCCAGGTTCAGGTTCACTCCAGCTTTGAAGATCAAAAGAATAAAAGGATAAAATAATATTGTTTGTCAGAATCTTGCCATGTATGCTAAAAGAATGAGAAACACGTCTCTGATATCTGTGTTTCTTTGCCGTGATTGAGTTGTCTGGCCACATGGAGGCAAACTGAAAACCCAGCCATTGCAGAAAGGTGTTACATAAACATGTTAGCAAGCAGCTGCCTATTTACGCATCCAAAAAGCACGAAACAATGATTCGTTTCATGTTCCCACATCATGCTTCTTGTTACCTGATGAACACAAGTCCACTAGTCACTCTCTTTTAGCTCTGCGTTGGGTCTCGATCAACTCCTGAGGGAAATATGTGGCTCTTTAGCTGATAACTGCTCCAATATGTTCACCAGCTAGTCTTTAACTGTGTCTGTCTGCTGTTTGGTGCTCAGTAGTCGAGTGTTCGGTGGGTTTTCAGAGCTTTTTCACTGAAAACAGCTGCCTGAAAATGACACTATGAGAGTAATGAGAGCGAATCAAAACAGTGAATAATGGGCTGGACAGTTGACAATGAGCTGGAATTTGGTTTAAAGCTCTGTAAAGGCGAAGGGAGCTGCAGATTCAGACAATTCTTTATAGGTTCATAACCTACAGCAACCCCATTCACACTGTCACACTGTCATTTTATACATCATTATAGAAGTGCTGATTATAGCCACTAGAACTACCTTGATTGAGGTTTTCTGCCATATGGAGGCAAGGTGGAAACAACATTGTCACATGATAAAGGTGTGTGTGAACATGCTAGTAAACAGTTGCTAATTTACACATCCAGCATACACAGAGCAACATTAGCATTCATTTGGGCTACTGCATAGACTGCATGAATGCAATATTAACTCTCCTTTTAGCTCTATTTTGGTCTCCACCAACTCCTGCAAAAGGTGTCAGGTATTTTAGCAGCGAAATGCTCCACTATGTTCACCAGCTGGTCACTATCTTGCTAAATTGTGGGCTGTTTATTGCTGAGCTTGTAGTGTATGGTTAGTTTATCAGACTGTCTTGGCTGAACAGAGGCTGATGGGAGCAGAGATGTGGGCCAGAAAACCAAAACAATCATCCAAATTAGGCTGAAAGACACCATGGAAACTGCAGAGATCGTCTGCTACCCTTGGTGGACTGGTGCACCTCTTTTACATTTTGTCATGTTATAGTCATATCAGTGTCTGTTGACATAAAATATGCAGACTAGCCCAGCTGTACGTGCAGGAAAACAAAACACCAGAAACTGAACCATCCTTTAAAAGAAACTTTTTTTATTGGACGATGAGAACTGTGGGCCTTTTGTAACAGAAGCAACTGAAACAAAAGTAATGCAGAAGTGCAGGCTGACCAGGCTGATTGCACTAACTCATCTCAGCAGCACACTTCAGTAGTAAGTTAAACATAAAAACAAAAAGAGCATCAGAACATGAACATTAAAAAAGTTCTAAAGACAAAAAAAAAAAACCTCTCCAGCGGCTGGCATCGTAGAAAACTCATCTTTCTTTGCCGAGTGTGGAAAAAGACATTTCTGTTGCAAAGTAATCAGTGAACAGTGTAATGCTACAGCTTGTACAAGTAGACTGACACAAAAACTCCTCATGCCATTCTCTAAAAAGACATGACCACAGTTACTAAATATTATCCTTCTACTGTAGCTCAACAGCACATTTGGCTAAGGCGTAGCCTGATCTACACAACTGAGATTTTAACATTAAATCACATGAACAATCTATAAAATGCAAAACCGGAGAACAGATTAACCGTAGGGGTTTGAAAACGAGGAGTGGCCACACTGGCTCTTATGGTTCCCATGTGTTACAGTTCTAGGAGACAGTCTGTGCCAGGGTAGTCTGGGAGGTTAAGCTCGTATTTTTTCTGGATGTCATAGGGCAGGAAGCGTCCGGCCAAGAAATGCTTCCCCGAGAAACTCATGGCGCACTTCTTTGGTGCTGTGAGAGAGATGAGAACGTCTGGGTTGATCCCATCCTGACTCGGTTCTTCTACATCCCAACCTGAGAAAGACGAAGAGGAGGGAGAGAAAAGGAGGCATATAAGGAGCGGAGGACTGCGATCATTTTCTGCCCGTTGTGCTCACACTCAGCAGGTTATGTATTCGGGGTATGATGAGCTCACACTGAGCCGACTGTAGCATGAGATTTATCCTTCACGTGTGCCTCCAGACTTGGAAAACGCCTGCCTGGGAGCCAAAGCACCCAGGGAGCTGCCTGGAGACCCATCTATCATGCTGCGTTTCAGAGCCTTCAGCCTGATATCTGCAGTTTGCATGAACGCTCACCTGAGGGCACATCCACACTGACAATGGGGGTCTTGATTTGCTTCAGGGTGACCAGAATACCAGAGTAGGGCTCCTTAATGTTGGCACAGTCGGCCTCTGGGCCCAGCATGGCATCAATCACTAGGTTGTAGGCGTCGTTTATGAGCTGCACCTGAACAGAGCAGTAGGAATAAATAAAGGGTTAACTTCCTGCACATAACTCAGCTAAATCAGCGGTTCATAAAACAAATCTGGGGGCTTGCGGGATGAATTACAGCACAGGAAAGCAAGCAATCTGAAAAGCTGTGAAAACGGTTCACAGCTAGTTCATATTAATTCAAAAGGGACATAAAAAGGTTTTAACCTTTTTCAATGATCTCATCTGATGCTGCAATTTAAAGCAACTGATGACATGTGAGGGAATTCACTCATTTGCTCTCTTGCCGAGGGTTAGAAAAGAAGATCGATAGCACTCTCTCATCCGTCCATTCAGACCGCAGCAGCAGCCGAGTAGCTTAAGTTAGCTTAAAGGCAGGAAATACTGGGAAACAGCTAGCCTAAAAAACAAAATACCTTCACCTCTCACTAATTAACATGTTTTATTAGTTGCCAGGCAACCAGTGGAGACTCCAGGAAGTTACTGGTCCTGAAATTGTGTTTGGTTTTTGTCCGGATTAAACAAATGGCATATGACGTGTTCATCGGTGTGCTTTAAAGGTGCTGGCTAGCTGTTTCCCCCTGTTCCCACTCTTTGTGCTAAGCTAACTTGGCTTGTGCTGCATATTTATCGTAGCGAGTGATATCAAACTTCGCATCTACCTCTCCACAGGAAAGAAAACACACATGCATTACTCTTTAAACAAATCAGTTTTCACAGTCCATACTTTAGATTAAATGAAAGACTTTAACTTGTAAAATGTGTATAAAGATGCTGCGGACCTCTGTAGGGAGATAGGAGAGGAAAGGGATGTCCATCTTCTCACACTGGACTGTGAAGTCCTGGTGTAGACTTTGAGAGGAACGTTGAGGGTGGTAGATGGTGGGCTCGTATTCCTGTGTGAGATGACAGCAGCAGAGAAAAACAACAGAGAGGAGGTAGCAGTGGGGTCACAAAGGAGGAGAAACACACACAAATAGAGAAAAGGTTGCATAATACGGACACTACACGCTGATTTCATGAGACTGACATGAACAAGTGTGTGATGCATCAGCACGCGTTTGGCCTTCGGGTTACGACAAGTGGAAATACTGTTGATCACTGATCAAAGGTTGTGGTTTTCTACGGCCCGCTTCCTGAATGAATACTTCCTTTATAAAGTGGAAGCTGAGAGGAGTAGAAATCCAGACACCCGCAGTCTGAAAGGTCTGTGATGCTCAGCAGGAAGCACCTGTGATCCGTGACCTTTACACAGTCCCACAAATAAATCTTAAACCAGTAGTGCGAGGTGTGTGTGTGAGAGAGAGAGTGTGTTTGCATGTTTGATGTAAAAATCTCATGTTGTCTTTTCATCAGAAACTTAGTCCTTGATAAGTATGTACATAATTACCTTTAAAGGGCCAGTTCAGCCTATTTTTTAAATCTAACTTACCCTTAAAGGTAGTAAGCCAGTTAATTTGAAAGAATCAACAATGAGATCTATCAAGAACAATGTCTGGACACTTTCATCAGCTTTCAATGGGACTATTTCTTTGGTAGAAAGTAGTTCCAGTGAAAACCGTTGACAGTGAGGTCTGTGCAGAGTAACTGGGTCATTGATTCTAGATGGACACATTGCTATTGAACGGCTGATGCTGTTTTTAGCTTGGCTCCAGGGGTGGCGGGTTTGACCTGTTGGTCAGTTGTTTGGACGGTCAGTCCGCCGCTTTGGTCCAGACTGATATATCTCAACAACTATTGGATGAATTGCCCTGAAAGCGACGTTCACGCCACCCTCGTTGCGAAATGTAGTAACTTGAGCAAATTTTCAGTTTTTGAGTGAATACCTGCAAATTAATGACAATCCCATCAGCCTCAGCTGGAATTTATGTTTTGTGAAAATGTGAACATGGTAGACATTAAACCATGTTAGCATGCCGACGTTAGCATTTAGCTTGAAGCTTCACTGTACAGCCACATAGACCTGCTATAGACTCCACAGTCTATTCACCCTTATTGCACTGGGATAGAGACAGAAATCTTAGAGGATATCTTAAAAAAAACCTCAAAACTACCACTGATAGATACCACAAGTAGGAAAATATAATTTTTAAATCATTTGATGGTGAATCCTCCCTTTAATAACCCACTTTATTGCCACTATACTTGTTACATGCAACATAAATGTACCTCTTTTTGTCTTTCTGATTTAACATAGATTGCATATTGTATCTTAATGTCTTGCCAGCGAATCCAACCCGAATATTCAGCCGCTCAAACCAAAGGAATAAATAACGAATAGAAGCAGCTCTTTTGAATGTGGCTGAGCTGAAGCTGCCCTACGAAGGAAGTGATCTGTCAGGTCAGACAGACTGCTGCCTCCTCGGGGATCCTAAACCAATGAAACTGCCGCAGCCACCAATCACCTGACGTCATCTCCATCACCACAGAGCAAGCAACCGAGCCAAACACAATCCACTCTGTGTGTGTGTGTGTTTCCCCTCAGGGTTAGCCAGTGGCCTCGGCGTGCGCTTGACCTCATCAGCAGTTACACCATCAAACCGTGTGGAACCCAGGAAGAGCTCGAAATGACTGTCAGCGCCACTGAGCATGAGCAGAAATGAGCCATGAGACAGGGACAAGCAAAGGGTACGTCGTTTTCCAGTTAATGCTCGCACCTAACGGGGCTACTTCCTCCCCCTGAGGGATGATGGTGTCTTGTACCATTTTGTTTTTATAGACAGCCCATTAGGAATGAAGGGATGAGGTCTTCAGCACAATGAAGTCTTTAACTGCTGAAGCATTTCGACATGCGGCAAGAATTTGAAGTCAAAATATTTACTGGTGCGCCTACACAATTCACTGAGTGCTCTAGTCTGTTTGGAAGATTGTTGTTTTTTATCATTATATGTGATTTAAATTATTTTTTCTGTATGGTCAGACAACAAAAAATACCTTTAATTTAATTCATGCAAACATCAGAAACATGAACTTTCCATGCAGCGATTGTCTATAGCGTGCACTGAAGTGAGCGAAACATAACATCATGTCCACTTGTTTTAATAACACCAGAACTAATGTGCATAGGACTTGTTTTTATTCTCGTCCAACATTAGCTTTGATCGAGGAATACGTGTGTCTTCCGGTATGCAGCGTTGTGGTTTTCCTCCATACTTTGCAGTGGAAACAACCAAAGATGCACGACAGGCCCTCGGACGTCTTGGGGGTGACGTGAGAAGCGAGCTGTCCTGTTTGCCTGCAGCTGATCATTCATCTCTGTGCCCTGTCTGATCACATTCACAGCTCTGCGTTGGGCTGCTCAAGGCCGCGTCCGCGTGCTAACGTGCGTGTCTCACGTGTATCCTTGCATGTCTCTCTGCTGACAGGGATCACATCGCACCATGAAAAACATACACTCTTACACCAGGAGAGCGATTCACAGTCCAGAGTAAGTACTCGAGTTTCTGCAGTCAGCGAGCTCAGGCAAGCGCGGTCCCAGTCGGCCTGCTGCGGAGTGCAGTCGCTTTGAAAATAATGATAATAAAACTTCATTTATGCAGCACATTTCAAGATGCAGTAAATTTTTTCACAAATACACAGAAGACAGAAGCAGCGGGTAAAAACATTAGAATAAAAAAAGAGATATAATAGCAGAGAAAAGGCAGATTTAAAAGAGAGAATCAATGCCTGATTGTTTTAAGGTTTTATGGAGATGCTCCTCATTCATGGTAGGAATGCCTTGGCCAAATATACCTCCCTGTGCGCTGACCTTTGACCTCGTCTTTGACCTTATGAAGGAAAAAGAGAGTGGGAGGCGAGGGAAGAGAGAGAGGCTTCGCAGAGAGCCATGAGACTGCTTAAACAGAGTCCATCAAACATGGTTTCAATCAGAGCCATCAATGCACTTTAAATCTCGTATGTCAGAGACATATGGTAAAGTGGATAGAGGCATTCCATTCTAAACCAAAGATTCCCAAAACATATATCCAATATTTCCCTTCCAGTGAAATCACAGACCGGTGCAGGACTGCAGCACCGAGCGCTGAAATCGACTGTGCTGACTAAAAAGAAACAGCTCAAATCCTGATCTGCGATGTGTTCGGAGAGGATGGATCCAAAAGCAATTAGTCTTGAAATGTCAGTCAGCATGTGGCCTGAGGGGCAGACATCATGGTCATGACATCATATCGTGGCTGCCGAGCGTAAGACACAGACGACTTTAACGAGAGTAACAATAGCATGATATCATGACTGTCTGAGTGGCCTTGCAGAGAGGGTAATGGGATAACTGCTCCGAGCCGTTTACAGGAGCTGAAATGAAATTCTGTAAAGCACAGAGGGGCCATATAGGCAGTCCCCCGTTAATCCGGATGCAAGTTAAAGTTTGCAGGATTGTTTTCTCTCCCGTGGTGGCACCAGGCTGTGTTTTACAATGGGATTTACTCGGCTGAAAAGCTGTCTGCGTGCACAGCAGTTTACTTACAAACATGCGCAGGTGTCGGGCACACACCAGGCCAATGGAGCCGTTTTGATCCGGACCGCAGATCACCAGCACTGTCGGCTGCTTCTTTGCTAGAGAGCTGAGAGGGTAGGCCTGGTGGAGAGGGAGTGAGACAGGCAGGCGGTTAGAAACAGGAGCTGATGGCTGAAGGGATAAAAGAGATGCACAGAAGAGAAAATAGAAGAGGTTATTGATAGAAAACAATGGTGAGACAACAGCAGCAGAAAGATAGATGGTCATCAGGATTTATCCCTCAGATTCAGGCCTCTTATTCAGCGCAGGCCATCCGATCTGTGCCTCTGCCTCTCCAGCATGCTGCAGCATGCCAGGCATGCCAGACGAGGGTGGAAATGGCACCGACTCTATTGTCTTCCGTCTAGGAGAAAAGGTCCAATCTCATTAAAATAACCCTGGCAGCAGCGGAAAAAAAAATACCAGCGTCCTCGCCGTGGAATGCTTCCGTATATGTAACACACTTTCCGTCTCGGCCCCGGCTGCAGCGGGCTGCTGGCATCTGCCTCGTTTACTGGCTGCACATTCCCTTGTAAATCAGCCCGCACCTTCTTAAACGAGGCAGGTATTCGACTGCAGAACTGTCAACCAGAGTGGCTAATCTTCCATCTCCAACACCTAAACAGAAGTACTGTGTGTGTGTGTGTGTGTGTGTGTGTGTGTGTGTGTGTGTGTGTGTGTGTGTGTGTGTGTGTGTGTGTGTGTGCACTCTTTCATGATCATTACTGAAAGCCCTAAAGGTGTCTGCCTTCATTTTCCACAGATTCATCAAAGCCCAGCACTCGTTGCCACATTATGCATTGTTAGCTAATGCTTGCGGGGGCTTTCTCATTCGCCGTCTGCACTATTACGTTATACAAGAAAGATTGTTCATCAGTGTAAAGGTCACAGCAAAATCTCCTTCACTAGAAGAGGAGCTTGGGCTGGCGGAGACGGTTCAGGCCGACTTCTGGAAATTAGAGGCCAGTAAATGTGTGTCAGAACACAAGTGGTAGGAACACTTAGCCCAGTTTTATCACCACTATAAGAAGTCTGTGACTGCAGTTCACAGTAATGCTTTAAATCACAGCCCACAAATTGCACTGAAAGTATTTTGTAATTATGGGGCACATATAAAAGATTAACAGGCTAGCGTAGTAATAGATCAGAATAAGGAGTCTTAAAATAAAGGAGCAACAATTTTGTATTTAAATGAATAACGATGTAACGATTTTTATGCACAGTTACTAAATTTAGATAATCATCATGGGGTATAGTAATAAAGTTATGGCTAATCCAATGAATATAAAGTGGCAGGCCTTAAAATACATGTAACACCTTTGGTTTTGTCTTCTCATGCGTTACTGTGCGAATTTATGAACTCATCATAATAATGGTAATTATTTAAGTGTCATGCAATTCAAAAAGTAGTTTAGAAGTTGTTACCACTTTATTACAAAACTTTCGGTCTTCCAGAAATGTTTTATTGTATCTCGTAAGTATTTAAAATCATTATATAAATGCACCATAATTACAACATAATCACACTGAGCATAATAACACTATAATTTGCAGGCTGTAATAAAATATTGTGTAATTCAAATTAAGACTCTTGTGCTGCTTCTGAAACAAAGATGAAATCCAACATTGTTGATCCTTGACCTCCAAATTTTGGAGATGAGCTTGAAATGGGCTGAAATCCTGCCGCCGCACATGAAATCCATTTACTTCCTCTTCCACTAATGTGTTCAGCGCAGGGGGAAAAAAAGTTCATATGGAGAAATAGGCCATTCCTCACGCTGTATAATTGGATATCACAAGACTCAGAGTGCATTAAGTAGAGCGATGAATCCAGGAGATGAGACAGCAGCCGATCTCTCCTTTATAACAGCTCAGCTGAGAAATCATCGCACGGACCGGATGAGATGGAGGAGTGTTATGTGAGGAAAGAGGAGCGCCGAGCAATTCAGTGGAAAACAGAGAGACATAAAGTAGAGGCCAAAAGTGGAAGGTAGTAAAACAAGACATTTATTTTCATATGTAATGAGACAGGAGCTCTTAGTGAGCTTCACACTGTGTAACCTGATGTTAATGACACATCTCACTGAGCTCATTTACAGTGCACTCTGTGGGGATGTGTGCATGTGTGTGTGTGGCATAATGTCAGGCTTTCTATGTTGACGTACTCCCTAGAGGGAAATGCATACTGCAATTACTGCAACCACCTGTTACAGACTAACCATCATCTAGCGTTGTCCCATACTGTGAACTCACCTACATAGGTGTTACTAGACAAACAGCTATAAATTAAAGGACCAGAGTCGACTTAAAGCTGCACCGATCTATATATTTTATGTAAACGAGGGATTAAAGGACGATGAATTATGAAAAGGGGTCGATTCTGGAGATGAACCAGCAGAGAATATTGAGTTCCTGACAGGTCGACACATCGTGCTTCACTTTATTTTGGATCAGCTGGTGCAGGAAAACTCACAGTGCAGCGTTTTTTAAAGGTACAATTGTTTTTCTTAGAGGTTGGTGGAGACCAAAACAGAGCTAAAAGAAAGGTGACTATTGGATAAACAATCCAATGAATGACTCAGAATGAAAGCTCATGTCTGCTGGATGTCTAAAGTTCACAATTGTTCGGTGATGATAGATAATATATCAGTGTTGTATTTACAGCTTGTTCCAGAAACATTAAAATAACACTCTAAAAGGATATGTTGGTGTGAATAACACCTTCTCAAACCACATTAACTTTTTCTTTTTTGCATCTCTGTTGCATCTCGCTCTGCCTTTGCTTCGCATCAGTGCTTTTCAAACATACAAAAACTCACATCAGGAGCTTTAATGACCCTTTTTTGTGAATATTGAGCACTGTCAGGAGGATCGGGGATATCAGCGCTGGAGCCGTTTCGCGCTGCTGGAGAAACCATTAGAGCCACACACCGGTGAAGGTAAGCAGCTATAAAGCGAGCAGGCCGGATCAATTCAGGCAGCGCTCTGCTGTGTTTTGAAGCATCGTCTCATTTCACTTGGAACAGAGGCCTCACACAGCTACCCTAACTAGTAATTCATGCTGATATTGAGCCTTCAAAAGGATCACTTATTAAGTGAAAGCAGTTAGCAGAAGAGGCTGCTGAAAATGCTCCACCTTTGTTTCTCAGCCCTTTCAACCATCATATTAAAAACAACTTGCAAGTATGACCTAATTCTCTGTGCTGTTTTATGTATTACACACAAGAAAAGCTGTAGCAAGGCCAAAAGATACTGAAGATGTATGGATATGATAGCTTCACTTCTTTCTCGTATTAAATTAAATATCTTGATAAAAGTCTTGCTTTATTCCAAAATAAAAAAAGCTAACAGATTAAAAGGCTAAAACTGCCTTGGCAGCAAATGACATGTCATTGTGGTATTGTTTTAGAAAAACAGGGTTTTATAACTCAGTTTTAGCCTAATAAACCTGTTCAAGTGTTTTCCAGTGTTTGAGATATTTATGATATCTTTGATGTGTAGGAGGTTTGTACAAGGGCAGACAGATGGTTTGTTGCATCTGTTCAGCAGGTTTGTGATCTGGTTGCTTCTTTTTATCTGTTCTTCTGCAGAACTTTTGACATTTTCTTAGTCTGACATTCAAGGCTCACATCAAGGTTTTCCATAAATCCATAGTTTTAGAAAAAAAATTGAATATGGCTTAATAGATTGGAATTTTGCATTAACATTTATTAATAACAGACACTTTTAGGAAGTGAATAAGAGCCCAAATCAAGAAAGGGGAAGAGAGTGCAGGGTCTTATACAGAGGACCCCTCTCACACTCACACACACACACACACACACACACACACCTAAAAATGTGGCTGTCTTGATTGTAATAAGGTCTCCAAGGGAAAACCTCTTTGAAATAAATGTTAAAGACACATGTTCTTTCACCTCCAATCAACCTGAAACACACACTGAGCCTGAGAAAACACTATCAAGGTCCTAGAAACACAAATACACTCACATATGCAGAAAACAGTGCCTTTAATATTTGTATTAGAAGACCAAACTGAAGTCCAGGGGCTCCTGTAAACTACGGACTAATTTATTGCCGTGTGGTAACAAAAGCGTCTCCTGTCTCCAGTCAGGTGTTGAAAGGCCTCAGACTGATACAGAAGCACACACACACACACACAGTCTGGACCTGGTGGCTGCGGCTGCTGCTGCTGGAACAGTAAAGGGATTACTTACAGAAAACCTATAATTTATCTGGCAACCGGAGGCGTAGGTGTGTGTGTGTGTGTGTGTGTGTGTGTGTGTGACTGAGCACACACTTGTTTGTGTGGTATACTTGGCAGCCAGCAGCAGTAGGCCAGCAGTGAAATCAGACTGTCTGCATCTCCTTCTACTGTAATTTCCCTTAAATAGCAGTGATGTCATGTAAGCAGTAGCGTGCTGCTGGCGGCTGTGGGCGGCAGCGATCCGCAGCGTCCCGGCCATGTTTGTTTAGTAAGGCTATGCTGTTGGGGCTGCTGGTGGAGGGCCAGGCATGGGGCCAGCGTTGGCTGATGATAATAGAGGGGAAGTGGATGTGGTGGGTTTAATCACACACTCAAGAGTGGAGAACACAAAGTCTCTACTGCTGACTGATGCCTGTCTCAGCTTTTACATGTCCCTCATTTTCCATTTCACTTTCTTTTAGCCGTTATGACTTTCTGTTTCTCACCCCCCAAGAATGTAATAGCTTCATTAGCTTAGACAATATGCTATTGAATTACCCAAACATTCATGGCTGTTTAAGGATCATTTAATTATTTAAGAATTCCTATCAAATCAAATCAAATAAAAGAATAGAATCAGCTCCAAGCATGAGTGCAGTGACTAATTTGTCAATAAAACACACACTTTTTAGACCTGCATTAATTGATGTTCTTTTTTCTCCCTGGCCACTTAGGGGCAGCAAAAAAAAGATTAACTTATTATCACCTTATAAAGTTGATATGACGCTCGTATTAGCAAGCAGTTGCTCATTTCTACATCCAGCAGACACAGAGCGACATTGTCATTGATTCATCAAACTTGCTTATTTTTGGCGAATGTAAGTCCAATTTTCGCTCTTTTTGGCTTCGGTTTAGGTCTCCACCAACTTCTGAGGGAGATATCTGGCTCTAAATGCTCCATAATGTTCGCCAGCTAGTTGATACCAAGGCTGTCTGCCGTTTGGGGCTGGCAGGTACACATAGCCGGCTCAAAAACAAGTTCTATGAGTGAGGTGAGACTGGACCAGAACAATACAGCTGTGGGCTCTGAAAACAAAAACAGTGAGCTGAAAGACACTAGATAGATAGATAGATA
This sequence comes from Chelmon rostratus, assembly GCF_017976325.1. Lineage (NCBI taxonomy): Eukaryota > Metazoa > Chordata > Actinopteri > Chaetodontiformes > Chaetodontidae > Chelmon > Chelmon rostratus. The sequence goes on from NC_055661.1 coordinate 22,566,286, forward strand.
GATAGATAGATAGATAGATAGATAGATAGATAGATAGATAGATAGATAGATAGATAGATAGATAGATAGATAGATAGATAGATAGATAGATAGATAGATAGACATAAGATAAAAAATATTGATTAGTGCGGCTTTAAAGTGATATATGTTTTTACAATGTATCAATGACAGTGTGTAATGTGAAAAGCATAGCTCCTAATAATCAACCTACAGATAGTGATCAACCAAATCTGCAGCTCTTCAGCTTCATAGAAAGTTTTAGCTCGTTGTTTAGCTGTCCAGCGGTCACAGCTGTATGACTTTTTCAGAAAAAAAAAAAGCATTTAGCAGCTAAAAAAAACAGATATTTCCTTCAGAAGTAGGTAGAGACCAAAAACGGAGCTAAAAGGGAGTGAATATTGGACTTACATTCCCCAGTTGGCCTGAAACACAGCTTTAAATAAATTATAATGTTGCTCTGTAAGTGTAAATATAAGTGTATGGTAATAAGTTGAACAGGTGATCACATTCTAATGTTCACTCCTTGTTTCTACAACCACCGAGAGGCCAAAAAGCTTCACAGACACATTTTTCATAATGGTGATTCTTGAGAAATCATAATCTATCCACTTTGATTTTGTTGTTTCTCATCAGTTATCCCATTGTCTTTGTATTGTCAAAAAAATATCACTGCGTATTTATTTTATGTGTCTGCAGGTCTGTCTTCGCTGGCTGTGTCTCTTTTCCTCTTTCTGATCTCTCTTCTTTGTTTTTTTCCGAAGGGAGGTATTAAAAGGATGTCATTAAAGTGCTCTCATCACTTTTATTGATGTGTTTATTTGTAACTTTTTCCTTTAAAGTGCACATTAGTGCTTCTGTCTCTTTGTCTCTTTGTCTTCGTCTCCTTCCATCTTTTTCTCATCATCCTTTCTTCTGACAGCAACGCACGGTTTCATGTGTCTTGTAGCTCAGACTCTTATTCATCACAGCCTGTTGAGGAGCCCACTGAGGAAACCAGTGTGGCGTTAAACCAAGCCAGTGGTCTAGTCAAAGGGAACCACATGTGTTCCTAACAGCCCTCCACGGACACACACACACACACACACACACACACACACTTGCTTTGACACAGTCCAGATCACAGAGAAGAGGAGTTGTGAGTTTTGACCGGTGTGGTTGAGGAGCGCTGCCACGGAGTGAGCTCAGGTGTTCTGCCCCGAGGTGAGCCGCTCAAATGTTTGGAAGCAAATGTTACGCAAAGTTAGAACATTTCCTCCACATAAGAGTCAGACATTTTGTACAGAAGTTCGTGCAAATTCGGAAGGTGTAAGTAGCAGCAGCTGTGACTTTTTGCCCTCTTGTGCAAGTAAGACTGACAGTATGTGCAGCGGCTTTTCTAAAACACGGGGATGATGTTTGTTAAGAAATGGTTTCCTCAGTGACCCACAGTGGTGACTATTAAACAGATTTACACGGGAGTGGGTTGGTCGAGGCCACAGTTTGATTTTATTTGACTTGAGCAGTGGTTCTGGGTTGAATGGCTTTATTCAGAAAAGACTGGAAATTGTCAAGATGTAAATGACTTCCACAGATTTGGCAGTTTTTCCAAAAGCATTTTGTGGACTTGGAATAAAAATTGCAAGCCCTGTCAAAGACGGGCTTTAATTGAATTTGTGCTAATCCCCGCAGCTACATGATTGGTGAAAGGACTGATCAACAAAAGCTTTGTGTGACATTTTCAAACAACTTGCTGTGTCACACAAAATATGTGCAAAATAAACACAGAATTGCTGGTTTTATTCATTTCGAAATGAATTTATATTAGTGAGATGTCTAATCTTGCCCTGCCATTACCCTAGTGATTATTTCACAGATAAACCTAGTAACCCCCAGCCCCTACAAAACAAAAGATTAACATTACAGCCGTGAGTCCCATTGCTAGTTTTAAAAAACTTATTCATGGAAAGCCAGGAGATGCATATGCATGGAAATAATCTGGAAAATAAATACCTGTCCACTCTTTTCTGTCAGGTGGAAGTATCTCCAGTTACTCAGAGCTACCAGAGCTTCATGATGATAAACATTAGTCCAGTCAGAGCTTTGACAGAAACACTCCAACACTGCACAGAAATTATATATTTATGAGTCCATTGCTGTTGTCTTAATGAGGGAAGTGCAGTTCACTAACTCTTGCAATTGAAGACACTTACCTGTTTATTTAATCAGCTATGTTGGATGTTGTTAATTAAAAGTAGAAGATATGTTGCTGCCATAAACAAAACGATCACAGTATCACAGTTTTGATGTGGAGCCTGGAGGCCTTGACTGACATTAGGTTCAAGGCCTGAATTATTATCCCAGTCCTCCCTGGACAGCTAGTAAGAGCACTGATAAACACACGCTAAAATGCAGACCCAACACACACACGCTAAAATGCAGACCCAACACACACACGCATGCACACACACACACACACAGTAAATGGCAACCACTGTTCAGTGTTCAGTGCCACCGGTTTAATGGTCCAGAGAAAAGAGCTCTGAAAGCGTAACAGCACATTCAAGCAAAGGTCCATTTCACAGTAAAAACAAAAACTGCAGTAAAAACACGCTGGAATGATGCTATCTGTCTCAGCTTTTGTTTATAGCGATACTGTTGCATGACCACAAAACGACTGCGTGGATAGAGATGGATGGATGGGGATTATGAGTGGATTGAAAACAGGGGGAAGAGTTTGCCTTATGCTGTGTTCTGCTTCATACTTGTAAAGTTTGGATGGCAAGCGAGCATGAAAGAAAAACAAAGACATGCAGACTAAGAACAAAGAAGATCTGGAAAACAGAAGGCGCACAGACCTTAGTGATAGCGATGGCGCACGCTTGTCCCCAAATCTCTATCAGCTGCTGCTGTCCGAACCTGTAGTCCCTCAGTAGCTCTGTCTCGATGGCTGCCGCCTCCCCTTTACTGTCAGACACAGAACAAGCATGTGGTTAGTACGAGAAGTATCATGTTTGCTCATCATGATCAGCGTCAGTAAAAACATCATCAGAGTAACTGCAAGTGGAGTCATACAGGGGGAGAATCACGCTGGCAGCGGTGTGCTCACCCATAATTCATACTGTAGTTTAGACCACCTGCAGATATTCAAAGTGTCTGTAATGTGAATCAAAATGTCACTTCTGCCTGAATGTCCTGCATAACTGCAGTGCAGACGCGCAAAATGACACATAATTGAGTAGCTGTAAGAACAACACAGTGACCCATAATAGACTAAACAAGGTATTTACAGCACAGCTAAATTGGTCTGCTTACACGCTTAAGTGATTGTTACATGTCTGCTTTAGCGAGCAGAGGCGGCCGTGAATCCCCAGCAGGTTTTTAAGACTTTCTATATGTCAAAGTCTACTCATAACAAACCTTTACAGCTTCTGGGAAGTGAGGTCATGAAACCCAAAACAGAGCATGTGTGTGATGAAATGATCTGTGGCCTTTACAGCAGCGTCACATATACCAGACTGTGTCTGTGTGTACGTGACACTGATGCGCTTTCTGTATTAGCTGTTGTATTTGTAATATTTGTAATTTGTTCTGAAGTGATTGCCTGTTTGCTTCCTCTGGCTGCTCTCTGCATGGTTACACTGTGACTAATGCTGCTGTACTGGAGCCTGCTGCTGCTGCTCCGTGTGTGTGTGTGTGAACCATCCTTATGGGGACAAAACACAAGTCCCCATAATGTAAATCATTACATTTTAGGATGAAGACTTGGAAAAACAGCTGTGTGTGTGCGTGTGTGTGTGTGAGAGAGACAAATGCATTGATAGGGCAGTACAGCAGTGGGCAGGTCACATGGCCATAGCAATAGCGTTGTCACCTGCTTTTAAGAGTATAGCTGGAGCAGGCCAAGTGAAAATCATGAAAGTCCACCTTCTTCATTTGAGATCTTATTCTGTAACCTCAGATGCATCCCTTTTACTCTGCAGACACCTGGTGGTCCTCCACAGTACTGCAGCATCAATAAGAAAACCTGCGTGATGACAGAATTACTCTCAGGTAGAAACGAGAGAGCATGTCTTAATTTCTTTTCCAATTTGCTGCACTTTAAAACCTCTCCGAGGGATGAGTGAAAACTCTGCAGTCGGAGAGAGTTATTGAAATGGGATTCAGTATTTGCGTCTGCTCTATTAAAGATCGTTTATCAGACGATTGCAGACCAATAAGGGCGGATGAGAGACGGATCGATGTGCAAAAATCAATATCGTGCTTCTAATCGCCACTGAGTCAACAGGATCGCTCCGCTTCAAATCTTTACCTCTCAAAAAAGATCAAGAGCTCTTGGCGTGTGTGCAAGTGTGTGTGTGTGTGTGTGTGTGTGTGTGTGTGTGTGTGTGTGCTTTAGGCTACATTATTTGTGCTTTTTCACCTTTTCAGAAAGCAAATATAACACACCAGACACGACCACATACAATGGATACAATGATAGATGTGCATACAGATGAAAAGAGCGCCCACACACAGGAACAGTTTGAAATATTCAAATGCTCAATCATCATTGTTACTCTGATGGAATAATTTTGCTCTTTTATGTTGTGATAATGCTGCATTGTGCCGCTGTCTTGCAGTTGCTACTCAGCTCTCGTTTTTCCAGGAAAGAACACAAACACCACATCTATTATTGTCCTTTTTATTCTTTTTATGCACAATTACAATGAAGGACTTATCCTGAATCTGGGCATCTGGGTTATCCCGTGTGTGTGTGTGTGTGTGTTGGTCTGTGTGTGCATGACATGTATCTGTAAAAAACACACATGCGTTCATCCTGTGTCATTCGGCTCTATTCTTTGAGCTGACGATGTAACTAATGCTAAGCCTGCATGTCTGCCTTTTACGATAGGGTGTGTGTGTGTGTGTGTGTGTGTGTGTGTGTGTGTGTGTGTGTGTGTGTGTGTGTGTGTGTCAGCAAGGCAGTATAACCAAGTGGGGTTTCTGGCATTTACCTGTGCCAGTGGAGCGGCAGCAGCTGTCACCCACGGCTCACCTCAGGGATGTTTCCTGAGTCAATGTGACAAGTTGATCTTTGGAAAGTTCACCTCGGTCCACAGGGTTCAGTCCATGCTCGCTGCACCCTGCAGCATCAGAGCATCTTTGAGAGTTTTTATTTAGCCAAATTGATGAGGACGGGCTCTTTTATTTGTTGCCTTTAAGACAACAAAGGGAAGTCCAATTTTAAGATCCCAAATGCATGGTGCTATTGTTGGTTGGGGGGGGGGGTGGAACTCTGAGCTCAGGACTGATGCCATTACAGTAACAGTACTGCTGCTGAACAGGCAATTACTATTGATCCTTAACATTAAAAACAGACAGAACAAAGTGCTGAGGATGTACAGCTCTCACCAGCTGCTCGTGTTAGCTGAGAGGCTCTACAATAAGGCAGCAGCACACAGTGCTCAGGGCAGACTACAGACAGGTGGCTGTTTCAATCCACCTGCTGCATGTCTTTTCAATTACCAGCTCCTCTCATGCTTATCATAATTCTTAATCAAGATTTTATTCACCTGAATCTACCGAAGCAGGTAAACTTCAGTGTAACAGTCATTTTTGCATCCAAATATGCAAAGGTCCAAAGGTCCTTGCTAAAAGCTTTGACACCAATTTGCCTCTAAAAGGAAAGCAGATATAACCCTGCCCTTGATTTGAAAAAAATATATACGTGTAGGTGTGTGAGAGGGAGAGAGAGAGCATGTGTAGTGGAGCTGCAGAAAAAAACAAGGTATTATGAGCGTTAGCTTCTGTTGCACCTGTAACCCCAGCCATGCAGCCGCCGGCAGCCTCTCCCCAGAGACATTTGATTTCCCCATGCTGAGCGTGATGTGCTCCTGCAGCGCGTCACCTTCATTGTAGCACTGCTCAACTGTGATCACAACCTGCTTAATGAGTCTGTTTACCTTACACATGAGATAAGGTAAAATGAAACTTTAATGGTCCCTGTGGGGAAAGTGGGACACTGCAGCAGCAAATAGCGGGAGCATGTACAGCACGGATTAAAAATTGCTTTAAGATGGAGGGATATAAGAATGTTTAAATGTATATTTCAGCGCATGGATACGTCATAAAGTGGATGAAAGTGTGAGTCTCATTGTTTCTGCACCAGCATAATTGTTAAAGGAAATAACACATAAAGAGGTTTCTCATATGCAGAAAATATAGCAACTAGCATTTAACTAGTGAACACAATAGCATCAGTTAAATTTAATGCAGTTCAATGCGACAGACCTGTAGCAGATAGCATGAAAGCAAAGCAGCACACGAACATGCTAAATTTAACCTGCCAATGAAAAACGTTTCTGTATAGGCTGCAGCTGTGAAGCATCCTTGTATCATATGAGACGAGAATACTCCAACGAAAATCACAAGGGCTGCTATTTTTCTGACGCTGGAGGACTGAAATAGCCACATTTCTTCCCCCTCCCTCTCACTTTGCCTAATTTCCACCTTTCCAGCGTGATCTGCTGGTGAGATAAGGACTGATTAAAATAACTGAAAATGAAAGATTGCAGTTGACGTCTTTCCAGCCTCCCATTTGCTTGCCGAGGGAGGCTCTCCGTCTGCAGCAAAATAACAAACATCATCGATCTTGATTATAAGATTAAAAGCATATAAACACAGTATTTTTTCAATAAGTAAAGAAAACCGCCTTAACACACTGGCAGAGTTTACTGCTCATCGCACTTGGAAATGACTTCCAGCTATGTTTTTAGCTAAGCTAGTGGCATGCTCATGTTCACTCGTCCCATTGGAGCGAATAGACTCGGAGCCTGCGGCGAGTCTCCGAAGGGGTCGGGTGACACCCATGTGACGCAGATACAGGAAATGAGTGCGCCGTCTGAGCCATCTGAAACCTCAAAGAGCCGCTAGCTTAGCTGCAGAATTCTTGTAAACAAACTTCCTGCCAAAGCAAGAAGTTCCTTTCAGGAGGACATGAAGAAGAAAACTATTTATTTTTTACCATGAGCTGTTTTAATTAGTAAAATTTTTAACAATAGTCAAATGTCCATGAATGTTTCACATCCATCCGTATGTGCCTGATCCAAATGAGTGCAATATAATTCACGAATAATTTACACTCTTCCTCGTGGCCTCATTGTGTTTTCCCAATTAACATTATGAACAGTGCATGTTATGGGGGCAATGCTTATTTATTCATCTCAGTGTGAATGTACACAATGTTTGGCCCTCCTCAGCACCTGTGCTACCCCCTAAAACCTGATCACACAGCTCTACTACCTGCTCCACATCCCCTGTTGTGTAACTACCTACGTTGTCCCCACTAGTGGACGGCCTTATGTGTGTGAGGGCGACTGTTCCGGTTTATGAAAGAGTGGGTAATAATCAGTCAGATTCCTGCCTTGGAGAGGGCAGAGAGAATAAAAACATGGTGTTCACAGATCCACAGCCCTCTTCTCTATTCTCCTCTCAGCCTGTCCTCACTCGCATTATCTGTCCACCTCCAGCTCCATCAAAATAACACATTGATAAGGAGGAAAGCACTCTTTTTATTTCCGTTTCTGTCTTTTTTTCCATCACTTATCTTATTTCCATATATATCAACATATATTTTACTGCAGTCCATTGTAGCTAATGGGGCACAGTGACAATCCAGCCTACGTACAGCACAGTGAAAGCTTTTGCTTTTGCAACAACTGCTGCTCTAGTATGCAGTTATTGTTGCAGATGTCTTGCAGGGAAAAATCCACCTGCATACAATAACTGATGTGCTCCACATTTCAATTCTAAGGCAACAGATGTCTTAGTGCTCGAAACACTCATTGCCAATTAACCTCTCATTGAAAAACAATTGCTGCACGTGCTGTTTGTCCCCAAACACATACAAAACAATCCACCTATGCGTTCTATATGTACATACAATGAGCCTACTCATATAATACATATCATGAATATAAAGAAGGCAGCAGCTGATATCAAGACAGCTGCAGCTGAAGTGTAAAACAGACAGCTGGTTTATGAAAAACTGAAGTTTCTATGAATTGCAAAGCGGTTTCACTTGTTTTATTCTATTTTTAATGTGCTTGTTTTGCAAGTATAAGCAAAAACCTGGCTCTTTCACACAACCATGATAAAAACCCAAAGAAGCGTCCACATTGTGATGCAGAAATGCCTTTTGACCTGGACGCTCATCACATTCTGTGGCCCATAAGCTAAGCTCCATCGTTTTGTCCTTCGATGTCCAACTTTACTGATTTCGCCTTATCGTTCACCCCGGTTTACCCTTTCCATTTTCATTCCCTATCTTCCGCCGCCGCTCCGCCTTCCTATTCCGCCACCCTCTGTCTCTCCCTATCGCAGCTGCTCTGATGAAGGTTCACACCTCACTGAACCAGAGTGATGGCAGATGAGGGGGGGTGACAACAAGAGACACAGAGAGAGAGAGACAACAGAGAGAGAGAGAGCACATGGGAGATGACTCACCCTGGTTGATTTTAATCTGCAGGGTGTGTTTTTTTTTTCTTTAACTCACAGGTTTTTAACCTGAGGAATCCCTTCAGAGGAAAAGAACAGGAGGTAAAAGCTTGATACCACTATGCCACCACTATCATGACTCGTTTTAAGGCTTACTTTCATCATCACCCTGAAGGTAATCTCGTTACGGACGCTCAGCTTCCTTCCAGCTAAAAGGTTTTGGTCATGATTTTGGCATCGCGCTGATGAGCAGTCATCCTTGTGTCCTACAAAGCATTATAATTTGCGGTCCCCCGCCATTAACAGATTATCAGTGGGCTTTCCTGCATGTGTGTGTGCATCTAATTTAACATGTGGACACCTTTCATCATTGGTCACACCTCCTGCAGAGTGCCTCCAGGAGGACCTGCAGCATCCAGCTGAGAGAGGATGTAAAAGGGAAAGGTGGAGGGCAAGAGAGAAATGCAGGGAGGTTCAGATCCAAATTGCTTAAAGTTTAGAGAACGGAGCTCTAGCTCTGCTGGCGAAAATGAGAATGAAATTGAAAATGACTGGGCAAGGCGGCATGGGAATGCTCGCAGAGAGGGACACATCAGAGGAGGATTTTCTGACAAGATGTGTGTGCAATGAGCGGGCACTATTTTTGTCTTCAAAGGAAAAACAATGCAACAACTCGAACAAAACAAAGCGAGGATCAGGTCGTTACATAAGCACGTCTCAAATGAAAAGCCCACAGTATGCATGCACACTGGAAGTGTCATCCCAGACTATTTGTGTATGTAGCATATGCAGTTTGGATGATGAGTTTTTTGATGCACCTGTCCAGATGTGCAGCAAATTACTACAATCCCGGAATAATTAGAATAATTGCATCACTGCAAGGTAAAATCACGAGTGAGCGTGACTCCTTATGAGGTGTTGATGGTGCATTCAAAGTCACATTTGTAGATTGCTGGAAGCATAAATATATGTATTATGGTCCCTCTGCATAATTCGATGATGGGCAGGAGGATCAGGTGCCGCGGCAACAGGAGTGTCTCATAAGCAGTCTCAGCTGGCAGATAGGAACTGGCCCTTCGCCTCCATATGGTCCCATTCTAACTGCCCAGCATGAGCCCCTTCATGCTGCTCAATTCTTATCAGATCAGGCTGGCATGATTCATTTTGTTTCAAGTCTCCTTGGGCTATAATTTAGGACTGGCTGTATGAAGTGTGTGTGTGTGTGTGTGTGTGTGTCTGAGATAAAGAGAGACACAGTAACATCCATACAATTGTCTCCTGTAGCATCATTCATTCAAATCAGGCTTAATCAGTTTAGCCGTCCGCTCATGCGCCTCATATCCGGTGCGATGAGACAGACATTCTTTAGATAATCCCAATCAGTGGCTCCTGCATTTTGCTCCCATAACTCATTTTATGCCCCAGCAGCCACGGACATGCATCATATTCACCAGCAGCCACAGGTGTTGGCGAGCACGCTCCTTTCCTGTCTTACATTTCCTGTGTTATCGTTGGCTAAAAATGTCCATCCATGAGTCAGGTGTACTTGTCCCTCATTTTTAGATGCCATGTGATCGGAAAAGGAGGACTTTTATCTAGATGGAAGAGTCCGCCCACATTCACACACACACACACACACACAGATGCATCCAAGCACGTTACCTGCACAGGACATGCCTGAGCGAGGGCTCACCCACAATCCCACAGGTTACATCATCCCATGCCCCAAGAGGCCTTCAATCCTTTCACCTTGTTATCCAGAAGATCCATTTATAACCTCTGTCTGTGCTTTAAACCCATCTCCCCGAGTTTGAGGCCAGGGGCCATCAGCATCACAGATTACCAGGCGTGCGTTGTCACATCTGATTTGTTCTTGTCCTCCAGGTACCGGAGGCAGAGCAGAATGGCTAACATGATTTACAAAGCCGGTGGCAGACTGATGACCTCTCTGTGTTACTAAGTGACCTCAAGTTTAATAACAACAATGTATTAGTTGCCCTGTGTTTTAGGATGAACATGCCTGTCTTTGTAGATGGATTTGTCTTGGCTGGGGCTATATATGAATCTATCCGTCTCTCTCACCCTGTTTAGACCTGCTCGTTACATTACATCCATATAATACCTGAGACCAACTGCGTTCACGTTCACACTGCATCAGTAAATGTCAAAATCTGTCTCCAGTGACCACTCGTAGGGAGAGTTTTCATTTCTACTCAATATAACATTTCCATGAGGTGTCTTTGCTGCCGGCAGATGATGGATCAGTTTTTACAGGAAAAAGGTGATCTCATGTTCTCTAGTGGGCAACAAAGTTCCCAGCATCATGTGACCACCAATAAAGAGCATGTTGGGAAAATAGAAAGAAAGAAATCAATACTTGCATACAGTAGCAGACCACAAGTAATCTATTTTAGCTTGATGGTCAATTGATTGTTTCCTCACACTATGTAACTGATGTTTTGATTGAGAGTGACATCAATGGAGCGTATGTCTTCACCTATCTATCCACAATCAGCTCTAAATGTGGCTGGGCTTTGGTCTGGTTGGACTCTCGATAGGTTTTTTCCTTTCTGGCCGTGATCAGAAATGGATTTCAGTGCCAGGTGTCAACATGTCTTTTGACTTCCTCCAACTTAAATCAATTAAATGCCCAGTTTCCTTGCACAGCGGCCATCGTCATTGCTAGCTCCACTGTTGACCCCACAACTGTGACACTAGAGCCTCATGCTATGCCTTTAACACTGCATGCAAGTACAATGATGAGGACAAAGTCCCTCGCTGGCTTCACATCCACAAATTGTGGCTAATTGCAGAACTGAACCTGAACTGACCTGTTAACTGGACAAATGTTCTACTAGGCATGAGGGGTTTAGGGCATTCATTCATTTGCAACTGGACCTCGTCAGTTTGTCTTAGAAAAAGTTCTTTCGATTGAATGCCCTAAAGCTTACAATGACCTGGATGAATGAGAATATTCACAGGCATACTAGGCATGAGCCACCCACTACAAAATATGTTAACAAATGCTAATAGATGCTAGCATGTTAATATAGTAATCACACAGAGCCGCGGTGAGTCTTCCAGCTGGAGTTGTGTAGCTGAGCGGCATCATGATGTGACAAAATCAGGCCGTCAACATGCTGCAGACATCAAGAATGCGGGTTGTTGTAACAATCAACTTGAGAGTCTTGAATGATAGAAGAAAAATATCATTTTCATCACTGGGCGCTCAAAGCATTACCAATAATGGTGGAACGGTGAATCTTGAGCAGAGACGGCCGCCGTGCAGATTGATTATGTTGAAAAAAAAAGTCCTTTATGGTTCTGTGGGGGTGAAATAAAAGGGGAAAAAAATGAGAAAAGCAGCTGTAAGAGAGAGGTAGAAGCTACATAATGAAAATAAGTGACGGATAGATGGGAAAGGTGGAGAGGCAGCAAACGAAGGGGAGCAGAAGATGGGAAGGTGACACGGCATAATTAGAGCCGCCGCCGTCAGACTAATAAAACCCTGCCATGAGGAGGACGATCTTCCTGCAGCCTTCTCTGCTGCATGTGGCTAAATAAATCCGTTTCGCCCAGGCTGTAAACCAAGACCACAGCGCTTCACTGCGACAGCGTTTAATCAGAGTCAGTGATCTATCATTATGTGGCTAATGCTGACTGGGAATTGATAGGACCACTGAAACCAGCTACAAGTGAATAACGTTATGTTTGTTGTATTTCAGGTCAGTCTGTAATCCCATGAGGCCTTTGTCTACAGCTTTTACGCCCATTTGGCTCCACATGTCACGGCTGGTTAGTTACAGCTTGTAACAGAGCAGAGGGGAAATATATCGGGAGGACAAATGTGGTGGAGGTAAGGATAAAAGAAATAAATGAAGGGCACCGAAAGCACAGGGACGTCACAAATGCATGTTTGCACTTACATACAGAACAGATATGGATTGCTGCATGATGTGTTTGTCAATAAGTCATCCTGAACCAACTGTTTATAACAAAACTACATATAATCCTGTAAAACATCGACCTTACTGTTCACGTACATTCCTGTAAAATTAGCCCAGAAAGTCTATCCAAGGCACACTCAAAGTTAATTGAAAGCTCTGCTTGAACCATTTCAAGTACATGCATGACTTTGGTCTCTTTTGAAATGTGACCCTTTTAAGTTTTATCCCCGGGAGTCAGAATCACTGTAAGTGCTACTGGCATTGAGTAAAGGAAGTTTGAACACATTGAAGTAGACGGTTCTTATTTTCACCTGAATATTGATTTTTTTTAATAACTATATATGGCCTATAGATGGCGATGGCCTTATTAGCTAGACAATACAATGAGAGCGCAATTCAATAAAAGCACTACAGAAAATCTAATGGCATGTCTAAAAAAGGCCATTAACTGTATTTACCTAGATAAATATCTATATTCATATTTTGGGTATCTATACTTATATTTAGGCTAAAAAAACCTTTATGTTGAGGCCATTTACTATGTTTATCATTCCAACCCCTGTGTAATATCCTTATTTGCACTGAATTCCACTAAAACAGCACATCCTCCTTTTTGGAGTTTCATTAGCTATACAAAGCGGCAGTCATCTGCAAAGTCGGCTGCAACTGACTCGATATTAACACCAAAGGAGAGAACAAAGTCCTTCCGTTCTCTCATTGGCTATTGTCGGCTGTGGACATGACATGGAAGATTCTAACTGGTCAACTGAGGTGTCAGTCGAAAGGTTGATTCTTACCACCTTCATGCTCACCACTCTCATCAGCACCGTTTCAGTTCAGTTCAGTTCAGCTGTCTGTAGCAAAGAATGCTAGCTGCGCAGCATCCAATGACTAACAAACATGATTCAGTGACTAGCCGCTGAACACTGAAGAGCATTTAGCAGCCAAAAATAAAAGTCTTGAATGTGTAAAGGCAACTGTTTCGCTGACAAGTTCACCATGTCAGTGTCGTGTACATAAAGCACATTAATCACCTTGTTCTGAGCAGCAAAAAATCAGTTCCTGCACTTTTACTGTAACACAGGACGAGGGTGCATCAAAGGCAACTACCAGCTACAAGTAGAGGTTCAAAAGAATTTGCAAAAGGTGGAAAATCAGTTCTGTGGAGATGCTGCTGGAGAGTTTTGAGGATCTGACACCGAGTACAAAGTCTTTTCTGACTCTGAGAGATTTAGACTTTAAAAGTCTGTTAGAAAGATCTGAAATAAACCACTTGGGAGTCATGAGAGGATTAGCCAGAATATTGTGATAAACCATCTGAGAAGCAGATTTATACCAGAACACCCACACCAGCAGCGAGGAAGAGATCATTAGTGTGGCTCTGAGTAGACCAGTCCGGTAGACCGTGCCGGCGAGGTGTTGACTCGTGACCAGATAGTTATTTGTTGTGTTTTGCACACAGATGCGGACATTTAGAGTTCAGGACTACAGGCTCCAAACAAGGTGTTTACATCTACTGTAGACACCGTTTTGTTTTGTGCTGGGCCAAAAATAGAGAGCTAAGGGTGAGGCTGAGATGTTGTGAACCTGCAGGGCACGTCTGCTGCAACTCTTTCATCCCTCCCCCTCTGCATCTTATCCCCAGCCAGTTTCTCCCACAGTGCAGCAGTGGGGCAGGTTCAGCTGTCAAGTGAAGGGCACACAGAGGGCTTAAGAGGTCTGCATGTCTTATGCCATCCTGCCAGCCCTGTCAGTGAGTATGGACTGGTGGTTGTATTTTATTTTGTTTTATTGTACAGCCAAGATCTACAAAAATACCTCACAATATTGGCCGCCATAATGTGCATGTGCTGAAGTGAGGGTTGCACCTCTGCTCTGCATGAGAGGCGTCTGTAGTTAGACTCTCTCACAAAAAAAACATGATGAAGAAGATGAACTGCTCGGTGTTCTGGAGTGCAGTGTGGGCGATGCTTAAGATACAAACTTGGCAGGGTTATTTCATTCATTTTTTTTTTTTTCGTCCCCTCATGCTGGAACTCTTTGTGGCTCTATTTTGTGGCGCTGTCAGTAAAAGGCGAAGCGAGAGAATGGGCACAAAAAAAGAAAATGATGCTGCTGAAAACTCGACAAGGTTTTCTTTGAATTCCCTTCATATATATTGCTCACTCTCTCCTATCTCATCACCCTGTGTGTGTGTGTGTGTGTGTGTGTGTGTGTGTGTGTGTGTGTGTGTGTGTATGTGTGTGTGTGGGTGGGTGGGTGGGTGTATTTGCCATATGTGTGCAATCCAATCCCATCTCTCCTTAGTCATTTCTGTTTCACTGGGCAAACTACTGAGACTTGTAAGGAAAAGGCAAGTGGGTCAGCTGAAAGGCAATTAGATACAGAACACAGGCAGCATATAAACTGCGGAGAGCATATTAATGAGCAAGCTCAGTGTCAAACCTACGCTGCCACCTGCTCTCTGTGTCTCCCACCCTAATGTCCGACCAGGAGCCCTCACACCGAGTGACGTTTTGTTTCTGACAACTGCGATCCTGCACAAGAGCACCTGCACGCGTAAACACACACACACACAATGTGCAAGCTATGTATAATTGATGAGCACAGCAGTAGGGGGAACCATGACAGGGACCAGAGAGCCATCGCATCGAAAGTGGCATTCGGCCGACCTTTCGCAGCCACACTGGCACGTGTGGAAGCACGCATGCATATGTGCGTGGGCGTGTTTACAATGCTGCGGCAGCAGGTGGCCGGGAAGGGAGGTGCAAAGAGACCAACGCAGACGTGATGAAGGGAGTATTCTTCAGAGATGCTTAGGATGAAAACGACCAGCGAGAGAGTTGAAAATCAGGCTGGGGAGCAAGATAGGAGCACTCCAGTGAGTTGCCTCTAATGAGAGCAGAGCAGCCGGGCGTCATGGCGAACTTGGGCAAAACAGGAGAGAGTGAACTCCAGACTGAGATTATGAGACTGATGTGAGTCCAGAAGGCAAACGTCAGAGTCTTCTTGCAGTCGACGGCCGTTTTGTGCAAACAATTAGCCAGCGCCTGTGGCATGTTGTGTTATTGACAAGCAAGCTCTTTACATAAGTTCAGAAATGCATATTAAGTTCCCACTGCTGTTCAAGCTTTCGCCCTTGGCATCACCCCTTACTGACAGACAAGTTTGTCAGTTAAAGGTCCATGTGTGCAGCTGTGACCTCGGGCTACCAGCGGCTTTTGCACTGACAGGCTTAGCTGTAATGTATGCACATTTGGCATTTCCCATACATTAGGAACAGAATGTCACACAAGCTGTGCAGCCCGGGGAGCCTGGCAGGGTGTGGTATATGAGAGTTGTTGGATTCCTGCGTGCATGTGTGTGTGTGTGTGTGTTGGTCTTGGGACGTACACATGGTGCCTATGTGAGCGTGTGCGATCAGTCATCTTGCTCACCTCCCTCTAAAATGATTAGGAGGTGAAAGAGCAAGAGCAGCAGGAGGAGAGGGAGGTGCAGATGTGTGGGCTGCATGCTTGCAGAGGCGTGATGTGGAGGAGGAACCGTCACATAGCGTTTGCTTCTGTCACGGCTGCCTACACAAACACCTACATCAGCCCAGTTTTACTCCGCCGGCTGTAGCCAACTGGCACCGATTAGAACGATTTGGCCATTAGTTTTTATTCGTAGACTTTCATTCATGTCTCTGCGCGGCATAATAAAACATCTGCAGAGACACAAATTAGAAGATCCACCACAGTGAACATTATGACCGCTTTTACTGCTGTCAAAGTTAACTGATTATACCCTCAATGCAACAGTTGATCCAACTCATAATACAAATCTTTTCTTATCCTAATTGCACGCTGCATTATGGGACTTAAATAAGTTAGATGTAGCACAGCCTCGCCAACAAAACCTTTATCTCCAGGCAACGGTCACTACCGCTCAAAGCTATTATAATGACTCTTTCAGTGACATCAAGAGCAGCAGTATTTTTAAAATTCTCATGCACGGCTAGACGGATGATCAGTGCAAAATCTCTCATTGCTGGTTAATCTCATTACCTGGACCTGGAGTGTGCCATGGAGGGAAATTCGATTTACAGATTAACTTCCTTCCACTGCTTCAAAAAACACCCATTTTCTCCCTCCCATAGACAAAAGTAAGGAAGTTAAGGAGAGCAGATGTGCACATATAGCTAGCAGACCAGAAGGAAATCTGGACAGACAGTTGGTCAATTCATCATCATCAAAACACAAAGATAATTCTGTTTGTATCCACCAGCTAAATGATCTGGTTTATTAGGGTTGGTGTTGTTTATCCACACAAACATGCCACTTGAAATAATAGCGAAAAGTGAGTCAACATCAAAGCATCCTACATTTGGAACAGCTGATTGCTGCAGTTTCTGCCAAATTCATGCCAATCCCCTGGACAGAGCAAACACAAGAAGAGACGGAACAGAAGCCAAAGAGATTCAGTTTCAGCATTTAAATGTTCAAAACAAAAGCAAAGAGCTGAAGACAAATAAGCAAGCAAAATAGACCTCATCTATACACGCAGTAGTTTCTGATTCAGACACAGCTGAATGTCTGCAGGCTTGTTCATCAGTGTGCGAGTGGGTGGAAATCCATGCATTAATGCATTAGTGTTCGTTCATGATAATGCATGTACAGTGCGTGTACGTATGTTGAAGCTAAAGCATGTAGCCGCAACTATAACAGACGAGACACATCCAGAGGCTATCAGGCATTTCCTGATTCGTCTCCAGGTCTGAGCTCAGATTAGGACAGGTGGTGTTTATACTTTGGAGAACTTTCCATCTGTCCAGGGTCCAGGTCTGAAACAAGGGTGGGATTTTACTATAATCAATAAGCAGGAGCAATCAGCCTTCACCTTCCTGATGGTAGGAATGATTAGTGGCTTGCCGACTGCTAGTCATTCTGAGTTCGTGTCACATCCTGATGGTAGTTTTTCAGGTTTTCCTTCGTGCATTATGTCGACCCTGCTGCCTAGTGGGCCCCTCCATCATAACTGTTTTGAGGGATAGTGCAACCCTTGCATAGTGCAACTCATTTTGTAGTGTGCCAGACTGCTGCATTTTACCCAAAATCACAGTCTTGTGTTGGTGTCGCAGCAGAGAAGCATCATTGGCTTTGCTCTCTCTCTCTACTACAGCCTGTCAGAGGGTGTGAACTAGAAAGAAGTCATATGTTGTAACCCCAATCCTTTGAGCAAAGGCCTAAAGTTTGAACCTTCTGCTCCTCAAATGACTCACTTTATGAATATATATAGAAAGTACCACAAGAGTCTGGAGAATCTATCTTGAACGGCATGAAATACATGCAGATTTCACTGGGCTGCCTGCCAGCTCATAGAACCATGGTTACAATAAGTGCGTTTTCATCCGTTCATCTGTTTTAATGCATATTTTCAAGTAAGTGTGTGTTTACTGATGAGACTGTAACTGTCCTCAAGTTAATACATGAAGCACGAGTGGTTTTGGATGATAAGTGGTGAACTTAAAATTATGTGCTCTTCTTCTTCTGCAAAGTTTAACAGCACCTGACTGGAGGATCAGCGCCACCAAATTTTTGTCTCGATGCGACAACTCCAACATTTGCACAGCAGTAGTGGCTGGAAAACGTGCATTAATTCACATTTTCTGAACAATTCTTTAAAAATTCCACAACATTTGAATGGACACTCAGTTTTTCCTTTTCTATCACATTCTTGCACTCTTCCTCTCTAGCCACATTTCTGGAAAGCCTAATAATAATGGCATTTTGGCTGTGTTACATAAAAAGCCTCTGGAGAAATTATCTCCAGTGTTGACAATTTTAGTGCCGCCCACCGTTTCTCTCTCACAACTGTGGCAGACCTCTGGGCTTTAGACTTACTAATGACAGTGAGCTGACAGAGATTTAAAAAACTGTAAAACCCATGTGCCTCTCGCTCGGCCTGCCTGCTTATCATTAGAGCAATTATCAGATAATGCAAACACAGAAATTAGATTTGCGGCTGTGAGAGAAAGAAGACACAGATACATGTGAGCTCGGAAAATCCAATATGTGCAACCGGATTTTAAAAAACAAGAGGCAAGAGGCAGCTTCTGTCCGTCTCCCAGCGCCTGATCTCCTCTCATTTCCTCCAACTCAGCTCCTCTCCTCTCGAGGGGTTTGATCTGCTCTCTCTGCGTACACATTCAGTTGATTGTCTGTTGATTCCTCTGTCTGCCTCTCCAGGTTGCTCTCTTTTTCACCGCACGCCTCCCTCGGCATCACCATTAACCCGCTGGCTATCGGGCCACCGGGGGGTCTGTCCATCAAAGCATCCAGGAGGCAAAAATTCCCCAGCACCTCATCTAATTATGAATACCAGAAAAAGACTGAAAAATAGATCTTAGCATCGGTAGCCTGGGCTGAGAGGCAAGGTTAGCTGTCAGGCAAAGAAGACCACAAAATGCTTAATACATCTATGTTTTCAGGCGGGTAAAAGAATGATTACATTTTATATTCTCACAAACACGTTATTAGATTAAAAATGTGTTTTGGGACACTGTAGAGTTGCTCTCAATGATAAGCAAACATTATGATCAACACACAAGCAAAACTGCCATTGAGATAATAAAATTTGTACATGATTGTTCTCACTATGACTATTCCCTTGATTTTCAAAAGCCATCCATAATTTCGATTTATATAATCCGTCAGCGAATAGGAAGGTTAACAACAACAACAACAACAACAGAGAGCCATATGAAAGCTAAGTCATTTACATAATCAGAATTCAGCGACAGCGTTCCTCCGATGGGAAACAAAACAGAACCACAATCAAGGCGCAGCAGCGCGAGACACTGAACCCAATTACTGAAAATTGGGAAAGCCTTCCTGCCTGCAAGCAGTGGCACACGCTCAAATTCTCCCTAACACACACACACAGGAGGAGATGCAGCACCTTACAAGCACAAAGCGTCGCTTTCTTACGCTCACAAGGACACAAATACATCCACAGACAGCAAAATACAGCAGCGTTTGAGAATTTATCGAACAGGAATCTCTGAAGAGAAAGCACGAACGCGCTCTCTCTGCAGCATCTCCGGCAGATTTTGCTTGAGCCCTGCATCCCTGCAGAGGCCTTTTTTAAAAAGAAAAAAAATCACCTGTCAGTGTCTCAGTCAGACAGACAGCCTGGGGTGTAGCTAGGGTTGGTTTCTATGGCAACTGGCACAAAACAAATGTGAGTGACAAGTGGTAATGGCTGATAGAAAAGTGAGTGCTAAGACGCCACCCCCCTCTGGATCTTATTATCAGTGCTCTGGTCCTCACCCACTCTTTTCTCTTTCCTCTCCGCTCTTTCTTCTGGACTATCTTCATCTTTCTCCGTCTCCGCACATTGATTTTCAGTGGAGACAACATAAGGCGAGCGGCCGGTGGGCTTCGCTCCCATTCTGTCACCATGAGAACGCTTCTCTTCATCGTCACATTCCTCAGAATAGCTCTGACCCCTGTCAGCAAGTCGCCCACAGGGTTGAGAAGAAAAAAAAAACAAATGCTGGAGGATTCGAAATTAAAACTGAAGTGTCGTTGTGAAAGGGTTGGGGTTTGGGTGAGAGAAATTCTGTTTGTTAAAGAGCGAATGGCGCCGCATTAAAATGACTGAATTTAAATTAAGAACCTTGTTGAAGAAGATAATCGGACTTGAGATGTGAAAGAGGTGAATGGTTTTTAAAATCATCTCAAGCTGATTACACAGAGAGGAGTTGACACAGCAGCCCTCAGCACCGTCCTGTAGAGATGTGCCAGACATGAGGGACTGGGAGGGGGATCCCCGGGCCAGCCCTATTCACACTGGAGGGATCTCTCAAGAAGTTGTTGTTTAAAAGGATATCAGGGCCTTTTGCCAGCATGACTCCTCCGTGTTTCATATCACTCAGTGACAGCAAAACAATAAGATATAACAACATTTCATCGAGGATACTGAAATGCAAGTAAGATGCTCTGTGTGACGGTGCAGTAAAGCAGTGTTTCTCAATCCTGGTCCTGGAGTACCACTGCCCTGCATGTTTTAGATGTTTCCGTGCTCCAACACACCTGATCCAAATGCTCAGCTCGTTACTGGGCTCTGCTGAGGCCTGATTCAAATGAACGAGCCATTCATTTGAATCAGGTGTGCTGGAGCAGGGATACATCTAAAACATGCAGGGCAGTGGTACTCCAGGACCAGGGTTGGGAAACACTGCAGTCAAGAACCAAATCTGGACACAGAAGCACGACTCACAGACTCAGTTTACTGCAGGCATCTCAAACCGGTTCCATAAAGGGCCGCGTGGCTGCAAGTTTTCATTCCAACCAAGGAGGAGCACACCAGGCTGGAATCAATTAATCAGCTGATCTCAGTCTTCAG
Source organism: Chelmon rostratus (assembly GCF_017976325.1). Lineage (NCBI taxonomy): Eukaryota > Metazoa > Chordata > Actinopteri > Chaetodontiformes > Chaetodontidae > Chelmon > Chelmon rostratus. The sequence goes on from NC_055661.1 coordinate 22,587,075, forward strand.
CTGATAACTAAGTGATCCCTTCATGTTGATTGGTTGGCCTGATGTGCTCCTCCTGGGTTGGAATGAAAACCTGCAGCCACGCGGCCCTTTATGGAACCGGTTTGAGATGCCTGGTTTACTGAAACACTGAGGCGGGCAAAGGTCTGTTACCTCGTCAAATCCCTAACAGGTCTGAAGGGACATAAACCTGAATGAGAGATTCCAAAAAGACAGACAGAAACAGGCAAACAGGCTGAACTGTGGCCTGGGTAGCTCGAAGGGTCACATGGCCAATAGGGCCAGCCAAGCTAGTGCTAGGGCCTGGATCTATGGGGCCAGATTCTTGTGTGTGGGGGGCTAGTATTTCATTAGATATAATTTCTTTAGTTTGCAAACCATGCATTGCCCCAAACCAACTTCTACTCTGATGGTCCTTCTGCGCCAAAGAATCCACCAGAGCTCATGTTCCTCCTCTGTCAAGATTTACCAATTCTGTACCAAAAGTGCATTGGAGAAGAAGAAGTCCCCTCATGACCTATTTCAAGGACTCAAGGAAAGAACTTGTCACTGGGAAAATATCAGATGATTTAAGCTGCAGGTATCTCAGAAGAAATGAATCAGGCTACATAAATCTCTCGGATTGACTGTCCTGTCAATACTACAAGATGTGATGGATTTCTCCTGTTCGCTTTAAAGCCACTCAAAATGAAATGCTTGGACACATGTGGACGCAGCTCAGCCGGGGGTTTGAGAGCAAAGCCAACGAGCAATTATAATAATCAATTGCTCACATCATCCCACACTGGAAATCAATAATGCTAAACACGATGCAAGCTCATGCTGGATATAGGGCACAAATGACTTTTCCAGAGGCATGACAGTGAGGATTATTTTGTCTAGAGCTGCACAATAAACCTGTCAGTTGTTTGAGATCTTTCTCTTTATTTGCAGAAAATTGTACAGGCGCTTGTAAAGGAACGGAATAACAATACCATAAGCCTAAAAGAACAAAAGTAAAGGAATAAATAAATAAAATGTTTGAGTGAGTGATGAGATCTGAGGGAGAAATAACAGCAGAGCCAGTTCAAGTGTTCTTGTTGAAATAATAATTGGAATATAATGGAAACAGAGGAAGAGGGCGAGTGATGCCTAATTTTTAAAAGCTAAACCATACACACATACACACACAGGGAACACACGGTAATCTCTCTCCTTTCATTGCTCTCTCTCATGCCTGTCAGCTTTCTAAATGCAGCTCGGTAAACAAAATATCCCACAAACGCTCGCCCACGATGACAATGCATCCTGTCTGCACGCATTAAAGCCGGTATAAATATCACATAAACACACCCGCACGTTCACACCACACATGCACAAAAGCTCACACATTCACACAGAATGTGACTGAATCAGATCTGTTTTGGTATCTGAAGCCGTCGTCATGTATGTAAAGTAATGTGGAATGATTGTATACAACAGTTTGACTGTAGGTTCTTCTGATTTAAACCTCATAATATTTTTAAGATGGACGCTTTTAAGAGGATCTTATTTTTATAGTCATGGCCACCATTTGTACTGTTCTTCACAACATCTTCTTCACTAATTTCACTCAATGGGAGGAAACACGAGTCAGTGATGAGGCTGCTTGACGATAGTTCAGTCATAGCAACAAAACCCAAAACAAAAACAGATGCACCCATAATGTCACAATCCTCCATTGTGATGGGAAACTGTGTGTAAGTGGGTCAAAATGGAACCAGAAAGTCATCCTGGAAAAGTCAAATGCATGTTTATAACCAACACTTTAGATGAAAGCCTGGATGTTCATGTTTTTCTCACTGATTTGTTGTAAAAATGCATTTTGTTCAGTGGCGGCAGGTGACGTAGCCTACAGAAGAATCACAGAAGAAAATATGGAGGTGAACAAAGGCAAAAGAAATGTAGTAGAATAAGCTGAGAAAAGTCAATTATATGAATCACCTGCGGCATCAAAATTACAAAAATATCATAGAAGATGATGAGATGAAATTTAAGCGGCACAATAGTTTAATTAACGGTAACTAATTGAGGCGCACTGTGAACACGTCAAATGAAATAATGGCCTGTCTCTAATAATAACCCGGTGATCTGTTTTGCTGAAACAGACGAAATGAAAGAATGTGTCATTGCTGAAAGTACTTTTATATCTGGGAAAAGGCTAAATGGTGTGGAGGTAGACACTTAATCACTTTCCACATGGAGTCTAACGGGCCAGTCACACAGTTCTACATGCAAGAGCGTCAAAAAAATCAAATTCCAGCACTGCAGGGCAAGGGTGCTTCATTTTGTCATTTTGGTTGTGCACAACAGTATCATTGGTGCTCGCTTCACACACCAAACAGAGCGTGTTAGGCTATAGTGGGCATCATTGAAGAATCATAGCATTCATCATTGTTGTTTGTTTGTATTATAGCCCTAAACGTTAGTATATATTTTTAGAAATTTAATTCCCAACCTTCCGGGCAGTCATTTGTTACCTTTTCCTGTCAGTACTCTGTATGTAGGTGTACCCGTTTGATGAGAATTTTGCATTGGGGGGGCCTTGAGGCATTTCAATAAAAGGTTGAGTTGCGCTTGAGCACATTCAGCTGCCACCAAAGGGACACCACTGCTCAGTTCAGTCCTGTCAAACCAATCCAACACACGTCAATGCGTGAACACACACGCAGACTCTCACAAGCAACTTCACGTGCACATTTTTACGATGAGGGATTGAGGGTTTGCTGTGACGAGAGCGTGTGATTCTCTCTGTCTCTCAGTTTGTGCTTAATCATGATGGTGAAGGAGGAATAATACATGAGCTGTGTTTTTATTCGAGGACGCCTCGGGGGATGGTGGATTACCCTGAGTAGCCCTCCACTGTAACCACCTCCTTTGTGTGTGTGTGTGTGTGTGTGTGTGTGTGTGTGTGTGTGTGTGTGTGTGCATAAAACAGGAGCATCAGTGTGATTACAGAGTCCAGTGTTTCAGAGGGGAGACATGAGGGGAGCAGAGAGGCATCAATTGAGGCAGAGAGAACGTGAAGATGACCAATGAAGAGGAGGGGAATTTATTTCTTTATTTTTTTTCATTCTGTTTTATTTTATTGGAAGGTCAGTTTTTCAGGGACAAGACATCCTGAGCCACGTCTTATTTAGTCAAGGGTCTAATTTGCACCGGCGCCCACACTCCCACAACTTCCTCTAGTTCTGTCGTCATTATCTAGGCCTACATAAAGCGAACTGTCGGAGCTGTGAAGGCGGAAACTGATTAAAGTCCAGCTTTCACATCAAAGTGCCCGGCTGTGTCTCTGTATATTTCTTTCCCCATTACAATAACACACACACTTCAACACACACATCCTCACAATGCGAAGGTCGTGTATCGAACATAAAGGCGTTTAAACAATTAAGACGTTCTAACCCTATTACATCCTGCCAATTTAAAGACCAAATGACTTGCAATTACCTGTGCAAAGATGGAAGGATAGATGGTCTCTCTCTCATTCATCCTAATGTATTTACATATATGCGCACACACACACACTCGATGTGCAAGTGCTGCTGTTTGAAGGACAAGGTATTGTATAAAGCTGGTCAAACCTTGAGTGAAGATACACAAACCAAACTTTTCACTCCGCCCTCATCTCTCCTCAAACCAACTTGTGCTAAAAGGAGAGAATTTTCCCTCTCAATCTGTCATTGTAAAACAAATTGGGACGCCTCTGGGAGAATATTATTTCCTCTCCCACGTCCCCGAGTACCCACTGAAATCCTTAAAATGATTCACTATGTGGACATAATGAGGAGGACGCAGCCTCGGCTCGTCCTTCCTCAATGGCTCTCTGGCGTTCTTCGTGAACAAAGGCTGCTGCCTGGAGGCTAATTAAACCTGAATCAGCAGGGTTTTCTGCTTCGGGTTGGTCAAGCAAATGCAAAGCGAGAGCCGTCAAGCTTCAGGTGAAAGAGAGTCTCTGCATTTTTCTCTCATTTTCATACATCCCATAAGCCTGAAAGCTGCTGAACATCCTTGCATCCATTCTCCTCAGAGCTCCTCTGTCCAACAACTTATGTAAAATCTGCTGTTTTTTGGCTGCACTATAAGCGCGGTGCTTTGCGCGTGCTAATTAGCAAATTTGTGGATAACAAGCTAAACTATGGTGAACATGGTAAACATCATACCTTCTGAACACCATCATGCTAGCCATGTTAGCACTCGGATGTTAGCGTTTAGCTCAAGGCACCACTGTGCCAAAGTACAGCTTCACAGAGCCGCTAGCAATGCTATAGCCTCTTGCGTTTTAGACACACTAGCGGTGTGGCTCTTGGTATGGTAATGTTGCTTATTCATCCCAGGACTTTGGTCCAGGCTGTAAATATCAATAAAACTAACACTGACACTCCCATCAGCCTCAGCTGTAGTGCTATTTAGTAAATGTTAGCATGCAAACAGGCTAACATAAGGTGTGGAACTGGTCCAACGTTTTATCTGCTAGACATGAGCATTTAGCTAGCGTTGTCGTTGCATTGATGTTAGCATTTAGCCTCGCAGAGCTGCTAGCATGTCTGAAGACTCGAGCTCCATCATTTTGTGTGGATGCATTTCGAGCTGTCTGTAATTCTGTTAGCGCGCACTTTACAGCTATACAATGCTATTTATGACGCACAGATCAGAAATATCAGACTTACTGTGGATCCTATAATTGACTTGAAACCATGCTGATGCTTATCAGCCGTCATCCCGCTTCGCCTCCCGTTGAAACCCTCTCTCCTCAACTTGATGCTCTTTCAAATGGGGAACTCTTACGGCTAATCTGACTTTAATGGAGGAGGGAAATTATTGCCACACACTGCAGCGACAGCAAGTCGTCTCTCTCCTCCATCCTCCCTCACTGCATCTCCACCCCTCTGCCCCGGTCGTTACATTTGGCATATAAATAAATGCCTGAGCTGTCACACAGACAAATGGAGATGCCAGCATGGGAACTGGTGGCAGGGAGCTGAAAATGACAATAAACCCAATATGCACGGTTTTCAAGTGACGGCAGGTGAAGTCAGACAGCTTGACACACTGGCAGCATCTCAGACAGGCAGGAAGGCAACCGGCAAATGGAAAGGTAGAAAATAGTACCTCAGTCTAACATTTCCATGTGCGACTAGCTCCAAGCGTCAGGTCTGATGGGCAAAAGGAGGAAGGTGGACCAAAGAGCCAGAACATTCAGGAGGAGAAGGAGGGGGAAAAAGAAGTTTGAATGCTTTCATTAAAAAAAAGTGATATGTGCTGGTAGAGAGTCACTCCTGAAATTAAGTCACTAAGTGCATCTTCTAAAATCAGAGTGGCTTTTATTTTCAGTTCTCTCCTGCTGGTTATTTGGTGTTATTCGACATGAAGGAGCAGATACAACAGAACAACTAGTGATGGAGACATGAAGGAGCCGTGACCTTTGGGGAACAGAGGCAAAATAATTGCATTTTCCACAAATAAACTGTACGCAAAGCCCAAACGTTGCCCTCTGTGTTTTATCCACATGAATGTCCAGAAGCGATCGGCAGGAACCAGGGACTCTGTCGGCTCCAAGCTCGACCTCTGCCAGCGTTTCCAGGCTATCCGTCGCCTCAGGCATTTCAAGTGCCTCAGCAACACCTGCGCATCAATGCACGGCTACTTCTACTGGCTGCAAACTTGTGTGCAAGGCCGTGGCGGATTTCATTTCCATTCTCGGTCTAAATTAAGTCGTTTTGGGGTTTTTTTTTAAGAATTAGCGATGTGCGTTCTGTATTGCATTGTGTCTGTGGGTAGCTCGTTTAATCTGTTATTCTGGAGATGAGCTTTAGTGCAGTCGCAATCATTATCACACTAAAACAGCAGGATTGTCATGTATTGAGAATTTCATGCATTAACTTAATGGCTTTCTGCTTGCCTCTGCCAAAATACAATTTCTATATAATTATATCAGATCATTGAACAGTTTTATCACAACAGTGTCTGCGGGCTAATATTATCTCCTGTGGATGCATGCTTTTTACATAAATCACCTTACTCTTCCAGACAGTAATTATCACCGTCTAATGTTCCTTCCTTCACGATATCCCCACAAAGCCTCTGCTTAAAGACGTCGCTATAACAGCTGCTTGTCGGCTATTAACTTGACTGGCAGCAACTGTGGCTAAATATCTATTTATCATTTCAGAATGAAATACTAACCAGAGGTTAATCTGAAAAGTACGCATGCACATACGTGGACCCTAAAGATGATTGCAGCTGTATAATCAGTTCCCCCTGCACTAGCATACGGCGGCTTTAACTGACTGTCTTAATTAACTCCCAGTCAGCCCCAATCAAGCCGCAGAGATCTGAGAGTCTCGGGTGAAGCCTCTCAGGCGAACCTCAGCCGCTCAGATGTCGACACACATGGAGAAGAATGAAAATGCCGCCAGTGCAACGAGTCTAATTACATATGATGGAGAAAAATTTAAAAAAGCTCCTAGAATAGATTTAATATGTAGGTGCACGCGCTGACTGACGTGGCGATAACATGGAGACAGTGATTAGAGTGATGTCAGACGGAGCATTTAAATCAATGAAAACGACTGGGAGTGCTACTGTGTGCTGTAGATACATGAGTCACAGAGGGGATGCAGCATGCTGTAGGAAGATGTCTTTGGGCACCATATGTACATCCATATTGTAAAATCAATCTCAAGCTCATAGAGTTATTTCTATAGATAAATGATCAAGAGGTGAGATTAAAGCATCTGTCTCGGCTATATGAAGCGCATCATCCTATTTGAGCTGAGCTGAAGGGAGAAAGGCAACAGTGATGTTTCCTCCTGAGTGACAACAAGCTAATTTTACAGTAGATTAGGCAGGGACAAAGACGGCGAGGCCACGAATCGTTCAGGCATTCACACTGAAATCCTGCCATCACACTATAGAATTTAACACCTTGTCTTTCCTACAATGTGTACTGTGTGTGTGTGTGTGTGTGCGCGCGCGCGTGCACCCGGCTTCGTTCATTTAGTGCCACCAAGGAATGAAAGCCGATATGGGAGAGGACTCCAATGCTTTAGCATCATGCTCATCGCACAAGAGTCTAAAAATCAATGCCTCACATTGTGTTTTAATACACGCATTATTTCTACGTGACAATACCTGGCACCCCCGTTACCCACAATGCAACTCCACCACAGACATTCCAGTCAGAAATTCAGGTGCGCTATGGCAGTAGCAGGTAATGGTGCCTCAAGCTGTTGATGAGGAGAGTGCTGCAGGTCTGGTAAGCAGACCCCCATCTTCACTTCAGCCCCAGCTGTGACAGAATCAAGTGTCATCACTTGAGGAAATCTATCAGACTTGACGCGGCTCTGATGTGTAGAGTAAATGTTCCTCTTTAATCATGGGGGGCCAAACTTCCATTTAGTTTTCAACTGTTCGCACGAAATGTTATTTGTCTTTTTGCTTTTTCAGAAATAAGTACATTATGTGTCATTTGGGTTCATCGTTGAAACAAGGAGCTAAATGAGCTGCAGGTCTGTTTTCTCTCTTCAGGTTGGTTTTTGTTTTCATAGTCAATATTTTATTTCAGGTTTTTGCTTGGGGGATGTTATCTCCATGTCCTTATTTGAGCTGCATTTTTGTGTGTGTGTGTGTCACAGGTTTGATCATTATGACTAAAGGCTGTTTACTCAGTCTGCATCCCAGAGGGACCACAATGCAGCTGTTCATCTGAAATCTGAAGTGGATCCAAACAGAGTACGTGCATGCGTGCGTGTTTGTGTGTAAAAGGCTGGGAAATCTGCTAACCTGTGGTTCACCATGCAAATGTCGGGAAACAACAGCACATTAAGTGCCTCTCTCTGTGTTTCTCATATTCGAGTTTTTGTGTGAAGTGGTGCTACAGAGGCAGCCGGGGGCACGAACACCCCACGCTCACCTGCGGCCGCATCAGAAACTGATTACCCGTCCCATCCACAAAGATACTGGATCATAATATGCTCAGCTTGGGGTAATATGTGACCTGATAATGCCTAATTAAACAGGGGCCTCCTAATTCAATAACAGCTGATATTTGTGATTCAATTTGAGGCTTCAGCGGAGTGGGGGGAAGAGCAGTGGAGAAAATTAAAGACCAGCAAAGCAGAGTAGGAGTTTCCTGGGGGGCACCGAGGTATTTCTGCAGGCGTTCTCATCATTGCCATCATCATCAGTACTGGTATTCATGTGACATTTGGTGAGCAAGTCAACTTAAATAATTGATATCTCTTATTATTCCCTCCCCTCTGTTTTCCTTTCAAGAGCTGCTTGATTCAAACAGGCTGCAGGATGAGCGTACTCTCCAAGTCTCACGTGAAGACTTCTTCTCGGGTCCGACAAGAAGACCTGGATGCTCCCCTCCCTCTGTAATTGTGCTCAATCTCAATCTCCTCTTCGCACTGACTTGCGAGCGCTTCGCCGTGAAATTGGTGTGACTCAAAAGAACAAACAGAAGGGAAGAGTGGCACAGAAAGAGGACAGGGGAAGAGGAAGAGGAGCAACAGAATAGGAGGCGAGAGCAGAAAATGAGCAGGTGCCTACCTGAGGTAACGCAGCGGCTCTATGGTTTCAGCTTCTGCCTCGGCTGAGCTGTGGTTCATCTTGTCCATCTGCTGTCACCCGGCACGACTCGTCAAATGTGAGAAAGGAAGAGCTGTGCCGCTCCAAAGAAAACACTTCCGTTCCTTCTCTCTAACTCGGATTCAATAAACACACTGTCTACCTCTTTGCCTGGGAATAGACTGAGAATCTAAATGGGCTTCCCCCCCTCTGTATCTCTCTCTCTCTCTCCCTCAGTGGCTCTTGATTGGTTCAGACGCTGGAAGGTAATTACTGGCGGCTACACACACTCTCTGAATCTTGCCTTTCTGTATCTCTGCCTCTCCTCTGTGTCTCTTTCCTACTGTGGTCCCGGCTTATTCTCTCATAAAACCAACTGGCTGTGTGTGTGTGTGTGTGTGTGTGTGTGTGTGTGTGTGTGTGTCAGCTGCGCTCACCGGGAAAGCCAGCCAATTAAGACTCAGGAGGGATGGTGCCTGCCAGCTGATTGGCTCAGGCTGCTACGATCATAGCTGTTCAGTCGTCCAGGGTGCAACACCCCCCCCACCTCCCAAATACACACAAACACAGACGCTCATGCATAGCCCTCGGTGGCTAGAGGATCCCTTGGTGTAGGATCTAGAGCGGGCATCAGAGTGAGGACACACTTGACTGCTCAGTGAATCACAAACAGTAGCAAGCAGATGAAGCCCACCACCGCAGCTGAGACGCCAACACTGCCTTAGCAGATGCACAGCAGAGATGTGTAGCTCCAGCACAAATAGATGGGTGATACGACCAGAGCCACAATGACCCCAAAAGGATTTTGATGCATGCATTTGGATTTAGGGCAAACATGAGAGAAGAAAAACACTTTAAATTATGTATTATGTAAATATGCAGTATAAGACACACACACACACACACACACACACACACACATACAAAGGATATGTATAGAAGTATCACGGGGAGAACCTGCTGCTGCCAAGGAATGAAGCTCATAAGTGGGTCGTGGTGATAAACAATAGCTCACTCTCTTCTGTAAAGGTCTCTCATTCCCTCCCTCCCTCCCTCCGTCCAGTTTGCTCGGACTGCAGAGTTCACGACCACCCACTTACAGCTCAGCTAACACAGCTGAGTCTGCGCTCTTATATCAAACATTAGCCACTGTTTGTTTTTCTATTACATTACACAAATGTACCCTGAATTCCTGTCAGGACAAACACAGCTGCTGTGGAATGTTGGTGTATCCTGCCACCTAGGGGTTATGTATTGCCCTTGCAGTTTAAAGCGAGACAGTAACTGTCGTCAAACTGGGCGCGAGAACTAATTATTATGACCGAGGAGGTAATGCACTGGAGGATGTGACCACAGAACTGTGTCGTTAGCAGAAAAAACCTAGGCCTGACAAACATGTTGCGTCTACTTTATCTACCTTTGCCATTAATGGGTGCAAGCAACAGCAATTGTTGAACTGAACTGTGCAATTTAAGGATTAAAGATGCATAAAGATGCACACAGGTGCATCTTAAATTAAAGATGGATTTAAATTACTGGTCACTGAACGTGTTCCTCCAGTACAGACTTGTTGATGAAAGATCCCTCAGAGTAGCAGTTTCAATGTAAGAGATGTGGACAGTCCACAGTCCTCATGGGCAAATATACAGGTTAGTATTGTTTTAAATTAGGGTTTAGTGGTTTGAATCCAGAAGCTACTGGTTTGTGTTCCTTCATCCAAACCCCGGAGAGAGAAAATGAAACATTTTGAATTAGTCTTATTGTGACCTTGCTATTTTACACTGAGGTATCTCTCATTTAATAAGTGCGAGTGTTGAAAACTGTACTTTCTCTGCAGTTTTCTTTTCTTTCATTGCTTTTTTTCAAATTTGGCTTCACAGACTGGTGATGTAACTGCTTGAAAGGGTCCCTCTGTCTATGTACGCCGACTGATGCAGATGCTTGTGTGCATGGGCTTGACACAACAAAAGTGAAAACAGCGACTGCTGTGTGTAACGAAGTCCAGTACAAAAGTCTCGGTATTGACCATTAAGAGCTTTACAGACATTGATTCAAGCAAGTTATTCAAATATAGAAGTACACATATATACACATTTAATTAGCACAAGTGTGTGTAAATATAAATATACACACCCACACACAGAATCGGGTGTGTGTATTCACCTCCAATGTCTCCAATGTTTTAAGCTAAAACTAGCCATTATTTCAATTCAAAAGTCTGTGGTGATCAAATGTTGTTTTATCCAGCCTACAGTCCAAAACCCAAAGATGTTCAGTTCCCAATGATATAAAACAAAGAAAAACAGCAAATCCTCACAAACAAGAAGCTGGAACAAGAGAATGTTTGGCTTTTTTTTTGCTGGTTCATTCATTATCAGAACACCTGGTTAATCTTCTGCTAATCAGCTAATCAAATAACCTCAACATCACGAATGAAGAGCCAAGCCAGCCATGAACGAGGGGTTAAAATTAGTTTTATTATTATTTGATATAGCAGAAAAAAAATCCAAAAAAACATATTTCTCATACACTGTTTTCTTTTCCATTGGGGCCGCGCTGCATTTCGCAGAGCTTCGACCCCAAACAAACGGAATGGTGATATTGTTGTCAAACAGCAGCAGCAGCAGCAGGCAGTAGTCAGGACAGCACAGGGTTACACTTAGCAGGGCACAAAATGATGGGCTCGTTCCAGGTTGCTTATTTTGCATCCACAAGACGCGGGCTGCTACCTTCTGCCTGTCAGGAATGTACAGACAACCTGGAAGATTTCCGATGCTACTTTGAGACAGAAATACAAAATCTTGGGCGATTTAAATTAAACTTTGTACGCTTGTATTTCTATCAGCAAAATGTGCACACTGCATCGTTGCACCATCCTAAATGAAACCCAAATGTACAGTGATGATACCCCAGTAGGGAGGGATAAACTTCAACTGATGCCCAGTTACCTAATGCAGTGCACCATCTTCAATAATAATCAGTGAGCTAAGAAGTGCACTCTGGATACAGGACACAAATCCAACAGGGCAGCAAGACTCCAGGATTGTAATTACATAGCGATGAGATGAGCACCACTATTGTTTCAATGTGAAAACGATTAAAAACGGGACAGATACAGGATATTGAGAAAATAACTGCTGTGGTGGTCAGCCTCTAGGGTTTGCATTTTTAAACATATTGCTTGCAAAACAGCCATATTTTAAAATATTTACAAACATTTCCCCCTATTTTACTGCTTAAATTCAACACATCAATATTCTAATATTTTTAATCTTTGATTTAGTGACATTTTCCATCTGGCCACAGAAATGTCTGAGTACAGCCATCGCTAAGTGGTGGAGTTAGAGAAACTGGACCACCCCAGTGACTGAAATTAAAGAAAACAGCACATGGTTAATAAAATAACTCCATGAGCAACGGGAATTTCCCATGTTTAATGTAGGACATATTGTACTTCACTAGCTTATCCTGTGCTGCTGCAACCTGATAAAAATGCACTAGAGCTCACGTGAAAGGCATAGTTAGCTCGATTCAAGGACCTGACATAAATCATACACACCTTAATGTTAAAGACTAAGAAGTTCATGTCATTTGTTGCTATAGGGGTTTTTGCATAACTACATTCTGAAAGCTGTCCAGCTTCTCTCAGACCAATCGTAAGGTGAGCCACTGGACACACAAGAGAAAACAAATCATTTTAAGTGGAGATCCATTCAAACTTAGGGCATAAGCATATATCTTTACTAACATGACCCTATAAATAAACCCAGAGACAGTTTGTCTATAGAAGAAAAATAATGCACCACAACCTATGACTAAAAGCAAAACAATGTCAAAAATATGACATTCCTTACACCCCCTCAGTTTAGCATGAATTCATGTTTATATCCAGAGAGGGTTCAAATAAACTAGAAACCTTCTAGCAGAAGGGATTCCATTTGGGCTCCACTAGTTCTTTGGAAGGTTTTTTTTTTGTTGGTTTTTTTGTCTTTGTCTTTTTTTTTCTTTTTTTTTTTACAATATTCAATAAGAATAGTCCTCCAGACATACGCTCCGTGTCTTTACATGAGTCAGTGGGACCTTAATCTTTATTCTTCCTCTTCATCTTAGAAAAACAAAGTATGTAAAAGTAGGCCACAACATGGAACCCAGCAGATGTAAAACCACCTCAACAGTAACATTAGCCTGTAAATTCAGACCTCGACAATAGGCCACTTCCAAAGTATCAGGGAGCACAATATTTCAAACACAGTATATGACTTATAGAAGAAGAGACAAAATCCTACCATTCAGCCATACAAAATAATCCAACACACATCCACTTCTCTACTATACACGCTGTGAGAGAAGAGGCGGTCTGTGTGCAGATAGAGATCATTTTTACAGTCCTTTTTTTTTTATTATTCATTTTTGCAAAGCTGAAGCAGTTATTATTTTGTGGATGGTCCTTGAAGCTCAACCACAGTCCCTGTGATGAGGTCTTCAGTTATGTTCGGTTCGGCCGCCAGGTGGGCCGGAGTCTGACTGGCTCAGACTGGAGAGGAGCAGGACGTAAGGCGAGTACTTTATTATGTAGAATAGTGATTTTTTTTTTCCCTGCCTAATCCAGAGGCAGAGGAGCTCAGGGATTTATTCCTCTTGGAGGTTCCACCAATATACAGGGAGGGAGAGGCAACATTGCTGGAGAAGTTTGTAAAATTGTACACGCCCATGTAAACCCCTACCCTCAAAAAAACAAAAAAAAAACAAAAAAGCTACCCAGATTCTATTTGACAAATTCCTTGTATCCCAGAAGCCCAAGCTGTCGCAGCACAACTCCAATTTGGGATGAAGGATTCAGGTAAGGAAGATAGTAGCAGAAATATCTGAGGAGGAGGTGAAGGAACGCCTGAATCCAACAAAAAAACTACGCTGATTCTCCCCTGCACCATTGTGGCCAGAGGTGGAGTCCATAGAAAGGATTAGAATGATAATGAGAATGGCTGCTATTGATATTAAGAGGGGTAATAGTTATGATGTCAGTAGGGAATAAGATTGCATTATTTCCATGTGTTGGCTGCTTGGGAGATGGAACGGGAGGGAATCATGTCCAGCAGGTACTCTCGCTGACGTTCGACAGCAGAGGTGGTCTTATGGGCAGACAGGCTGGGGTTCACGTAGGCCATGGTCACAACTGTCAGGAAACAAACAGATCAGTGGTCAGTGTACTGTAGATCAAGCTGTTTTACATTTTTTCACACACTCACAGTATTTTGACTCATGTAGGAGGAAGATGAAGGAAGAAGTTGGGCGAAAATGAGTGAAAAGTTTCAAAATATTTTGCCCCTATGAATGAAAACTGCAACTGACAATGACACAAAGAGAAATCCAAAATGAAAAGGCCTAGCCTGAGAAAATGGGAAGAAAGACTGAGGAGTGCCAGAGAGGAATCTACCTTAGAGGAAAGTGATTGCCCCAGAGAGGAGCAGAAAGCGAGAGCGGGTGAAGCACGTTCTCGGTCTAACTTCGTCGCGCATTTATCTACCTGTGTTGCCACTGCTCTGCTTCCTCCAGGCGGCCACGTTGCCCTGGTTACTGCCGCTGCTGCTGCCGCCGCTGACCTTTGCCCCCTGCTGCAGTGAGCGTGCTGCAGCATGCTTACCTGGCCTGCCGCCCAGCGCCGCTGCCGTCACTGCGCTCTGCAGCTGAGAGGAGGAGGTGAATGAGTGGGTCATACCACGAGCGCTCACTGCAGACTGGAGGCTGTGTGACAGCTGACTCTGAACGGACAGACACAGCGATTGGAGAAGTGTTACTTAACAACTGACCTGGGAAATGATGTTTTTAAACCACAGTGTTCATCACCAACACAATCACTGGCCATGCTCACCTGCTTAATGGAGGAGTGGTGGGCAGCCACAGATCTTTGCTGCATGGCAGCCCTGACCTGCTTGTACTGCTGGGACACCAGCATCTCAGTCTTGGACAGTGAGGGAGAGGAGGACGAGGAGGATTTAGACACAGAAGAGGAAGAGGAGGTCGCCTGCTGGAGGATACGCTGCTCAATCTCCTGCTCCTGTTGGAGTGCTTTCACAAAGGCTGCCTTCAGCCGATTGGTGTGCTCAGCCTTCAGGGCCTTCTTCTGATTGGACGACATGCATTGGTCACACAGGATGGTCCCAGCCTTCTCCTTTCTCCAGCGGGAGGTAAAGTCCGTCTTACACTGGGCGCAGGTGTATGGCTCTTTTGGAATGGAGCTGGCCATGGCAGCTGCTGGGCCCAGATTACCTACATGAAAAACAGAGAGCTTTTTTAGGCCATAGTGAAACATGTATATTGTACTATACAATCTACAAACGAGTGCAAAGATCTACCCACCCCTGCCATGCATCTCCAGAAGTTTTTGCACCACTTCTTCCAATCCCAACAAGTAGATGAACTCATTATTGGCTGCCGAAGGCAGGAAGTTGAACTCAGGGGCAGGAGGTTTAGGTGGAGGGATCTCCAGCAGGGTCTTCTCCAGCTGCTTACGCAATGCCAGCTTTGCAGCTGCCTGCCGGCTGGCTGGGGAGTCATTGATGCTAGAGTTCGGTGACACCGAAGAGCCCTTTAGGCTGGTTGGAGAGGCCTGCACACAAACATGAAGATGTCAATGCTATAGCTGACCACACACATGAAATCTATGCAGCCTAGCAATGGAAAAGAGTATTCAATCCTATTTATCTAGATGAGTGTTCAGCGTTTGCTTAGATATTGTGTGTTCTCACCTGAGGGATGTTGACCATAACATTACTGTTGGCCACATTAGCCACCCGAATGAGTCCCTGCTGAATGATCCTCTGGCCCTGGACCTGGACATTGGGCACAGAAGCCCTGGGAGCCAGCAAGAGCGGAGGAGGGCCTGAACCGCTGTGCTGCTGCTGTTGCTGACGGAGACTGGCTATCTGGTGGGGAGTCATTGCAATAGGCTGTTGGCAGCACACACACACACACACACACACACACACACACACACACACACACACACACACACACACACACACACACACACAGACACAGCCATCACAGATGCATGGAGCAAGCAAGGAGAAGACGAAGTAAGAAATTAACGAAGAGTTCTTCAAATCTTAACTTTTTCAAATTAGTACACTTCAAATGTGATGAAGCCCCCCACACTAACCTGGGCCCCTCTGACCAGGGGTGGCATTACAATCTGAGAGTTGTGTTTGGACGGGACGTGTTGCCCACCCCGCACCAATGGAGGAGGGATGACTGTGCCTGAGCTTCGACCGGCCACCTGTAAACACAACAGTGCAAATGTATAGTGTATGACACAGTCAAGTTTTTGCAACATCATGTTACAAAAGCATTGCTCTTTGTGCCTCAACATTTACATTCATACATCAACCCAGGCTCTGCAGCACAAGTTACGGGAGGTGCCTCTAACAAAATGAAGTAACTACCTGGAGGGGTCCTTTGCTTGATGTGATGCTACCTCTCACCAGTGGAGGAGGAGTTGCTACAGACCCAGCAGCCTAGAATTTAACAGGGTACAGTATTAGTCCATGAAGCTGTTTGTACAACATGAATAAGTAAGTAAATAAGCCCCAACAAATTATGATTAAAAACCAGCACTCTGATCTTCTTGAGTTTTTACCTTCTGCACAGTGCTCTCCTTCTGAATCTGGCTTTGTCGTAGTTTCTTAAGCAGCACCAGCTTGGCCTCTTGGAGTCTCAGTTCCTCCTTCAGCTGTTTGATAATGCGCTCTCTCTCTTCAGGAGAACTCTTCTACATACATCGTATCAGATATCAGATTTAGTAGGCATACATGTTAAATGTAAAGCTATGTCAGTAATGAATAATCCAAAAATGTTATGAGAAACAAGACTGTTCAGCAAAACAAGACTGTGTTGTATGCAACGCTCAAATGCTTTCCTACCATGAGTTTATCTGTGTCAGTCTTCGTGAAGCAGTGGCCATTCATGAGAGGGCTGGATGGCTCATTGTCTGATAACACAATCACATCATCTGGCGAGGGTGGCTGCCGCTCTTTCTTAATGACACTGAGGGGAAAAAACAAGGAAAGACAGAAAACAATGTTGAGAATGTGATTCATCATTCAACCAAGATTCAACACTGTTTTCTATTTCAGTCTACAATACCAGTGACCATCAAGTGCAAACAATATGTAGTTTTTTCTTACATCCAGTAGATGGCAGTATATGATTATGATTTTATCAGCCCTGTTGTAGTACAAATGTGCTCTGGGACACACAAGAAGACAAGAACCAAGAGATCAATAATGGAGTAATGGCGGCAGGGGAAGATCGCAACAACCCATTATTTCCAGCGAAAGGAAACGTCAGCGGACAGACCTGCTCTTTCCCTCCCAACAGACACAGCAAAGTCAGTCACAAACAACATGCAAACAGAGGACGAATTAATTGCATTTTTGTTTTTAGGAGGAAAAGGCTTAAAGCTTTAAAATGTTAAGTGGCTTTTCCTCAGGACCAAGGAGAACAAAGGCAACTAGTGGCAAGCTATATATGCATCAATACGGAGCAGGGTGGAGATAAGAAGTAGGGGGTGGTGAAATTTTACAAAGTGTGGTGGGAGAATAAATCTGCCTCGATCACAGCAGGGATCCTGCCAGGTCCTGAGTGCTGGTACGTTAAAAAATAGAAGTACAAGAGGTAAGGAGAACCGGTGGAGGATGAGGTAAGGTAGAGACCGTGATATATGACAGTGTGAGAGAAGTATAGGTTTCAGTCATAATGTGGAGTTATGCGTGCACACATGCTGTGAAGTTATATAATTGTTCAGACACTGTCGAGTGAGAGGCTTCAGGGCTTCCTACTTAGGCCCAGTTTACCACCCAGACAGGGCCTCACCCCTCCCCTACCTCCGTGGCGAGGCCTATGGCCTAGCCGGATCGGCACAGCCTGGGCCTCAGCTCTCCCCTCCCTCCCAGCTGCCGACACCAGAGTCACAAGCTGAGCAGAGCGGAGGTCCGCTGGAGACACTGGAGAGGGTGACAGTGAGGGGGAGGGGAATACATGGCCAGGAGCCAACCTATTGTGTACACTCTCTCTCTCGCTCACTCAGTCAATCACTCAGTCACTACTTCACACACCCCTCCCCCATCCTTACTTACTTGTTCATCTTTTATACTCCAACTCACTGACTCAGTTCTTCACACTTTTTCACAATAACCATGTTGTTTATACTTGCATTATAAGATGATAATTTCAGCTGACTAAGCAATCACAACACAAACCGCAACAAACATTTACTGTCATAGTGCTACTTTGCCCAGCTGCTTGGAATGCAATCAAACCTTTTTAAGACATCACACTGCTACTTCCTGGAAAATACTTCCTTGATATATTTCATTCAAATCTAGAAAGAAGTCTAACATCCTGGCACTTTAAGCACACTGCTATTCTGAGAAGGATTACTCTCCCAAAGCTCAGCTGAAGCCTGAACAGACAGCAGTTTACCTCCTCAGCTCTGTTTACATTCCATACATACAACACAATAAAACTATGTCCGACACAAGAAGAGAGGACTAAAGAGCTTCATCATCTTTCATTAACAGAAAACCTATTGGTGACCCGGTGCCTTGAATGATTTGGCATCTTAGACAAAACGTCATGGACTAGCTGGTGATGGTTGCTACTACTCTATTGAGAACAGCTTACACAAGCATCACAACACACAGCAGCTTGGTTATGTAAGGCCCAGTGTTTCTGCATGCCTCGGCTTCTCCGATCATGGCTTCACACTGACCCAGCTATAGGATTGCTGAATCAGTCTTAATTAGGTGCAGCAGGATCGTCCGTTCACTGCTACGTGTCATTTTAAGATACGTCTGGCTCTTCACGTAAATGAAAAAGTTGATCTACAAATAGGCAACAGGCCTGGGCAATATGTGCTCAGATACTGACATATTTTTAAAAATGTACACAAAACATTCAAACCACTTCAGAAGAGAAGGGAGTATTGCTTCTTCTAAGTGACACTCGCTTATACATGAAACCATTCAAGACGTGTTCAGTCCAGTTACTGCAGTATTTTCCAGCACTGGCTTCCACTTCTTTTCATTGATAGTTTTAAAAAGTTGGCCGACACAGACTAAGTCTTCTGTATACAACAATAATGTAATCGCCTTGCAGTGAGTAAGCACAGAAACACATGCTGAGGGTTAAACAGGGGCCGAAGCTGACACTTATGATATACCACAAACAGAGCCAACGCACGTTCGGCTTAATCACCTCTCTGCTCCACTTTAACTGCCATTACATCAGTGTGTGTATTTATTGCTCTACCAAACACATCACATGACATCAGGCATTTCTCTGTGTGGTCATGTGACACACCCACCACCCCTCCTGGCCCCTCCTTTCTCTAACTGCTCCTTCCAATGTGGAAACCATGGCAACGGCCAGTTGAAACCAGTTTGTGACACATAGCCTTCATTTTGTGTGAAGTGTGAGGCAGAGTTCAGGTGCTGCTGTGGGAGAAAATGGAGCCCAGGCCTCAGGAGCCTCAAACTTTTCAAAATGGGGGCAGGCTGTCGTCAACCACACGGCGACTTCCTGTATGACTCCTGTCAGACCACTTGCTAGTGCAAAGTTAGAGAGAAGCCTGAAACTCCAATAGACACAACTGTACGCGCAACCACGCGCTGTGCATGCGAGCATGATATCCAAGGCCAACAGAACATAAATAATCCTTAAGAAGTTTTCAAACAAACGCATATGCACAAATGCAAAGTACTGTGCCTCAGTTGTCAGCTTGTGTGAAGTCCTGCTCGCCAGTCACATCCCTTTAACCCATGATGAGTCAACATCAGTTAAGCATAACCAAACAGAAACACAGCAGCAAACTATTCTTTGCATTTTATGCCCTCACAGATACACACTAGTTTGTAAGGAGCTTATGGTGCATTCTGTCCAGCTGGAAATACTTACAAAGGGTTTATTGTGGACAAAGTTGGCTGACTATACAATTTTGAGGCCCAGTGTACAGGATTAGATGCAACTGTTTAAGCTGGACTGTTTATACTATTCCTTTCAATGTTGTTCATAGACTAATGACTTTTGACAGCATCATGTGAACGGGACAACAATATGTTCTTCATGACCAACAAGCTCTCGGCCTCTTTGCATGAACATCACAAAGCAGTGCCTGTGACCAAATCAAACCCCATGATCTGTTTCCTTGTCTCACCTTTTGGATGTGCTCATGTCAACAGGCTCGTCTCCCGTCTGCACCTCCACCTTGATAGTGGCCTTCACTTCCCCGGATTTTAGGATGCTAGCTGCTACCTTTGCAGCATGCTCACTCTTCAGCTTAACACCCTCAGTTCCAGATCCCACCAGGGCCAGGGAAGCTCCAGCTGCATCGCCTTTCTCCAGCTTAACCCGTTTACTGTCCATGTCCCCCAGGGATCCACCATGAGCCGCATGGTCCCTCTCCAGAGCACGCTTCTGGCTTCGTGTTTGACGCACTGCCTCCTCTGACATGGCTGCTCTCACCCTGGAGACAGAGAAGACAGAAACAATTGGTTACAAAGAGCATAAATTCATTTACAAAACGGAAAACAAACACTGACAAATAAGCAAATAATGAGATACATTTTAATGTCAAGAGTTCTATCCAGTTCTATTTAAAGAAAAACACACATCATCTTCCACAGCCAGTACATTTAAAGCCAACAGAGGATACCCAGAAATGTAATTTGGACACAGAGAAGACAAGCAGAGCTCCAGTGAGAAAGAAGCAGTCCTATACATCTTGCAAAATAATCTATTGGTTGAGTTACCCTGACTGAGGTATGACTGGGACCTACTGTATCTGCAGTAAACAAAGTGGAGTTTTCATTGCAAGGAACACAGAAAGTTGTAACTGCCTCAATTCAATTTAAAACTGAGACAATAAAACTGGACAACAGCATTTCCAGGTGTGAGCTCTGCAGTGACAACTGTCCTGAAGGCAGCCTCTCTTGCCTTTGTGTCAGAGGCAGCAGAGTGACTGAGGAAGCAACATTATGGAACTACTGTACCTTAAAATAACAACTTCAAAATCAGTTTGATGGTACACTGGCATGCAATAGGGAATATGATGCTTCTGTCATCCCTATTGTGTACCCCAAATGGTTTTCCCCCAGATGTCCTCTGGCTGGTCTGCCTCAACTCTGTGTGATTTACAGAGTTTGATGGTGGCAAGATAGCGTTACTTGTTCCTACAGTAACTGCTAGCTGCTGCTAACTGTACCTGATGTAAGCAAGTTGGCTGAGTTAGTGACAGCTAGCTGACCCTGTCCAGACTGGACTGAGAGCTTGGTGCACCAGGGGAGTGTTGGTGTTTACATCGCTAGCACAGGAGTTTTAGACTGCCGTGAGGAGGATTTTTTGACCCGGAGTGGGGAATGCTGGCGGAGATCAGCGCTGGAATGGGCACCAGAACCGGAGCCGGGCTAAGAAGCTTCTTCAGATATTGTAACAGAAGCAAAGAGACCAAAGAGGACGTTGGTGAGAGCTTCAGGAAATGGAAGGCTGCAAGACAAACCCCAAACTGGCCTTCTTGCTGTTGGACTAGTAAATAATGACTGTCTTGCTATGTCTTGTGCTGTTGCACTTGTTTGATGTTTGGCTGTGTTAACAAAGCTGCTGACTCGCTAGGTTTTGATAAGATGTAATGCAATCATAACAAATGCACACGTGCAGCTGTCCATATTTTAACTGTGGCGTATAAGCGTATGGTAGTATGGTGTAAGAAAATACCAATTCTTAAATAATGTTGCTTTAACAAAAACTCTAAATCAATCCCACCAATTGTATGTGAGCATGTGCTCTTGTTTCAACTACTTTTAAATCACATTTTATTCCACATACTGCCATTGCATTAAACCAGGGACCAAGACTGTGCAACCAAATCTGCACTGCTGTAATGATATAAAATATGAAGTGGCAGCAGTAAAAAATGAAAATAAAGAACCCTGAAATGTTTTTGTTTCACCCTGAACTCAGACATCCACTGGTCCTGACAAAATAACCCTAAACTAGAGAGTCCATCTACTGTATGCAACCCCGGGTTTAATAATCATCCCTAAAAAACGACTGATTACATACTTTCGCTTACATGAAGATTTTGTTTGATTTAGCTGATATTTGTAAATGTACAAAAAGGGACAACCCAGAGGTGTATAGGCGTCTCCTGTTCTACTGCCAGTGCCCCAGATGCTGACCCAAATCTCACTCACTAAGATTTCTGGGAAAACCTATTACACAGCAGAAAAATAGCACCAACACTGTGCAACATTCACACCAAGCACACCGATGTAGGCCATGCACTTATTATGGAACAGGCACTCGCAGACTTTTCTGAATAAACATTTCATAATAATCGTCATAAAAATGTGATGCTTATTAACACAAAGGATGACCATGTGTCTACCACTGCATACTCTGATGGATGCCTAATGGATGAGTTGGGCTGAAACCAAGTGCACATATGCATATGCACCATCTTGTATGTCTGATTCAGAAAACTGACTCAAGGTCTTCTAGTCCAACATGACATCATCACAGCTCCACATGACCCTATCCCAAGATTCCATGAGAGACAAAAAGCGCTTCCCTGAAAAACCGGTTCAAACTGGTTTGCGATTGAGAGAAGGCGCAGGTTTAACCCCTGGAGAGACAGAGTGGCAGAAGGGAGGGAGTGGAGGGAAGGAGACGTGGAGGCCACATGCACGTCCCACACAGGGAAGGAAGGAGGAGGGAGGAGGAGAAAATTATGTTGTTGTCGGACATTCCAAAACGTGTCTGCCAGACAACGGGAGGTTTGATGCATCACTGATGTGATGATCTTCTGTGGAAGTCAAGAGTCTATGGCCGCTGAGACATTAAAAGCTTGTCATCAAAAACCCACCTTTCATGATATTTGATACTAGATTAACACCATGTCAGTATTTGGACACAATAAACATCTTAAAACATTATCTCTGATATCTTTTAAGGCTAAAAGATTAAGCAAAGTACATAACTCACTATAGAAATCTTAATGTAGATAAAAACTCCCACTACGTGTCTGCTGTCTGTAAAGCAAAGCATTGAAACAACTGCAAAGTAAGGTGGGAAAATAAGACAGATTTTCAGCTATTTCAGCAAATTTCTGTCCACAGTCGGGCTGCAGTTTGTTCTAACAATTCACATCTGTGAATTCAGTTTTATGTTCAATGGAAATATGACAAAGGCATCCTTGGTACTATGCAAGAGGTTGAGTTAAGAGATGCTACAAATAACTAAAACAATGAACACATCCAAAATAATGCAACTACAACACAGCTGAAACACTCAGGTCTGTGTTTGCATATGAGAGTGTGGAGCCTAAATTGCACCCTGCTCTGGTACACAACAAGGACAGATGTGCCCTGCTGTACCATCCCTGGACACAAAGGCCATTTATCTGCCAGAGATGACAGCTTGTATGTGGGTGGGTGTGTATGTGTGCATACCCATATACCACACACAGAGCTTCAGAAAGCATAAGACTGTAGAAATGGTAGCTGCACATTGCTCTGGCTGTAACAGTGTGGCAGTGAAGCGTGTAAGTTACAAAATGACTGTAACCCTTCGGGACGGTGCGGTGTCAGACCTGCATGTTACTAGGACGGCTGTGGTTGCTAGTTTCAGGTCTAGAGACACGTGGCAACTTTAATCCCAGAAGAGATGGACGGCATAATGAATCCAATGTTTCCTGTGCTGGATGCACTGCTGCTAAGCAACGAGGGGGGAAACCAAGTAAAATTGTTGTTCATGCATATGTTGTGATTTTGTACGCTCACAAGACAGACTGACAATGCCCTCAGTGAAGGACCCCCACTCACTGGAGCCCATTTTCTATTAAGTGCCTCAGTTTCTATATGAGCCCTGAGGACTTCCTGTGAGATAAAAGGTCATTCACAACCTCTGGGTTATAGGAGACTCACAAGATGAGCTATCAAACCTGTGAACAACAAAAGTGTAGGAGATTCATCTAGAGAAGGCATCCTAAAGCTGATTGTGTTGCACACAGACACTTCACAGTCTATTTGCGATGACAGGAGGAAACAGGGACAAGCAGGTATAATACAGGTGCATGAGCCAAAATTAAGGACACACGGCTCCATTTTTTCTGTCCAAGTTAAGCCAGTCAAACTGCAGGACGCCTTGGTTTGAAAACCAGTATGTGTGAGAACATCTCAGAGGAACATTTTTTTTTTCACACAGCATGCTTTGCTTTAACTTACATAAACCAATCTGGTTTGAAGGTGGACATCAGAAATTTTTATTCTCGAGGCCAGGCAATCAACACAGAAAGGATCCTGAATCAATCAGTGCTAGTAGCATCCTTGGCAGTTTCGATGCTCCCACCGCTCCATCCATCCAGCATGTAAGACCAAATGAAACTGACACTACAATCTCACAAACAAGTCTGACTTGTCCATCAGCAGGTCCATCGGGAGATGCCTGGAGGGAACTGGTACCCTAAACCTCGCAGCCTGGGATTCAAGGATACTGCCCACAATCCTTGAACAGAGCTCCACTCCAGTATCTATTTCTCACTATGAAGCCTGCTAGCCATGCCACATAACAACTCTCAATTTACATTACTCATATATCCCATGCACTCCTGAGGTTGGGCTCAGGTTGTAGTCATTTAAAAATGCTGGCTGATTTTGAAATCAAGTTTATAAATTACCAACACATTCACACAACAAGCATAAGAAAAACACTGCATCATACACAATACTGTTTACTATCAGGATAATTTTGAGATTGCTTTTGTGGGTGCCTCACATTTTAACTGCATGGCATGGTTCCTGATTTGGAGAATTCAAGCACCTTGAGATGAAAAGGCTGAAGTCTGACTAGATATGTCGCTACTACATCACCACAGACTTTTCTCTGAGGAATGCAGGAATGCGTCGGCAAAGCTGAACCATCAACAACAAAAATGGATGGTCAATAAGTTTTATACCCTGTACATAGTGTATGTTTGTCTGTTTGAACATAGCAGCTGTTATCAGGTATGCCTCATCAAGTGTTTTTTTTTTTATCTGTGGTTGCCAGCCACATATTGATTTTCTGTTTTGTCTTACCATTTAAAATGGCTAAAATCTTGTACCGTAGAGCTGCTCGCAGCACACTGATTCACTCAGCCCCTCCTTGTTCGATTCTCGCTGTCTCTCTCTCACAAACACAATGACAACAGACTCGTCCGTGAGTGGCCCCTCCTCACTGTGCACACTTTGAATCAAAACACGATTATACACAGTAGGTAGGATTGTTGTTGGCTTTTCCCCACTGAGAAGACAGCTGGCCGAATTCCTGAATAAAATCAGTCCAGAGTTAATGAATGGTGAGTATCATGAACACCTTAGCACACATTTGGCCGACTTAAATTTGTCCAACTTAACTCTGACAAGGTAGTCCATCTACTGTATGTTCTTAACACAATGATATCAATCTCAGAGACCCAACGGTCAAATAAGTTAACAGCAAGCACGCTAGCAGTCTAGTAAGGATTAGCTGCTGTCAAGTGAGCTGTTTGCGAAAACCCAGTCAAGCCAGCCCCTGCTTGGATTTTGATATGTGTGCTATTTGTGCTGTTATGGTACCGGTGCTTGGAGAGGGACAATGCAGCAATGGAGCTGCATATATAGCTGCATATATATATATTATTTTATATTATTATTTTTTTTGTTATTTATCTGTCACAAACTACTTGGAAATTGAAATATTTGCAGTGGAGCACCTTATATACAGTATTATTAAGTAATTAATGTAAGAAAGCGAGGGTGATGCAAAAAGATATGATACACTCAGCTGTTGTGCAAATTACTGACATAAATCATAAATTGCACAAATGAACTGATACTGGATTTTTAAGGCCAATACAGATATCAATATGTGCTCATTTGTTACAAATATAGAATACTAACCTGTTAGCCAATAAGCTTTAGAAGATAACATACTGACTACACGCAAATGTTTCAGTGTCTACATTTTTACAGTTAGACCCAGGGCCCAGGAGCAGCTCTTCACAGCTGACATTTTTCAAAGTACGTAGATATATTTCTGCATTTCTTCGTCTTCCTCACTGTACCAAAAACTGTTCCACAAGTCCAAATGTGGCTCGTACCAAACCATGAATTTTGTGGACATCACCATCATATATCTGCATAATGTTGGTGACACACAGAACACTACAATTTTTGAGTTTATCGTATGCCAATGTAACGATCAAACCTCATTAAGATCTCTTTGATACACAAATGCATTACCTACAACAGCAACAAAAATAACGAGAGGATGACAAAGGGAGTAGAAGACAGCCAGTGATTAGTGATCTGCATCTGTTCCTCTCAGGAGACAATGGAGGAGTAGATGCATCTCCCTCTCCTTTCCCTCAGAATAATAAGGCCTGAGGGCAGAGCAGATCTTGAGAAAGAAAAATAACAGAGGATGAAGGAGTTAGAGGCCACAAGGTCTCTGCTGCCCAATCAAATTAATCTGAGGGCCTTTTCACACACGTAGCTCTTTTGCTTTGTTCTGATTCAGGGGCTAAAATTAATCAATTGGTGCACTTGTCCCTCGGTTCATTTGTGTTCACGAGGCAACATTCAACAGCAGTCCACAGTTGTAAAGAAATGTCATCCGTGAGCAAACCACGCTGTTATTGGTCAGAAATCTTACTGAAAGGATTCGCCTTAGGGAGATAACGTCCTGTCTTCTTTGTTTCCCCAGAAGAAAGCATGGAGCATCAGCAGCATGTGGGCTTATTTGTTTCATTGTATTTCTGTGATTAATATACCAGTGTTCATTAAATGTATAAAATATCCAGGTCTACCGAGGACTACTCTAGACTGCAACTAGAAAACAAGGTGCTGTTGCATCTGACTAGATGCAAAAAGGAATCTCCAATAAAGATGGGCTCTGCTTCGAGTTGGTTTAGTTGATTGCATCCTTGCCGCAAAAGAACTACTCCAAGTCCTAGACTGGAAGAGAGCCAAAACCACACTTTCTTGGTGATTTTGGAGCGCTTGTTTTGTACGCATCCAAGTGCAATTGCTGTGCTAACGTGCCCAAATTGACCGAACAACTGCTCCAAACAAAAACCGGTTTGAATACACCTTAAAAAAACAAATGCCTTTGTCAAATCAATACATTTAATAAATTTGCATTTCTATGGAACGGCTAATATCAGAAAATGATGAAGATCTCTCACCCCTGTGTGTAGTGTGGCAGGATAACATGCACTTGTCTGAAAGCAGATGGAAATCTTGTGACCTGGACTGACACTACATGTTTCATTCTCAGTCAGTCTCCTATTGTGTCCAGTAGTTCATAGAGAGCAGATCAATGGCAAAGGCTCATCCCCCCAGGTAGTGAGCTAGACTCTCATCTACAGCACCGTAATGATCCCCCCGCTGAGACTGGACCCAGCCAGCCAACACATTACCAACCATTTAAAAAAAACTGAGGCTTTCCAACTGTGTCCTTGGGGTTCAATGAGAGGAGAAACAACAATTACGCTGTCCAATAAAAGCAATACAAGTATGGATTATTATTGCCCAATAAAAGACAGCAGAGCGACAACTCTTTTTCTTGTGTGGCTAAGGGACCCTGGCCCTTGTAATATTGAATTGATAGCTAAAACTGCCAATCTTACTACCAGATATGACCAGGAGATCATCTTCTTCCATTCGGGATGATTACTTACTACCCCTACTGTTTTCTTAATGTCAAATCCCACTTAAATATATTTTTTCACTTACGCAATAATTTTAGGTTATCGAGGAGTAAAGTTCTTTTCCTTTGGGATATCGTCGAAATAGAAAAAAAACATCAGACTACCTATGCTAATCTGTGCTCACCAGACTAGGAGTGGGGGCAGGGACCCAGCTGAGGTGGTGCCATGGTTGGGGGAGGGAGAAGGGTGCAGAGCGCATGTGGTTAGCTGAGCCATAATCTAACTGTACCCAAGTGAAAAATACTCTTCCTTGTCTTCTCTCTCTCTCTCTTGCTCTCTCTTCGTCCTTCCCTCTACCCCTCCCTGCCTCACACTCCCTCAGTTGTTCTGTTGTAGGCTCGGCCAGCCCAGAGTGTGTGTGTGTGTGTGTGTGTGTGTGTGTGTGTGCGTGCGTGTGCCCCTACTGGTTGTGTCCCGAACGCCAAGGGTTAAGCCCCTGCCATTTTAACGCCACTGACAGATCAGACCATTAGGGTGTTACCTAACAAAATGGAAGCCTTTAACCCTGAATCTGCCAGACTGCCTCGGTGTGTGTGTGTGTGTGTGTGTGTATGTGTGTGTGTGTGTGAGTGAGTGTGAGTGTGAGTGAGCGAGTCAGAGCCACACAGAGTGTATGTATGTGTGCGCATGTCTCCACCTGGATTCTCCCTCAGCAACATGACAACGACAACAGCAGCGAGTCTAGGAAGTGCAAACCAGACTTTTGTACAAGAGAACACAAGAATGCACGAACATACAGCATGGCCACATTAAAACATATATGACTATGGTTGTTCTTAAAAAAAAAAAAACATGGGGACAAGCTACTTGTTACTGTACCATTATAACAGAGAAGTAAGACACAACTAAAAAGCAAACATCATTCTCACAACCCACATCTCTTCTGGATTTTGGCGAGCACACCATTAGCAGAACATAACGTCTGGATTATGAAGCTCTAAAGCACCTTAACATCTCAAGTCAACCTTCTCTAGCAGTTTTCTTCATCCTCAAATCACAAAAATCACTGCATACATTTTCAACCACAAGTGTTGACTAACTATAATAAAAAGGAATAGCTAAATGTTTTCAAAAACCCTAGACGGGGATAATCTCCAATTTCAGCCAAATTGCTTCCAAATGGTTACTCCATAATCCTGTACAACCAGAAGCCCATACCCACATACAGACTGGAGGGCCAGGACACACGCAGACTGCTATCAGATTACATTTCTCAGAAACGGATGGTAGCAGGAAGTGACCAGAGTAGGGGGGAAAAAAAAGGAGTTTTAAGAGTGCAAAGAAATACAGCATACCAGACAAGACAACAAGGAGCTGAGCACATCATCATTGCACATAGCTGAAGAACACAACTGGGTTAAGTAGGTCAGTTGCGTCATATATTTGAGTAAAGTCAGCAATCACAACTTTGAAGAGATCTTAATCATCAAAGCATTTTTAATTATTGAAAAGACAAAAATCATCTAAAACACAGGTTTCAGGTGTACAGTCTACTCTTATTAATTCCTTGTTGCCAATTAAGTGACATGAATGATGTAATGATACTGTAAATAAAATATCTGATGGTATAGGCAAACAGAACATTCTTCATTTTCATTCAGCCATGCGTGTAGAAAAACTTCCCACGCAGCATTGTTAATTAATAAGCATTTTTCCACGGAGAATGAAATGAGAAACTGTATGAGATACAATGAATGGCTGGATAAGTTGGATGATGTGCGGCAGCTTCCTTGGCTTGGTTAGGTGAAAGCTTTGGCAACAAGAATGCAGCTCCCAGGTAAGTCTCTTTTTCATGAGGCTTCAAGTGTTACTTTAATACACAACAAGTGAGCAAAACTGGCTACACAGTTTCTGCAATGTGGATTTGCAGTGGTAATGCTCTACACTTATGATCATGGGGTTTGACTCTCTGAAGCTTTAAAGCAACAGGCCAGCAAGTACAGCGAGCAGCATATGCCAGAAAGGTTATCACCAAGCTTAGCTAATAATTAGATACTGAAAATGGTTAGAATTGTGCGACTAAGTATTGATGACATGCTTTGTATTTAACAAATTATCTTTTTATTATCTTTTTATTTGATGAACGTGGGCACTGACAAAATTAACTAAATGGGTTTTATTTCTATTTAAAGACAAAAAAATAAAGACTTTGGGGGTGTTGGACAAGTAATGTAATTGGTGCGTAATCAGCATATGCCCTAACACTGTGTAACACCATAACACCGACGACCGCAATAAGCCTATTCTAAGGCTGACTGAAGTCAATGCGTTCAGTCAGTAGTCAAGTGTTTGTTATCACATTGCCATGACGGTATTCATATCTAGATATCAGTTTCAGTTAAAAAGATGTACTGTAGTTTGTATTATAAGCCACGAAGTGGCTGAACACAGAAGTAACCTCGACAGGTGCCGCTTTAAGATTAACCTCAAACTGTGAATCACCATCCTTTATATTTATTTTCTATCCGACAAACACATGCTCATAAACAAAATGTGTAATTTTTAAACGATACTCCACGTATCAACACCCACCATCTGTAGACTTGAACCCTGGACCTAAAAAGTTTGTTATTTCCTCTTTAGTGAAGAACTGCATCAACATCAATTCAGTCAGTTGCAACAGCGACCATTTTTCACAACATAAAAACATCTAGCAACGTCTAGAAAAACATATCATGCCAATCCAGCCGTTTACCACTCCAGTGTCCTTTACATTTATAGCTGCACCAAACTGACAGTGTTCACATACATAATGCAGTCGGCAGTCTGTGGACTCTAATAAAGCTGTAGTTGTATATGTTTTGAGCACACAATTTACATACTCTACTGAAAATGTTGTCTAGATGCTGTACTACACAAGAGAAAGTTGTTCATTTCTTGTTGTACAGTTCACAGAATAGACTATTTTTAAGGCAGTATGCGTTGCTGAAATTTTATTAACAGAACAATGGCGCCCAAGCTAGCAAGACTCATTAGCATTGCAGTGCTTTATCTGTGCAGGAAGCGTTCTCCACTCCATTAGTGGAGCTGAGTAGTAAACAACTCAGTGCTTCTGTTTCTTGTGGGCATCAAAACAAGCGGGATTGTTGCTTGCATTGCTTCAGAGGACGTTTCTGACTCAATATGTGTGAACTAAACAAGGCTAAATATTATGCTACTATGTGTGACCACTGTCCTCCAGCAGATGAACAAAGGAGAGCTGGAATATGTTGTAGGTTAGGCTTCATAAGTGTATGTGAAATATTTTACATATTTTCTGCCATTGTCACCATCCATTGTAACTGCCAGAATTCAAGCAAAAGCTGCCGCTCTCCACTACAAAGTTCATCTAGCTTGAATGCAGTAAAGACAATTCAGTGCTGAGGGATTTCCTATGAAGCATAAAAAAATTATTCTATACCACCACACCCAGGGACTCTTGGGATGCCTAAAAAGAAGACCAAAATTCAATTCTGGAGTGATTATGGTGGTGTTCAAAGGTCATTTTCCTTCAAAGGCTACATGATATCAGACTGACAATGGACTCATCTAACAGATATGAGGAAGTGGGAATGACAGTGAGCTTCAGGAATGATAATCAGGTAATTTTTTTCCCTATGTAGTGTGACGTGGTAGAAGACAATCAATGTAGCGTCTGGAACACCTCACAGCACTCTGGCACGAAAACCATTTCAGAACTATTCATCTAGCATAACATTATAACACCCATCACAACGATGGGACAGCCATCTGGAGCATTTTGGGGTTCAATATCTTGCCCAAGGACACATGCAGACTGGAGGAATAGGGGTGCATAGACAGAACTGCCATATTGCTGTTAGAGATATATGTATACAGATAAGAAAAAGTAACTTAAAATTGAAAAATGTAGACTTGCAGTTGCAGAAATATAAATTCAAACAGGAGAGTAGGTAAGTGAGAACTATATAAGCTGACAATTTTTTTTATTTTTTATTTAAGTATTTAAAGATATTGGTTCTATATGTATGGTAAGTGTGTCCAAGTCCCGAGATCAGCACAATGCAATTGGTCAATGCATGAAATGGTGATCGACAGGTCCCACCCACAGCATTATCTGATTGGTTACACGTCACAAGTAATAGTCTATCAACACTGAAGCCTACCATGCCACAAATAGGCAAATAGGCTGGATCTGCTCCGGTGAGCGAGTGGAGCTGTGTGTTGAGGGGAAGACAGCAGATATTCCTGAAGTTGCAACAAAAACCACAATCTTATGATCTATTTCTATAATGTAAAGCATGCCTAAATCCTAGTTATACCGCTGAAAAAGTCATAGCCTACGGGATTTCACTCAATGGAGGCCAAAGTGACACTTTTGAACTAGACACTCTTCCCCAATACAATCATTCAGACTAAAACACAGAACACACATCTTTCTTATCTTTTCGCTGC
The DNA here is from genome assembly GCF_017976325.1 of Chelmon rostratus. Lineage (NCBI taxonomy): Eukaryota > Metazoa > Chordata > Actinopteri > Chaetodontiformes > Chaetodontidae > Chelmon > Chelmon rostratus. Next base: position 22,618,861 of record NC_055661.1, read on the forward strand.
AACTCTACATTGAGATTGAGGGAATTATTAACAGCAGCAGTAAAACTGCATTTCACACTATAATGGTCAAATTTTGCCATTCATCCACGGTTCACATGTGTGCCAAACCATGGGTAATTTTGTGTCTGAAATCTACCAGCTTCTTTTATATCTTACCAGCATTTGGCTCGTGGCTGATGCCAATATCCCACCCTGTAGTTAACCCTTGTTTTGATGACTTTTAGGACAGGCATGACAGTGCACTGATGAAATGTATGTACACACAATCTGCTCAAAACAGCCATGTGGCAGGGAGTCAGACAGGGCAGTTTGTCCCCTCTTGGACACATGCCTTGATGCTGCATGTATCCAAGTTGCCGGTCTGCCTTTTTGCTGAACTGAGAGTTTGAGAGTTGCCATGTCAGCACTGGCCACACAGAGGACACAATTGTTACAGGCAGATTGAAAAAACAACCTCAAAAATGTGTATTCCATTACCTCTAAATGTGCAATTAGTCTTCAGACAGCATTTCAACCAATACTGGTCATGTGAGTCGTCACTTGGGAGCAAAAACGCTCAGTGTTCACACATTAACATTAGCCAAGTCAACAGTAGGTTTCTTACTATCACAGTCACAGGTGCTGCTTATAGCTCTGAAAATATTAGGATTTGACCGGATGCAGAAATTTATGTAACCACTCACCCAACTCCCAAAATTATAAAATGTACAATATAGGTTTGAGAAGTGGCAACAGGCGACTGTTTAGCCAGACATCCAGGACTTTGGTAAAACCCCTGTGAAGGCGCATGACCAAATGTGTTGGATGAAATTTATTTCTTTAGCAATGGGACTACATTTTTAACCAGCTACTTTTGCAATGGGAGACAGCCCACAATACTTGCCAAAACACCTGTGGCAGCTGCTTGCTGAGTTTTGTTTTTGTCCTTCTACCTTCTACTTTCATAAAACCATTGTGAAATGATGGAGAAATCTGTTTGATTTAAGCAAAAAAAAAAAAAAAAACATTTTCACTGAGCAAGAACTAATTAGTGATTTTGTTCTACCTCCTCTTGAAAATAGCACTGCTATGGGAATGCAAGGCAATCTCCAAACAACACTACTTATTACTATTTATTTGAGGACCTTTCATTGCAAGCCATATGGCCCACCTGGTCAACAGGTGGCCATTTACCAAACAAATACCAGAAGTCTTCGACAATGATGCATGTCCAGTCTGAACCAGGAGGCAGTATTCATTGGGCATTGGCCACACAAATTGCTGAGAGAGGTTGGCAAGTATAGTGGAGACTATGAATTAGTCTGAACTCAAAGTGTGTTTGTTTGTGCAACTAAAACTCGAGGAGGTTAGCCTCATTATGTCCCACTCATCACTCCATATATGTACCTTTAACAGTCTAAGGCAGGTTTGTCACATTGATAACACACGTGCTTGAGTTAATATGAAGTCCAACAGGGTAAACAAGAAATAGGGAGTCAAACATTGGTGGATTCCTCTCCTCAAGCTCCAAGAATTGCCCAAGGCCTTTGGGTGGGACCCTGTGGCCAATACGACTACTCCTGTCTTTTGGCATCTGATGCAACAAACAGGAAAGCTGACAGTATGACATACTGTTGCCAAAAAAAACAAGAAAACATTTTGATCTTTAAAATACTATGTAGACCTCCTAAATTGAAACAATACTAGGCCAGAACATACTTGATGACTGAGAATCTCTGATGACTTACAAAACTGTAAAAGGGCACACCTCTTCATACCTGTCTGATCTCCTTAAGCCTTAACATTGCGTCCTGTGCTCTCTGCTTTCAGAATACGGGACTCCTGTTAGTCACCAGAGCAAAAAAGAAGTCTGCTGCCTTTAGAGTCTTCATTTATCATGCCCCGTTCCTCTGGATTAACATCCCTGCTGACATCAGACAGTCTGACTCTGTTGAGTTCTTTAAATCTAAACCTAAAACTCATCTTTTCACCTTAACTTTCATTCAGTTGCCTTGTCTTTGAGTACTTCAGGCCTTGTACCTGTTAAGCCTAGTAGTTAAAGTCCATGTTTGTCGTGCAGACGAGAATACTGTTAACTTTCTGAAAACCACTGCATCTCTTAAACACTCTGTTGTCCTGCAAGCACATGAACATCTAAGCAGTGTGCCTGTCTGTCTGCCCTTCCTATTTTCTCCTCGTCCTCTCTTTTCACTAAGGCTTCCCTGTGCTGGACCATTGACCATTGTAGGACCCCTCTGCCCCGGCTGTCGGTGCCTTATCCCAGATGTTATGGATCTAGATCTTCATTCTCCGGGAGATTTACTCTCTCTGTCGCTCTTATGTTGGCCTTGTCTCTCTCTCTCTCTCTCTCTCTCGGTTGGGTTTGTTTCCTTTCTCTTATCTGTGTGAATAGTGTACTTGAGTTTTACCATGTGTGGTTGTGTAGTCTGTCCTCTTTCCAGGTCTCCATAATGGAGAGGAAGAACATGGCAGACTCCAACAGAGAGCACCCGCCTCTGTCAATATAAAGGGCTCATTCTAAGGTAACAATACACGATTCTTAATTTTTGGTAATTATACACTAAGGAAAACACATTTATGAATATTGCATTCAATTTCTGCCATATTCTACCAATATACCCCCTTAAATCCTTCACACTGGTCCTTTAAAACCACAACTATTCCTGAGTGATCAGAACTTAATAAATAGAAAATGGGGAATGAGGAAAAACATAAATACTTGATCATATGTATTACAGCAGGAAGTTCCATTACATCACATTTCATCTGTGAAACATGATATGTGGCATCTGACATTAGTTTGCATAACTGGTCAATTGCAATAAATACAAAAGCATTGTAGGACATTTTAAACTGTAAAATTACAGTGTAAGGCTGAGGTATAGCCTACATTTTCCTCACATGACATAGGCCTGTTACAACCTGTTTTAGTGTGTGTCTGCAATGCCTCTTGCTTCTAGAATTAATTTGTTTATTCATCAAAGCCTCTCGAGGCACATTTGTGGTATTGGCCTATATGAATAAAATTGACTTGACTTGATTGATCTGATCAAGAGCTGAACCAAAATCCGTCAAAGCCAATCACTTTCAAATATTTAGGAAAAGCAAATTCAACAATGGTGCATAGAATACAGTACTTAGCTCTGACAGAAAGCAGCACGTAACACACTGCAAAGCAAAAAAGTGAACTACCCCTTCAGAGCAAGAGATCAATTTTCACTTTCACTTTTATATGTTATGTGATAGAGACATGCGATTACTACTGCCTGAATGAGCCTAAAAATCATAGTTTTCCTGGTGATATCACTGTGATTTAATCCTAATCTTCAAAATGCAAGTACAACACGGGTCCCTCATCTCTCATCCACACTGACACCGTCTGGCTGGTCAATTTTGAACAGACCTTGTGGTTTCACCAGCATTTACTGTTTTATAATGACTGGGTTCACACTCAACCAGACTCTAACTGCTGTGTTATCTGTGTCCTTCAGTCAGCCACACAGATGTTATTATCATAACACCACAGCCAGATGTGTATGGATAGAAATAGGTCTGAACGATATGCCTAAAAAAATGTTATATTTATATATATAACATTTTTTTTAGGAGGAATGTTAATTTTTCCATTCCATTTTCTTTGCTGGTGTTTGCGACAAACAAGCATGTCGTCTTCCATCGGGTGTGTTGTTCAAGTCTTGTTGGGAGTCTTGTTGTTAATCATTAGAAAAGGAAGTAAACAAAGACTAATGATGGGAGGTGTATTACTAATAACTGCTTTCTTCTAGCCAGGAGTCATGCAAGGGAGGGGAGGCCAGGTAGGTAACTGTAACCTAAAATAAGATAATCTAAGGTTAGCCAGCTAGTTGTAATTTAGGGACGTGGCATGGGTCTGCCGTTGGTTGCTTCGTAATGTTAGCTAATAAACTAATTTGCAAATGGCAAGGTTCTTAGAATAATGGAGCCAGTGGTGCAAATAATATATATGAACATTATACATTGGAACATGATTCTAAATATGAGTGTTACTGATTTTTTATGATTAAGTTTTCACTTTTGACATTCAGGCAAATATATGTCACGTCAGTGTTTTGGTTAATGCCCAGGATGATGCTTGCTCGCGCCTACAGAGTGTGAGCTCAAGCACCAGGATGCTATCTGCTGTTCACTTGATGGCCCCATAATGAGGACTTTCTGAAAATTTCACATGCAAATGTTACATAGGAACTTTAACAACAATGAGCAGGGTACCTTTGACCCCACGAATAAAGCGAGTGGTGGAAAATAAAGATATATATATTTAAAGAGTTTCAGTCCTTATGCCTATGAATAAGACTGGATCACAAATCATGCCTGTCTTGTTACATCATCAGGGTGGGTTTTCATAACAGGCACCCCTCCTGAGGCAAATTCAAGGTCCATCATACAATGCAAAGCGACATGCATCCCCCATTACAAGCAAAGGGTGCCAAATGTCTGCTGCTCTAAAAGAAAGGCACTTGCTCAGCGGAGGTAGGAATATACACACTCCTGTTAAGCTTAAGCACACCTCAAAGACAAGTGAACACAAAACTGACTGTGTCCTCAAACAACATGACCCGTGCTGCAGCTTGCTGTAGATGCAGTGACTGCCCAAGGGGGGGAAAAAAATCACCCAACGCTGAGCCATAGTCATTACAAGACTTAATAATTCAGAATTATATCACATAAATAAAATATCTCACAATTAACATCGAATGATTAATATCACAGGAATGCCTTCAAATACTTGACTTCAAAGGGATATGAACCGTATAGTAGTTAAAGAGCATGTCCTTAGACATCTCGCTACATACATTAAATGGTAAATTTGGTCTGTTACAGAAACATTGGATATTCTGGTACAAACACAAAGTATGCGTTTAGTTGTCTGTAGTCTGGTGTAGGTGATGGCTACTAACCCGTCGTGGACAGAGAGACACACACCCAGACGGAGCACCACCGTCCACCATTACGCCTCCATAAAAAGGCTTTTCACGGTTGAGCTAATCTGACAAAGTTCTGAGATCAATGGCTCATAAAGCCATAATCATACCCATCCGCAGCTAAGAAGGACAGTCAGCTTAGCAATAACCGGTAGCAATACTGGTTATGATGTTCATAAACTTAAGTGACCCAACTTTGTCCAAAAGAATAGCTACCATTACCTATTTGCAACTAACCCATCAACAACAACAAGCTATCTCATGCTAACGTTAACTTGGCTTGCCAACAACAACCTGTCCATCTGTCCGGCTACAAAACCAGCGGCTAACTAACGCGAGCTAACAGCCAATTGTGGTCATCAGGGGTAAGAGAAATTACAGGAAAGTCGCCCAACACTTGAACATATATACCCTTAAATATGATGGTATAGACTATGATATTTAGCTTGGATGTCTGTACGCGTCCAAATAGCGATACACGACAGACAATGAAACCGACCCCATCTCAGTGAGCCGCTAGTGTTACAAGGCTAGCTAGCGAGCTATGTTAGCCTGCTAACGCTAACTCCCTGGACATTCGCCTGCCCAGCCAGACAGACGTAAAATTTATTAACAAATAATCAAGCGTTAATTACAGACAGAAAATGACAGCTTTGTCTCACTATTTTGCAACTTCATTATGGCTAAACAAAATTAATAACTTACATTATATCTGACTATCGGTGCATCCCAATACAAGTTTGCCGGGGAAGTTAGTTTTAATATCCCTCGACTTTTGAGGCGGTTTGTTTCCTGCCAGTCCGTGCTCGGTAGGTGTATGCGTGTAGCTGAGCGACACACAAACTGTTACCTTGCACGTTAGCGGAGATCAAGCTATGCTAGCTAGCTTAACTTACGTTAGCTGAGCTAACACCGAGAGAGAAACTTCCTTTCGTCGTCATACATTAATTGAAAATAAAAAACACTGGATTAGTTGATATGATAATGAAATACGCGAACTTACGAAGTCTAGGAGGAGCCTGGCCGAGTTCCCCCGCGATTTTCTGATGTTTGGTGTGTATTTTGCTGGCTTCGGTGTAAAAATCCCGGGGATCCCCTCTCTTCTGTCCGCTGCCACTCCGGTTGCCAGATAATGTAATGAGCCACCACAGGCGGCGTCATGCTGCGTTCATACACACCTCGGAAATGTTAATTTTCCAACTGCTGAGATGGAAGGAAAATGCTACATTTAGATGTAATAAATAGAAGCACTGTGGATGTAGGGGGAGTAAAAACAAGGACGGGACGGCTACTGAAGGGGAACCAAAACTTCTGCATGGTCAAATTTAAATATATAAATAAAGAAACACAACAACTTTATTGTATGAGATCATGTTATTATACTCACAGAATCTTACTTTATAACATGCTCGTGTGACAATGGTTGCTTGTAACAGAACCTTCCCAGTTCCTCTGTTTGCTAGTCCTACTCCAAGAACATTAAATAATGAATTAAAAGAAGGAACCACATTTTGCTGAATAATAAGTATGTTTACAAGCTTCTCTTATTTACACTTCTTGCAGTCTTTACTTAGGCTCTGCAACTTACCAAACAGAAAGCTGGGCAAACAGTAAAGGTCATGTATCCATTTGACCCTTTCATTTGAGATGTTTTACTTTCCACTACTGATCGTGTAATTAGTCAGAATTATGTGAGTTCCTGCATTTGGTGCATTACAATCTGTGTGATCCTCATTGTCAAGACTCACATTTTGCATATCATATATTCTGTATGTCACATGAGTTCCCTGTCATGGCATGTGTGTACTTTTCACATACAGTATTTACATGTCTTGAGGCTTCCTTATGTACACGTGTCTCTGTGTGTTCGCATGCACATGTGTTTAGACCCTTTCTTTTACTTTCTTAATTGTCATTGTGTACCACCGGATTCAAACTGATGCAAAACTGTACCTGGACTGAACCCAGACTGGTTTTAAAACTGGTCGTCTTCAATTTTGCCACTACATATAATAAGTGAGGATAATATCTGGTATTATGCAAAAACTGAATGTATAAGTGCATGGGGCTTTCTGTGAGAACAAACAGGGCGGTTGAAGTTTTTATTTGATGAATCATAATGGAAAATAAAACCAATATCATTTGCATGTAATTAGTTGAGTCTACTAAACAAGATTATATTGTTTTACTTGGTGTATTTGTTTAAGCCTTCATTACATGGGATGTCAGTTGAGTAAGAACAGAGCCGTTGATTGCAGAGTAGATATTACAGTGGATCTGGCCCACTGCTATCCCCTCAGGGCCTCCCTGCAACCACAGAAGACCCTATTGCAGCTCAAGGATCAACAGGAACAGGAGTACCAAACTTTTGCTGTAAGAAACCAGTGGTAAACAAGTCCTTGCCATCTCACTGAGAGCCTCTGTTCCTGTCTGAGCTACACTGTTGTCCTCAGGGTATACCTGGTCAGCCTGCTCCTGAAGTATACCCAAACACACAAGAGCATCATGTGACATTGCTGAACTACACAACTCGGTAACCGTGCTGGGCCACTGATATGGCCACAGTTTGTGATCTGGTGCTGGTGTGGGAATTCCTGTGGTTATCCTCAATAACTGTGACCCCCTTTAATTTTCTGGCTAATTGAAGACCTGATCCAGTGCCTTGATAATAGTCACCTATCAATTTACTATCTACAGACAGACAGCCTTGAAGAGGTTCAAGCCAGGGAAGTAGTGGTGCAGCAGATCAGGGCTTCTAAAGCTAGAAAATGGAAAGTGTTCTCAGGCTTATTGCTACAAGCAGCTCTGTGGGACCTGCTACATGTGGCAAAGGAGACATGGGAGCAGTAGCTCTCTGCTCGTTTGTCACCTCTACATACTAGCTCATCAAACATGTGCAGGAATGGAGGTGGGCATAACAGTTGACACTAGGATGGCTCAACTTGTTCATATTCAGCACAAAGGTCAGGTCTTGCTTTGTATCTGTGCAGTGCTGACCCCAGAGGATGCGTAAAAGGCTGAGTGTAGCACATAGTTTACTGCACCTCACAGAACTCAAATAGCTTGTTAAATCTACCTCTGAGTGGTGCAAATGAATGTTTTCATTGTGCAAATGGGGCAACCCCACTCATGGTCTTGATCCTAGATGATGAGATGAAGAAAAAAGAGGTGGGGGGGCTGTTGAATTAAAGTTGAGATGTATTGTATGGCCAATAGATGAGTACTGGTGCCAAAAATAATATATGGAAATCAAGAGATCACAGAGACAAAGATATGCCAGGAGAGCCAGCAGGTCAGGAGAAAATGGGATCAGTTTCCAGTAGAACTTCAAACCACCCGAAACAGGCTGCAACACCTCCACTGCATTTCCACATTGTATTGTGGAAGTAATTTGTTTGTCAAATAGTTCTTTAATAAAGAGATCGCAGTGAATGAAGCATCTCAAACACAATAGAGACAATTAAAGGGAACTACGCTGGTGTAAGCCAATCTGTTGAACTGTTTTAAATACACATGAATCACATTATACAGTCATTCCATTTCAAAAAGCATCAGCTGATCGGTTTGATTAACCACTAAGAAAATCATACTGTAATGGTTTTGGTTTCACATTCTAGTAAAGTAGATGTTTACATAAATGGTGGCTTTTAAAAATATTTTCTTCTAAAATACATTAGTGTAAAATATATTACAGTATTTAGTCCTAAAATTTAGATTCATGCATATTTTGTCTTGAAGAGTACACTAACAGTACATTTACATGCATGTAAACACATTTGAAAACTCTAGCACCACCTAATGGCTACTTAAAGAACATGCTCACTACAAGAACTACTGCAGCAGTTAGTAAATAACTCTTAGGCTTCATACAGCTACCACTATTCACTCAGTTTCCTTCCTAATGTTTTGCAGTGTCTACTACTTCAGCAGGTCATCCGCACTGTGAGTGACCCAGTTTGGCCCCACTAAACTATTAAGCAGTCATGTGGCCAATGTGTCTGGGCACTGAAGCATCATAAAAACAAACAAAAAAACACTCAATCCAACAGAATAATATTTATAAACTGATCATGAAATTACAAAATTTCAATTGTATTTTTATTGGAAAATTACTGAAAACAATGTAAGCGTCAAAAACATAGGCATTGGATAGAATATGGCTAGTACTCAAGCTTTAACTGTGTCCTTACAGAGTGCCTTAAATACCAAGCATTGAGATTTCTACATAGGATCACTAAAAATACATGTCACACTTTTCTAAATTTACTTTATAAAATGTCACTGTACAATAAAGGTTCAACAAGTGGCAAGTCTATACAAACATCCTGTAAAGAAACCATTTAGTAGAACTATCAAGAGAAATTAAAATATAACAAAATAAAATAAATTCACTTTTTGAATATCTGAAGAATACAGTAAGATCCAAAAGTCTAAATATAATTTGTAAAAATGAATGTCAATAGGGATTTAATAAAGTGGTAAGCAAACATTTGGCACCCCTGGTCAATACTTGTTACTGTGAATAGTTAAGAGAATAGAAGATGAACTGATCTCCAAAGAGCACAAAGTTGAAGAGGAAACATTATCTTCAACATTTAAGAAAGATTAGTGAATCAGTTATATACAACTACAGAGTGTAGTGACAAAAATCAAAGGAGCAGCACAAGAAAGTTTGGGCACCCCAAGAGATTTGAGCTCTCATAACTTTTGCCAAGGTCTCAGACCTAAACTCGCTTGCTCGGGCTATGGCTTGTTCACAACCATTAGCCAGAAAGGCCAGGTGGGGCAAATTTAAAAACTTTATAGTTTGACTCCTCAAACCTTGAATACCAGCAAATTCAGGATGCAAACGTTGTACCGCCTGCAAAAAAAGCTGAAGATTTTAGAAGAAAGAAGGTTTTATCATGTCCCGTCAATGTCGAAAATCTGTGGACAGACCTCAAAAGAGCAGTGCATGCAAGACAGCCAAAGAATCTCACAGAACGAGGCGCCTTTTTGAGGGAAGAATGCGCAAAAAAAAAAAACCCAAACAAGAACTTAAGAATCTTCACTGGCTACACAAAGCAGACTGTGCAGGGTGGCCAAACAAAATAGTTAAGAGATGCATCATCTTCAATTTTATGAATTTTGGAAATTGGGTCATCTTTTCCTCTTTTTCCTTCGTTGTTCACAGAGAAATGTTCACCACGGGTTGCCATACTTTTGCAGGCTACTGTATCAGCCACCAAATGATACAAAATTCACAAGTATTTCAACATTGTTCATTAAAAGACCCCGCAGAGGCATATTCTGGTCCATAGAGGAACTGCACACAGTGGATTGTGCACTGTCCCAAAATAATATACACTGCCAATTTGTGTCATGAAACCTTTTGACTGATTACTGCGTGATAATATGTTAAGAGATGTGGATTTTGTGCAAAAATTATCTACCTAGAAATTATTGTTAGCAAACCAGGTCAGAAACTAGTGTACAAGGAGTCCACATCAGTAACTTCCATGCATGGAAAAAAAACAAAAACAAAAACAGGATCCATACCAATAAAAAGGCAAGATGTAAAATATTTACCAACAGTTACAAAAATATCAACATGAATAAATTAATTTCATCTACATTTCTTTACTGCCCACCATCTATCGTCTTGTTTTTCCAACAAATGGAAAAGAAAGGAGGCAAACGTAGAGAAGGCTTCTCTTTACCTGAGGCAGAGAAGCCTGTTCATACGTCGGTATGTGTCCTTTGCTACTCTAATCAAGAGTCCGGCCCTGCCATTATGCTCTGTGAGCATCCAAGCCATCAGAGAGCGTGAAATACATGTACACAGTAGTAACTGTGTTATAACAATTAAAAATGTGAAGCAGACAATCAGGAAGCAATCTCGACAGGGAGATAAAGTGAAGGCCTGAACTCTGTGACCTGTTAACGTCCTCTAAAATCTGAGCTACAGTGGTCTGACGGCAGGTTGTTAGGCATCAATCTGTTGCTTGTGATTATGTACCAGCTACCGTCATATGCTAGGTCAGACAGGTGGTTTCTCATAGCAGGCTTGCAAGGCTGGTGGTTGGGCCATTCTGGGCTTGGATCTGGACAGGAGGAGGGCCATCAGTCCACTGAAAAAAAGACAGAGAAATACTGTCATCTCTGCCCTACAGAACATGGACACAGACGAGAGATATATAGATATAGACACAACAGGAATGTAAATATGTAAATCAAATCTGATAAAGTGAAAAGCGATAATGAGTAATGAAATGTAAACTTCAGGAACCATCTGTTTCACATACACTGATGAGGTTATGCTCAGGGAGGCTGCAGGCAGCAATGTGGTCCTGCAGCAGCTGCTGGGAGAAGTTCTGGTGCATCTGAGCTGCTTCATGGGCATCCATGGTGTTCCCAAGGGCCTTGTTCAAGTCTGCAAGCACAACAAATGGTCAAAAATCTCCTTTCAACCACAACGCTTGACAACAGAGACTTTGTGTTTCAAATGTGATGGCAAAGTCAAGCATTCTCACTGCAAAAAGTCTGCAAAACCAGAGTTTTCAATAAAAGTGTTAACAAGTAACAAATCTAAGAACATAAATTATGGTTTACCAAGAAAAGGGAAAAGGTCATGATGTACCTTTCAATAATGCTGAAGACCAGAGCTGAACAGACATGTCAGGGATCTTGCTGGCAAGTTGCATGGCAGGTACAACCATGTTGTTGCTTTCCTAGAAGAGACAAGGTCAGCTTTTTAGAAAACAAAATGGGTGGGAACCATCAGATGACGGCCTCCATTTATAAAGACTAACACCTGAAAAACATGGGGCACAGATGCGTCATGTAGGCAGGGCAGAACAGGGTTTCTCACCTGTTACACACTTTGTAACATCTGGTTGTGAGCCAGCTTCAATGTGTGCATACTGAGTCTTACCAAGTGGTAATACAGTTGGTTCTACAGGTGTTTGGAAGCGTAGGCTACAGTAACTGGCACTGAATTAATTCACTTGGTGGTCTTAACCACAGGATCATGGACGCACATTGATTTGATTGATTTATTTTGACGTGAAATGTAAAAACACCACAAGCTTGCTCTGTTGCATCGTATTGTCCCCGGAACAATGAAGTTTTTATTTTAATAATTTTGAAACAGATTGTACTAATTTTTACACAGTTCTATGGAGTTTTTAATCTGTTGTAGGTCTGCAGAGCCACATGTAGAGTAAAAAAACAAACAAACAAGAGACCATGCACGTAAAAATAGAGATGAGCAGCGTGATGCTTCCGTGGTCACTGTAGCAGCTTCAGTTGATTATAATGGACGTGTTCCACTGTGGGCATGCTGCAGCAGACGTGTTGGCCTGTATCTGTGCCCTATGTATCTTGGCCGCAAACATTAAAAGGGTCTTGAAACATTTGTATGCTGTGCTATTTTGGATCCTGCATGGGTGTAAGACATTCGTCCTCCCTAGTTAAAAATTTCGGCACACAAAATAATAAATAATTCGCACACATCAGTCATTTTACACTCACATATCAATCATAAACAAATTAATTACACTTGATGCCTCAAATTAGTTGTTGTTGTAAAGGAATTGAAGTTCACAGTTGTTGTGGCCACTCTGGTCAGCTAGGGAGAAGCACTTGGACTAATAGGTATGTTTTAGTAGAGGTGCTGTCAATAGGGGTGAGTCATGATTTGCGAATAGTCAATTTCAAATTCAATTATATACTGTACATATGCTAAAAAAATAAAATAGTTTATGCAACTATCATCTTCAACAAAATGTTTCCCTATTTTTAACCTGTGTGGATGTGACATAATTCATCAGGTGTTGTGAGAAGTAGATCTCTCATTTGTAAGAGTCAAGAGATGCTAAATGTTATCACAGCCACCATAAAGTACATGCAACCGGCAGTGAGTTATATTTGAAGAACAGTCGAATATCAAATGCTATTTTTGCTTGAAATGCTGATTACTAGTTGACACCTTCCTGGAATTATTCATTCAATATTTTAAAATATTCCGATATCTCACAGTATTTCTGTGTCAGGTGAGGTTGGAGCTATACCAAGTGGCCTTTATCAAACCTGTCCTTTTTGCTCTGTCACGTTGCGAAAACAAAAGAATGGAAGGGCCCATTTACCAGCAGTGCACCTCCCTCTGAGAAAACGAGAAACACCATTAACGAAGGAGTCGGGGGGGTGGGGGTGGACTCTGACCCCAACCAATGGTATCCATGCTTTGCTGATGCACAACAACATGCTTTCTCACCTCAGGTGTGATGTCTCAACACTTCTCAATTTCAAGCTCATCTGACTTGGCTTCAATCACTGCACAGTGAGAAGCTACCGTTCAGTTTTGTCTTTTAGTTTGCTCATGCCACAACAGTAACAGGTTTAGAGCTCACCTGGCATCAGCCTTCATATCAAGCTGATTCATGTGCATATCTATATTCACCAACAGGCACCTTATTAACCATGCAAGGTTAACTGAAAGGAGCTAACAGGTCAAGATATGAGGACTGGATATGGAAAAAAAATTTCAACTTCTTTGTAATTAATTAAATAAGAAAACGTGTGTGTCAAATTTTATAAATCTGGATATTTTACCGGTGTACAAAATGTTCTTATTTTGTGCAAAATGTGGAAATGGCTTTATAAATGAAGACATGGCTGCTCGTGGCACATCAATGGGGTGAACAAAACAGACTGGATCAATTAGAACATGTTCTTCTTATCTTGATTCGATTAAAAAAGATAAGACAACATGTTCGGTTCTGGTGACCTAGATGTTCTAACACCCTTAGTTCAACCCAATTCATAGCCCAAATAGTACAAGATGAAAATCAGGTAAGCTTTTGTGTGAACATTAGGCACATTTGTCATGTATTTAGGCTTACTCTGTGGTTGCCCAGCACATAGAAGATGTGGCCCAGCAGAACCAGGGAGCAGGCAGTCAGTCTGTTCAGATCCTCAGCATTAGACATCTTCAGGGTCTCCCTTAGGAAACGCCTGCAACACAAAAAAATGCAAATATATATACACACACAGGTACAAGGTGGATCTGTTGGTGTGTTTGTATAAAAAAAATGTAACGATTTGTCGTACTTGGCCTCATTGTAGCGTCCTTGAAAGAAGGAAAGGAGTCCCCTGATATAGAAGGCCGCAGCACGGAGGCAATGGGAGCTGAATTAAAAACAAAGACAATGGTTGCACATTTAATAGTCTGAAACAATTTTAACAAGATGTATTGCTGTACTGTCTTGTATTAACAAAAAAAAACAAAAACAAAAAAACTTATGGTTCTTACCTTACTGGGAAGTTATGGTCTGGGTTTATTCTCTCTAGCAGGCTGTACAGCTGAAGAAGAAATCACAACAGGAAATTAGTATAAAATGCACCATTAGTTATTGTCTCTACTCAGGTTTTCTTTTGTTAAATATAAGATGGTGCTTTTATCCAAAATAACTTCAATCGACTAACTGCACTCTTAGATGAAGAAGTTAGGAACTACTTAAATGATCAAAGTACTGTACAGAGTGGAAGATTTTTAGTCGTGACAATAACTTGTCAGCGCTCTCTGGTGGACATAATATATAATGGCGACACTGTTTCTAAACTACAAGAAACATGCAGCATATGAAAAGCAGCAATTTCTTGTTACTCTGTGGTCTACATATACGCCAATACCAACACATCAGAAATGCCATCAGCTCTACAAAGAAGTTAACAGCAAACATGATACGATGTAAATGAACACTTCTTTCAGAAGTGGTTCATTGCATTACTCTGCTGTGATTTCAAGATGTGACCCATTATTACTGAACTGACCTCCTGGTGTCGGTTTCCTTCCCTTATGTAGACACTGGCTAAGTTGGTTACAATGTATGTCCACAGCTCCTGATGTGTGGTGAGCTGAAATGCAACAGAACGGACATATTTAAAACCAGAGGAGAAATCAGCTGCAGCAGAAAAAAAGAGTAAAGGAGAGGAGATTAGAAGATATTGGTGACAGGAAGGCAACAAAATTGCTGTGTGTACTCACCCGCAATGCTGTGGTAAACTGTGCCTCTGCATTATCCATACAGTTCACTGAGATACAGTAGAGACCCTGGGATATGAATGGGGCAAAAGAACAGACCATTACAGATGTCAATTCGCCATCAAAACAGGGATATTATTACAATATCTACAGCATTTGTTACTATGGAGAAACAGCTTCTGGTATGTATAATTGTTGTTTATTTCTTATGGCAGACTTCTGTGTTGTGTTGTTAATTCTACAAAGTTTGAAAAATTGTTAATGATGTCTCTCGCTAGCAGTGTGCCTATCTAATGGAAGACAATGCTAATGTTTAAACACTTTGAGTGAAGTCTGTCTCCAGCTGATGTTTCCATGGGACACATTTTAAAATGGGAACCCTGTAAAAGGCTTTTAAATATGTCCTTTGTGGGTGCATACACGATATAACGCTATAAAACTGAGGTCAAAGTTACATGACCCAGGCATAACATCACTATCCTCACCCACTGTTGATCTATGTAATGTTTAGGTTTTTGAAAGACAACAAAACAACACCACCCTCCAACCTCTTGAGATACTGAGTATCACTCTTCTTAGAACCGCATGCATGCTGCATCAACATGTTGAGAAATGCAAAGCTTGACAGGCCTGCCGATGCCTATTTACAGTTACTAAGCTATGATTACACAGTTGCTGTTCAGAGGGGGGGGGTTTAGGGAAAGGTCAAATTTTTTTTAACTTAAAAAACAACGTCAAAAAGAGCTGACCACTGAAAATATGCAGAACAGATATGTTTACCGTGGACATTACAGAAAAAAACTTTTGTGACCATGTTCTGAAACTGTGTTTGTCTTGACTTGATCCCTGATCACTCTCAGACACACACAGTATGAGGCTGAAAATACTCACTAGTAGCGTGTGAAGCTGAGCAGCGTGGTTGGTGAATAGCCTGGGGGACTGTTGGCACAGCTGGCACACCTGTGAGATCTGAATGGACAGAGCAGGGAGCCAGTGTTCACAAGCATGCAAATTGATTTTTGTGACATGAAACAAAATACAGCCCTCAAGTCTCCTGGACTTTGCTGGACTACCAATTTCCATATAATAAATACAACAAAATGAAAAAAATCACCAAGAATACAGAAAATATACCTCCTGTAATGCAGTGGCCTTGTGGCCCGTGACGAGTCTACACATGATGATGTGCTCCAGTAGAATGACTTGAAAGGTAGAGAGGATGGGGCTACAGTCCAACACTGAATCATGGAGGAAAAAATTAAAACGTGTACAAAAGCAATTAGTTTTTTACAGTTCAAAAGCACAGTCGCACATTATATAGTTATTCACAATTAAATGCTTTATGAGAAAAGCAAATGAACACGTTGGTTAACTCACTTTTCAGCTTCTCTAGTTGCATTAGAGCCTTGTCTGTGTACTTTTGGGCTTTCTCCAAATAACCTGCTTGCATGGAGTGCATGACTGTGACCTTTGAAAGACAAGAAAGAGTTCAGATTAAACACAACGAACCAAGTCCTAATAATGTGGATGTTTACAAAAAAAAAAAAAAAGTGTAATGGTACTTGAACCTCCACAACACTGCAGTTTTGATAAGCTATCCACGGGGATAATATGAACTGCAAAATTATTAGATGCATCTTACATGCAACCTGAATGAAAATTTTTGTGATATGGCCTATTGTCTTTGTGCTCTCCTCTTCTTCTTTAAAAACATATTTTGACTCAGTCAAGGAAAGTGGGATTTTATATGATTTCCAAGGGCAAAGGTATTGGAAGACATGTAACATCTCCCAGCTGGTTTAGTCTTCACACCAGAATAGCGTGCATCCTTTAAGACACAACACCAATATTCTTGTTGTATGGTGGGACTCAATGAACTAACCAGACAAAATGCATCATTTAGTGTTCTGTCTGGGAAATTAGATTTCAACATTAGGATGTAGATTGTGCTCACTTTATTTCAGAGTAGTGTGACAAGATCGTTTAGATGGAAAAAAAACACAGAGGTTGGAGTGTAAGGGTTGAGAATTCACTAGTTTGCCACTAATCTAAAAGCATTTAGGACTTTTGCAACTCAGAATGCAGGTATGACTGTGAGGGAAAAATCTAAGCAATGACAGCCCCTGTATTATTTTGGGATATTATATTTTTAGGGGCTTTTATGTTGCAACGAAAGAAGTGGCTTTACCAAATAGACGAGGACACACATGTGCTCCTTGGGCAGCCAGTGGAAGAGGTCAGCTGGGTTGCTGGGTAGAATCTCATCATCATGGAGTGTAGAAATGGTCTGGATGCACTGCTGCAGCTGTTTCAGACACGGCTTCACACTCTTCACCTGGGGAGACACGGACACAACAATATATCCCATCTCAGCTTCATGTAGTCTGACAAAACCAGACATCAAAACAGGTTTATCATCCTTGATCCCTTTATGAGATCAATATATGCCCACGTGCTAATTAATACATTTCCTGTGTGTTAATACTATTTTAAGCCACAATTAATAACTGTTTATCCAGCCCTTCCAAACTGGTTTTCCTACCTGTCCAGCATCCAGGTAGTGTGTGACCTGAAGGACCAGGAAGAAGACCCTCAGGGACTCCTTTTGGATGGGGTTTCCCTGCCAGTTTTCTACAATAGTTCCGCACAGTGTGAGCAGAGGATGCACCTCCCCGAGCTTCCTCTCCATTAGCAGTAACTAGTTGACAATAAAAAAAAAAACATTGCCACAATCAAAACCTGGTAAAATAGGTATTACTCAATTAGTGATATAAACCAAAAAATAGAGAGATGCAAGAAAAGTATGTGTGCTGTGTTAAGAAATAAATAATCGTTAACACTGCACTGGTGCGAGAGCAAAAACAGCATAATAAAGTAAAGCAGAACAGGTGACTCACCATTCCTTTACTGAGGAGAAACAAAGCCCTAAAAGCAAAAAAAGATCAAGTAAGCTTTGCACCATAAAGTTCTCACAATCAATGCTTATAAACACTTTATGCCATAGTTGCATTGGTAGCAAAGGGTGCACAAGCTTCAAGGTAAATATCACGTCAAAATGTACTCAGAACTGGTCAAATGTGTGTATCTGGGGAGAAAAGTGCATTTGTTTTACAAGTGCTATAATTTCATGAAGATGAATAACTGACAATTGGTCTTTTTTCTGTGGAATGGGAACTTTCTGATGTTTTTCCTTTAATTCACTACATATCATGTTCTTTGTCTGAGCTCACAATGAAAAGACAACGTAAGGAGAAAATGCTGCTGTGGCCACAGGTCAACGATAAATTTGGCATAGTAGCTTGATAGAACAAAGATTCAGGATACATAATTTGTAAATGTAACTATGTTTTCCTGTATTCTCTTGTACTTGTTCTTCTGTAGAGGGCTATAAGGAACGAAAAGTCAGCGACAAAACAGAGTTGTTGTCAAGAGTTTCATAGTCGACTTCCCATTATCTGCTCTGGGAAAGCCCTTCAGATGGCAAACCCTTCATACGCGCATGCAAACTAAAGGGAAGTGGATCTGTGGGGGTGCAACATATAAATTACTCATAATGGTCTATAAAAGACTTCTGTTTGATTCTAAACACTAAAAGCATTCAATATGCAGTCAGCAGAGATTGGGTGACGTTTACCTGGTATATTCTGACCCAACCACTCTGGCGTACTCAGCTCCAACCCCCAGCAGGTCACATGCTGACACCAAGTCTTTCTCCAGAGTATGAAGTTGCTGAAAGAGACGAGGGCATTCCTGTTGTCACTGGAGACTCTTTTACCATTGGACACAAAGTGTGGAAAATCTAACTAAAACATACAAAATGCAAGCGTGAGCAAACAGCATTCAGACTGACGACAAGGACCTTATCGAGGCTGTTGTGAATTTGTTGTCATACCAACTCAAACACTGTTGGACCTGCACATGAACATGATTTGTGAAACCCCCGTATGGACACATTCATACCATTGCACTGACACGAATACATACCGCCAACTGGAACAACAATCTGCAGTGCCAGTAAGGTGTTTGTTGTGAAATCTGGATGGCCTTACGCAGTAGGGGTTTTGCAGAGTCCACCAAATTCTGAAAATTATGATGATGAAATTAATTAAAAGGATCAAGTCAATGATTGCAAGACAAAGCCTACTCTGCATGCACAACTACTTCTTATACCTTGCCAATTTCGCTTTGCTAGCTAAGCACTGCTAAGCTAGCGCTAATGTTATTTCAACTTTACGACAACAACTCACGTTAACGTTACTTCAAAAGTAACCAAAAACGATCTTACCTGTTGGCAGAAGAGTTCCGATAAAATGCTGGCAGCTTCAAATTTGACATCTTCAAACTGAGGGACTTGCTGAGATATAAACCACTGCAAAACAAAAGATACAAAATGTCAGCGGCGTCATATTGTCGGCGTTTGCAATCTTTATGAACCAGTAACGTTTATAATCCCGTTACAGTTACAGCGGTTAATTTGGCTAGCACCAGAGAAAGGGTGAAAGCGCTCGCCTCAAGACGAATATGTAACAAAAACAAATCTTTTATCTCAATTTCTTTACAAAACTAGCCTTTCTGAATATACAGCTATTTAAGGATTTCCGTCGTTCGCCGTTTCCGCTGCCTATGGCCTACACCCGTCCCCTTCTCCGCTGCATCCCCGTTCTTTCCTACATCGAACGTCCCTCACCGCTTTCTCCAGGTGGCTGCGGGCCAGCTCGCTGTTCTTGGTGTGGTGGTAGAGGACCGAACCCAGCTGAAGATGTGTCCGGGCCTCAATCCTCTGTGGAGGCTTAAACTGGAACACTGCCTGTAGACAGTGCACACAGAGCCGAATTTTGGGCGGACTGGAGGTTCGGAAATGTTCCGCAAAGCCGAGAAGGGCGAGGTACCAGCGCTCCGGGGCCTCAACGTTTGACGCCATTTTCCCCGACAACAACAAGTTTTTCAGCGCTATGGCCAGACTCCCGGGTTGCCAGGTTCGATCACGTAGAACCCACAACCAAAGCGCGAAATCCCCAATCCATCCCTTTTGTTTGCTTTTCTTCTTTCAAGTAAACATTTAATCTTGTGTGACTAACAATTGTTCAGCGATTTTGCAAAATACTGTTTGACTAAATCAACATAATAAGCATCTAATGAAAAAGTACATTTATAGACAATGAGTGAACACATATAACACATTTTATCAAGGGCTGCAGCTATTTTATTGAGACACAGGTGGTTTGAATAATTCCATTTTGTGAGACATTTTCCGCCATCTCCATGATGTTTCAGTTAGAAACACTGAATTCCTAACTTCGTTATATTACGTATCAGAATAAGGTCTTGCATGCAAAACACAATAACGTCCATATATGCTGAATTGCAGCTAACCATATGGAATGTGATGGATGACCCATAGTACTCCAAGAACTTAACATATATTAACATACACATATATTGATGAGTTTGGTGTATTTATTTTCTTTTAGTTCAGTTGTGACTGTGGCTGGTGTCGAAACCGCTCAAAGGTCAAAATGTTACGTCTGTACGAACAAGTACATGAATACAGCTATGTTACATAGCGTATTGGAAAACCTGGCAACCCAATGTTGTACATAAACTCGCGCGATTTCATCCGAAAAACGGTACTCGCTCATGGGTGTTGTAGTCCAAAATATTGGCATACACTGTCCCAGTTTCCTTAAGACCTTGAAAAGCCCAAATAAGCTTGTGCGCAGAACCAGGCAGCAGCAGCGGAGTTTCCTCCCGGGCGTCGACTATAAATAGCCAGCACACCCTGCCGCAGCTTGACACCTGTCTTCGACAATAATCTTCAGAATCGTCAACAACGTGGAAAGACGCGCAGACACCTCGCAGCGTGTCGCAAGTTATAAGAGCAACTGCCTCCAGCGAGCGAAACAAGACGTGTGTGCGAGAATGTGCAGGGCAGCCTGGTGACTGGCGGAGCACATCGAAGGCGCGTCGTAAACACGGAGTCTTCCTCACACAGAGCACGGTAACCAAACAGGGTCTTCATCAGTGAACGTGCAGGTAGAGCTGCAGTGACGGTGCACGCGGCTGTTTCATGAATTATTTGTGTAACTGTGAGTCGCAGTTTATTTATTTTGAGGTGTGGTCGTGAAGTTATTTTCTGAGCCCATTAGTTTCAGGAAATGCACAGGTGGGGCAGGTTGATGGGAGATAAATATGAACGGTGTGTTTAGTTGTATGCTGAAAGAGACGACGGATTGCAAGGCTGTTTGTTTTGAGTGTGTGTGTGTGTGTGTGTGTGTGTGTTTGTTTGTTATGATTCAGATACTGAGGCAGTGCGGCACGGCGGCCTGTTGTTTTCTTAAACAAAGTGTCTGTTTAATCGCCACTTCCACTCTCATAAATGCCCCCCTCCTGTCTGCAGTGGCTCACCCGGATGAGGGACTGAGTGTCCTGGTAGCCTTGGTAGTCTGTGAAGGGCACACATGGCCCACCGTGTGAACGACCATCCGAGCCGCCTGCCCGTGGCCCAGGCCGCCGTGCTGGCCCTGCCACCCCCTGGCCAAGCAAAGGTGAGCGCTGTTTCTCTCAGGACTCACTCACGTGCCCTGACTGCTGTGCAAATGAGAAAATGTGTCACCTGTGATGACATGGTTTGTTTACAAAATCTTAAATTGGAAATTGTGGCGCAACTGGGTCATGCAACTGCACTTTTAAGTGTTCTACTTTTACGAATTAACACTATATCAGTGCTTTATAAATATAATTAATAGTGTATAATTCATAAAGAGCATAAATTACTTTAAAAGACACAATTTGTGACATTGCACCTTTATCCCCAAGTGGTAGAATTTCTTTACAGTCAAGCCTAAAACAAACCATACTGTGCGACTCTCAGGCCTCGGGGCTGTTGTTGTGACACACAGCTTTCCTGGTGCTATACATACATTCGAGGACATGCCTCCGTCGGTACACTGCTGTAAATAGCAGGCAGATGCCAGCTAATCTAAAGCTGGCCGTGGTTTACATAGCGATGCAACAGTGGCAGTGAAGGAGAATCATGGCAGGGTTTACTGTAGTATCAAAGGGTTTGGCTTTGTCAGTATGTAGTAAGACAATATCTTTTCAATAAGCTTAAAGATAAGCTTATTTTAAGGTGCGATAAGAGAACCAAATATTTACTGAAAAGGTGGAAGCAGTGTTCGAAGAAGCACAACACTGAAGAATTAGAAAAGCACAGAAGCATTAGCATCAAAAATATACACCAAAAGTGAAAATACTCACTATGCTGGTCTATTTTGGATTATAACTCTCCATATGCAGCAATTTGTACATTACTTTAATGCTTCCTGGGTAGCTTGTGGATTTCCCACCAGGGTTTGATCAAGTTTGATCTTGAGCTGTAATATTACAGCATTATTTATTTGTTGATTACATTTTGCGTTAATTAATCTGGACCTGCAAAGTAACTAAAGCCAGAATATAAACGTCCTGGAGTGAAAAATGACAGTATTTGTCTCTGAAGTGCAGTAGAGTAGAAATATAAAGTAGCAGAACATGTAAATACATCCATCCATTATCTATACACCGCTGAATCCTTTGCAGGGTCACGGGGGGGCTGGAGCCTATCCCAGCTGTCTCTCGGGCGACAGGCAGGGGACACCCTGGGCAGGTCGCCAGCCTACCACAGGGCTACATATACAGACAAACACCACTCATTCACACCTATGGACAATTTAGAGTTATCAATTAACCTCAGCATGTTTTTGGACTGTGGGAGGAAGCCGGAGAACCCGGTGAGAACCCACGCTGCACAGGGAGAACATGCAAACTCCACACAGAAAGATCCCAGGCGGGATCGATCCAGGGATCTTCTAGCTGTGAGGCGACGCTGCTAACCACCGAGCCACCGTGCAGCCCCATGTAAATACAAATACCTCAAAATTGTACTCAAGTAAAGGACTTGAGTAAATGTACTTAGTTACTCTCCACCACTGATTGGCAGCAGTTGATCCCAGACAGTGTATGTATGATGACTGTATGTTAAGCTGTCACAGTTCATTTAAAAAGCTGATTTTATGTTTGAATAAGTGAAAATCCAAAACTGTGTCACCCCTCCTCTGCTTTCAGTTGTGAAACAGGTTTATTATTCCTGCCAAATGCTCTTCTTATCAGTCAGTGGGCTTGTTTATTGGGTTCAACTGTCCCTTGCAGCTGAGTGAAGGCGTGCACACCCACACCCACACACAGACACACACACACAGTCAACACACAGTCTCAGTTGAGTCACTCTGGCTCTAATACACATGCAGATTTTGCTGTTCTGTCGCAATAACCTTACTGAGGGAGAGATATGGGAGCGTTTGAGCTGATAGTCATGTGATGTTTGGGTTGCATGTTTGTGAGGGTCAAACAACCACATAATGGGAGACGCGGTGTGTCATTGATATGTCTCAGGAAATGAATCTACATAGACATTATTGAACTTGTTGTCTTTGTCCACACTTCAAAAAGTAATCCAGTAGAAGGCCTTGAGGATATCTCTGCTTGTGTTAAGGGTCAGGCTGTATCAGTGGAACGTGACTAAATGTCTGCTGGCGTGAAGCAATGCAAACGTGTCTGTGCTTCCAAACAGGACTTGAGGCCCAGATGGACTGCGCTGGACTCCCTGCTGTGCGGGGCCTTCGCTGGAGCCGTAGCCAAAACCGTTATTGCACCCCTGGATCGGACCAAGATCATTTTCCAAGGCAAGATCGACACTCGACGAAAAGATTTCTTTCCAAATGCAGAATCTGCAAACAGACAACAGGCCGCAGTGGCTTAAACTCTGCTCTGAGTATAAAACTCCACAGAAAATGCAACACCTGTTTTTATGTTTGTGCCAGAGTTTTCACCGACTCTTGTCACTGTTTGCAGCTAATTGCTAATCCTCTTAGTAGATGTTTAGCCTGCATGAGTGAGTTGTTTAACCCTGACGTTCTCTCCGTCTCCTGTTGTTGTTCCACAGTGTCCTCAAAGAGATTCTCTGCAAAAGTGAGTTCACCTCTCTGTATTCCACATTAACATCAGTATAAATTAGTGTGAATACACGTGGCAGCAAGGACGAAGCCGCCGCTTGTTGCTTGCTTGTGAATATTTCCTGCTTTTCTTCATTTTCTGCACTTCTGAATTGAGTACTTTTGTGTTTTTGTGACTGCAAAAACAAGCAGAACAGACAGAATCGTTAAGGGTATCTATTAAAATCGGGATTTGCATTAAACAATTAATAAAAAGAATAAACTTATTAATAACAAAAACGACCTTAGCTGCAGCTGTTGACTGTATGTGGTTGATCTCTGTTGTTGTGGTATTTTAAATGCTTGTTATTTCACATCCACTTGCATTCACACCTACAACCACCAAAGCAGTGACGGTAAACCTCGGACATATTAAGATTAACATGTTAGATGTATACTAGATGTGGAAAACGCATGTATCTCTGCTCCTGACCCAACATGCTCCCTCCCCTCAGGAGGCCTTCAGGCTCCTCTACCACACTTACATGAAGGACGGGCTGCTCAGTCTGTGGAGGGGGAACTCTGCCACCATGGTGAGGGTCATGCCCTACGCCGCCATCCAGTTCTGCTCACACGAACAGTACAAACGGGAACTGGGCGGCTACTACGGCTGCCAGGGAAAGTGAGTGGAATATTTGTCATTCAGTAGAAGCCTTTTATTTAAATAGAAAACATTGTGGATAAAGTTGTGGCATTGCTAGCGGCTCGGTAATACCAAAAAAAAAACAAAACAAAAAACAACTATTGGATTTTTTTTGTTATCGAAATATCTGGACAGCTATTGAATACATTGTCATTGGCTTGACTGGTCCCCAAAGAAAACTAATAACTAGTAAATAATTTGGCATCAGCCCAAAGTACTTCCTGTTTAGCGCTAATTAGCAAACGTTAGCATGCTAACACTAAGATGGTGAACGTGGTAAATATTACACCTGCTAGCATTGTCGCTGTGAGTGTGTCGGCGTGCTGCTGTTAGCATTTAGCTCAAAGCAGCAGAGAGGCTGTAGCGTGGCTGTAGACTCTCGTGTTTTTGAATCTGTACAAATAAAGAATTTGCATTGTTCTTTGCTCCAAATAATTGTTTTGTTTGTTTCAGAGCTCTGCCTCCTTTCCCGCGGTTCCTGGCTGGTTCTCTGGCCGGCACCACCGCTGCCATGCTCACCTACCCTCTGGACATGGTGCGCGCCAGGATGGCAGTCACAGCCAGAGAAATGTGAGCACCCACTACTGCATACCAAGGGCCCCCGTCTCTTTAACCCTTTGCACAGGCAGCATACAGACCACGGCAGTATATAGCAGTTATACGTTACCACACGTGATGGTAAATGGTTTGGTCTTGGTTTTTCTTCGGACAGGTACAGCAACATCATGCACGTCTTTGTGCGGATCTCCCAAGAGGAAGGCGTGAAGACCCTTTACAGAGGCTTCACTCCCACCATACTGGGTGTCATCCCATATGCAGGGATCACATTTTTCACATACGAGACCCTCAAGAAGCTACACACAGGTACTGATCGTTCATGATTTAGCTTTTCCTTTAATGATAAAGTGATGAGGATGTTTAGCTAAATAAAAACGTGCAATTTAGATGCTGATGTCTTTCTTTCTTTCGCTCTAGAAAAAACAAAGCGACCTCAGCCGTACCCGTACGAGCGCTTGGCTTTTGGTGCCTGCGCAGGCCTGATCGGGCAATCCGCCTCGTACCCTCTGGACGTGGTGCGTCGGCGCATGCAGACAGCCGGCGTTACCGGCTCGTCGTACAGCACAATTCTGGGGACCATGCGCGAGATCGTAACACAGGAGGGAGTCGTACGTGGACTATACAAAGGCCTTAGCATGAACTGGCTCAAAGGGCCCATCGCTGTGGGGATCAGCTTCACCACGTTTGACGTCACGCACAGCCTTCTGCTCAAATTGCATCAGATGAGGTACTTCCCCCACTGAATCGGGTGGAGGCGACAGAGGGACAATGAGGGACACAGATGAGACTGGTGTGAGGGAGGTGGTCATCTCATACGGCAATAATGAGTCTCTGCACTTGGGTCTGCGCAGGATCGACTCCTGCGCAGACCTGCCCCCCTTTCAGACGGGATGTCAGAGGAGCAGATGAGCGCACAGGAGATGATCTCATCATCTGATAAACGCACAGTCAGGATTCGCTGTCCGAGAGCGAGGAGGCGAGAAA
Organism: Chelmon rostratus; assembly: GCF_017976325.1. Classification (NCBI taxonomy): domain Eukaryota; kingdom Metazoa; phylum Chordata; class Actinopteri; order Chaetodontiformes; family Chaetodontidae; genus Chelmon; species Chelmon rostratus. The sequence continues at coordinate 22,645,060 of NC_055661.1, forward strand.
GAGGTGTCTTAAACTTGTCGTTCACACAATCACAACTTTGCTTTGAAACGGTGGCACCGTCACGGTGGATGAAGTGATTAAAGGTTGATAAAGAGTGTTTTGTTTTTGTTGGATGGAGATGAATGACTTTGCTCTGTGTTAATAAGATAATGCTTGCACTTTATTAAACCTATAATGTTCTTTCAAATCAATCCTGTATCAACAGAGAGTACTTTGAATGAGTTTTATTGCTTTTAATTGTTTTTATTTTAAATCAAATTGTTTTTGTTTCTTCCCGAGTTTGTCAGATTGCTTGATCATGCAGTTTTATGATTTGTAATGAATGGCTGATCATGCAATATGTTTTCATTTTCAATGATGTGATGGTGCCAATGTGGATTGCATTGAAATCGATGGAGCGAATGATTGTACAGCAGGAGGGTGATATAGTATTAAAATGTCTAATAATCAGAGATATATTATTAAGATTTAATTTTATTCACTGTGCTCACATTGTTGTGCAGATTCTATCGTTGCTTTTATTTTGATTGTAAGTTGTTTACCTGAAAAGTTTAAATATGCCAAAGCACTAAACTCAGTCATAATGGTCACGTGAATAAGGAGTAATTCTGCTTTCACTGCTGATGTACATTTCAAACATGACGTATGTCCGAAGATGTGAGTTTGAAGTTGTCACAGGTTAAACCGACCGTACAATAAAGTGTGCATCCACAACCCCGAGCAATGAGTCCTTCTGTCCACTTGAGGGGGCCATGTGATAAGCAAAGCTAACCGCACCGGCGAGGTTAAACACTCGTCTTAATTGGGACATTTGAACTGGAACGTGTGGCTGCAAAAGGTTTCTACTGACCACACAAAGAGCTTAAATTTTTCATGGGAAAATCACTTTTTTTTCTTTGGTTTTATTTACATTTCCACTTTATAAATGATGTGTTATTTCTGTGTCTTAAACCTATTTCCCTCAAACACTGTGAAATTTTAGTTGGACTGAAAATATGGATAAATGATGACAAGCAATATCTCATATCCGATAATGTGAAATATTATAGTATATATATACTCCATCAATTTGATTTATCCTGAGTGTGTGTGTGTGTGTGTGTGTGTGTGTGTGTGTGTGTGTGTGAGTGTGTGTGAGTGAGGCCACCTGTCCCTTCCCTGTCACTAGATGGCAGCATTGAGTGGCTGCTCCTCTCTGAGCATCCTGGGCCATTATGGAGGTTAGTTAGGCTCTGATCACCTCATGGCCTGAACTTGACCTGCTCTCTGCTCAGACACAGCTTTAATTCTTATATGACACTTCTGTGTTATAATTAAATTAATCATGATGTGCAAAATTTCTGTTACTCTCTTAATAATGCAAATACTATTCTTTATGCAGCAATGCTACAAAGTAAAATTTTGTTTATTTATACCACAAAACACAACAAAGGCTAATTATACACTGACTCATTGTGTCAATAATTTCTGTGTTGTGTTTTTTACATTTATTTTTATAGAGAGATGTTCTGATGTCAAAATTATGGTGATAGTGTAACTGATAGAAAATGCTAATAGTTTGAAATATGTAAGAAAAAAGAGCTCATGGCTCATCTTAAAATTCTAATAATATTTTTAACTTTGTATTATTTTTTATAAACTTACAAAGCTATTGATTAAAAACTAGTCAACAAAAATACCCAGAAATTAGTAGCAGTTATAGATAAACATAAAAAAATGAAATTTTGCATTTATTGAAAATTTTAATCACACACTACACATTTTTTTTTTTTATCTTCCAGTCAAACAGATGAAACGGAGGTAGCCACACACATCAACCCAAATCCTAGCATCAAATTATTTTATTTTTGGTGAAACATTAATTAATACTACAGCATATTATTAAAAAGTTTTTAAAAATTTTCCATTGATTAACATCATCCTGATTAGCGTTTCAAAAATGTAAAAATTAACAAGATATTTGAGTAGCGGTATGCTGCATTCAAAGGTAGTCATTTTTGTTCCACGCTCGTCCTGTTTTGCTGCACTGGTTAGTGCGCATGAGCCGTGACTAAATCTGAATAGGTGAGTGTGTGTGTGTGTGTGTGTGTGTGTGTGCACTGGTGATAGCACCGTTCACCACCTGAAACTGCTTCCTTGTCTTTACCAGCTGCTGAGTGTCGTCTCCTGAACTTCACGTCCGAGCAGCTGGACGAACGGATCCTGCCCTCCTTCCATCTGTCCACCCTCCATCCTTCCATCTCTCATCCTTTCCTGCCTATATGACCTTGACTGTGAATTATGGGATATCCTGCCAGCCCACAGTGTGCAGCCACCCAGCCTGGTATTGCAACAATCGAAACAATACCACTGGGTGGATAACATGGTCGGAGGGTGGGTGCCTGGAGCAGGAGGAGGAGGAGGAGGGGTGGAAGGATGCTTCTTGAAGGCGCCGTTGCCATAGGTAACCTGGATCTGTGCCAGGAGAGGGGAGTGAACCATTTGCATGTATTCAAATCTCGCATGAATAATTCACTTTGAATCCCCTGCTGGAGCACTGGCAGACAATAGCTGTTCACACACACGCACACACACGCACACACACACACATAAATGCACAGTGTATGGGCGAAAATGCACACAAATACAGCTTTCCTGCAGCCACAAACCCAGGCTGATCCTGTGTGAGAAAGGTGAGGAGGTTATGCTGGGAGGCACACAGGAATAAAGCCTTTCTCAGAACTAAATCAGATTCGGATGCGGCGAGACGGCGGCTGCGGCTGCAATATCATTTCGCATGTATTCTGTTTAGACGGGGCCTGTGCATAACCAGGCATAGGTGCTGTTTGACTTTGAGCTTACGCTGTGGATGTCGCACGGCAGGAGGCTGAGGAGGGACCCGTACAGCAAACATATGCATATGCACACATGTTCGCATCCCCGTGGCGCCCTGCAAAAGCCTTGCTGGCCGGGATCCACGGTAGCTGCCGTCGCTTTGAAGGTCAGCTCGGTGTTAGCTCCTCAAGCACCTGGCTCCACTGTATCTTTCATAAATTCACCAGCATTAAAGCGCCTCGAGAGGCATTTTTATCTAACATAAACAGGCCCGTAAACGTTTCCCCGTAAACTCGCCTTAAAAAAAGCCAAGAAATAGGTGAAAAAACACCTAATCACGCTGCCGTGGCTATAAAACTCAGTCAAGAACAGCCATAATCCCTCCATGCATGCATGCTGATATTTACAAGTGCTATAGGAACGTCATCCTCTCCCGCCGCACAACCTCGGAGCTCCCTCTCCCCATAGCTCAGTCTTGTTAATTTTATAAGATCCAGCATATTGCCACTTATCGGCTGGCAGCGTTGTAAAAGCTCTGGGGTCAGTGCATTACTGAGCTGCTGGGCTCCGCTCTTCCATTAGAGGGAGTGTTCAGGCTGCGTTGGCCTTCACTCAATCAAATGCAGGCTCCAAACGGCTGCTCCAAGTGCAGATGAGGGGGCACAAACACACACACTTTCACACACACACACACACACACACAAATGGAGACTCCTTCAATCTCTGCTTGTGGAACTATAGCAGGCATAAATCTGAGCACATAAATCCAGGCACCTCACACACACACACACCTCACTCAGTATGTGCTTGTCCTCACTGTATCGAGCCCGGAGGGGGGGCAACGCACTCATTTGCATGAAGTGTTTGCATTTAAAGAGAATAAATGCATAGGTGTGTGTGCTTGTGCTGCAGCTGACATTTTCACCACTTGGCATTTGAACAGATTCGACACTAAATGAGTTGTAGCTTCCCCTGATCTCCGGATCGGGTGAAACAGATGAGAGGTGAGCGTTGGAGACCAGCAGCAAGCAGAAATAAGAATGAGGGAATGAGGCCGATTTAATAGAGCTGCCAAAACAGAAATTTAAATAGGACCTGTGTTTGCGCGGAACAGGCGGCACGAAATTATTTCCCGCAGTCAGCCTGGAAAGGAGGTCAGTTTCCTGCCACGGCCTGTCAAGGTAGTGTCAAGGTCATGGCAAGTTAAGATGAGTGTTAATGTGAGCTACAGTGCATTCCTCGCTCGTGACCAAAATGCTATAATTATGATGTAAGTACATGCGTCTTTGTGTTGTCTGAAAGCTGCTGAGATGCAGGGCTTCCATTCAAAACCCCTTCCTGGAAACAACAGTTTTAGTGAGAGACATTTATTCATTCACTTCACATTTAAAATCTAACATGTTTTGTCTAGAATATAGCCTCCTGTGAATGAACGCTGTGAGATAACAGCATTATCTGCGAATCTCCATGTCAGTGACCACGTTTTGTGTGTGCTTGTCATTTTCCGTTCATTTAAGTGAATTTATTACTCCATGTAACTTTGCATGCTTTTGCAGAGCGAGCACATATAAGGAAAGGGGCACCCTGCCCAGGGCTCAGGGCGTGTGTGTGCCCATTTATAAACATGTATGTATTTCTTCTGCAGGAGTAAAGGCTGGGGGGGCGGGTGGGTGAATGGTGGGTGGACGGATGGACGAAGGAGAAGGCTCTGACGGACTTTGCATGAGAATGGCCGGGGTCCTGTGAACCTTCTGCTCCCTGTGTCCACATTCAATGGCATCGCTGCAGTTAGCATGACAAACTAGGCTCCAAGTTCTCGGACTTTTTAAAGCAGCCCGCCCCCGCTCCCTCCTCCTCCTTCCATCGACCCCACCCATCTATGTCCTGACTCCACCGTAACCCCCTTTTGGCAGACCGCCTCACCCTCAACTTGCTCCTCTGTGTGCACTGTGGGCTGAGCCTACAGATTTTATGAGGTGTCTGGGGGGCTACCAAGTTCAGGGGAGCCGGGGAGACCATCACTGCACACACGCTCACACACACACACACACCCACACACACACACACAGAAGCACAGAGCTCTTGAGCATTGAACACTGGTTTTATTTTCATAAATTAAATGTTTAATTCCTCCAAATTCAAACAAGCCCACAGTTTGTAAGTCTGCAGGTTTCATCCACAGTCTTTCAAGGCAGCTTTTTTTTTCATGGTTTGCTTCCTTACGCTCCTGACACGACATCAACACGCTTCCAAAATCAGCTTTTCATTGCACACGAATGTGAGAACCGTCACTGGGCTCTGAAATTAGAGCTCTTACATAACTATTTAATTTTTGCATGCGTGCATGCTGGGATGGCACATCAGCGGGCCAAAGCTGAACTCTCTGAACTCATGTGCAGTTGGATGTTGATACACAAAGCAAAAAAGATTTAGTCATTCATCAACACCACCTCATTTCCACTCTGCTCTATTGTTTTGCAAACCACATGTTTTGCCGTACGTGCTCATTCTGCTCCCTCGTAATGCTTGTCCGTTGGGCATTTAAGCTCATCGTGTTAATGAATTCATAGTGAGTCAGCATCACCATAATGCAAGGGTAAAACAAATAGATACAATTAACTCCGGACTGTTTTATGTGAACTGATGCTTCATATTACGGTGGGTGTAATGGACCCTTGTTAATCATAGCTGCGTATTATATTATGTTCTTGCAGTGTTTGTGTAAATGCTCTCAGTATAAAACACCCACTGAGGGCTTTGAATACACTCTACATTAATGTGCTCTTTCTGCGTTGTGATGGACAATTATAATGCTATTCAACAATAGGCCCAATTTGGAAAATTAAACTCTACTGTATTTTGGAAACCATTACAATATGTTATTTTTAATGCTGAATGTCTAAAAAGATGCAATAATATCCAACAGCTGTGGCAAAAAAACGTATAATTTCTGAAATTTATAAAGAAAAAAAATTGATGAAACATAAAACCACCATAAAAATTTAGGACTACTTATTAAAGCTAATGTGAGTGCAGTTTGAGCACAATAGCTTTTTACTCATCAGAGCCAATAACGGGATTTTATGTTGTGTTTATTAAATCATTCAATGTGCTCGGATGATTTCTTTCTTCTCCTCTTCCTGTATAATTAACTAAATCTCTTTTCCTCCTCGCATCTTTCGGCCCTTTATGTAACTTGCCTCATGAGCAAATTTAGCCAATCAGAGAAGTGTGTGTGTGTGAAAACATTCATGCAAAAAAAAGAAAAAGAAACCCTGAAGGCCCACATTCATCACAGCAAAATTTCAGGAAGCGTTTTATTCTTCACACTGCAGAAACATGATATATTTATAATTTTAACTTTGTTCACGTAAAAAATAAAGAATGCGATCATTTTAATTGACAGCCTGTTGTTTTATTGCAGCCTATTCAAGTACATTGATCACGTAAAGGAAAAACAAATCAAGTCAAAGAATCACTTCTACAGCTTTATTGCGACACCGTAACGGGTTAACCACAGTTTGCATGCAGTAAAAAAACAAAACAAAAACACACACCCCCATCAGTCCTCTTATTTGTTTTTACAGCGAGTGGGCTTTGTGCAGCTCTGTCCTGCTGTTAAAGGCCTCTGTGTTGTTAACACACCAGGATGTCAGAGACTCTCTGCCCACAAACAAACAGCTGAGCAATTAGAAGACAATTAGTTGACCCCTGAGGGTTTGTTAGGGTCAGCAATGAGCTGCTGGTACAACCCAGAGAGCTTGTAGTGGACAGGCCAGAAAGAGTTTTAATAAACTCTGAGAGGCAACGTTCATAAACATTTAGCTGCACGTTCGTGTGGTAAAAGCTTAAGAGGTTAAATTCCCAAAAATTAATTGTATTTCTGAGTTTCTAAGAGGCTCAATCAGTAGAAGCAGAAAGGCAAAAACATGGGAAAAATGGACAATTAATTTAGTGATCAAAAGGATGTTATAAGGATATTTTAAACATAAAAAACTGAAAAAAATGAAATTAAGTAAGAAAGACAAAACAATTAATTCTCTCTTTCAACACAAAGTTGCATTTTTTTCACGCCCGCCTTCACATTCACCACCTCGCTGTCAGAGTCGTACACTGTGTACAGACTGCATGTGACATGATCCGTAACTCCATCTATAGGTGTTATGGTATCATTCCCACCATTAAAGAGGTTTTCCACCTTCCCAATGACCTCCGCCTCGCCTCACAGGACACAGAAAACGACCTGATGGCAATGTCTTTCACTGTACAGAGGCTGCACTGGAACATGCGTGTGTGTGTGTGTGTGTGTGTGGAGCATCTGTGTATGGAGGGTGGGTCACTCCGCGTTCAGACTCCAGTGTCTTTAGAAAGGGTCCAGCCTGTAGGGTTCGGCCCTCTCCCCGGTGTGAGTGGGGGAATCTAGCATGGCCAGTAAGCATGTATATCAGGCCATCTCACGGCTGGCTGGACGCTCCCTGGGTGGCCCACCGTGGTCAATACTGCACTGGTGACTGGACACACAGAATGGGATAATCTCCTGCTTTCTTTCAGGGCCATGGTGCACACACGCAAACACACACACACACTGATCTTTTATGCCGGCCCGGCCGCGGAGGCTTGCCTGGCCCTTATTTCAGGTCAGGACCAGTCAGGGGGAGGCCGAAAGATGGGGACCCAGAGCGAGCGAGGGGACAGTGTTGTTGGGTGTGAGTAGGGGGAAGGGGGAGGTAGCCCATTTCAGCCAGAGCAGTGGAGCACACTGGGGGCACTGGGGCATCGCCTCTACTGGCTGTTGGGGGAAAACAAAAGGAGGTGTGATCCCCAGAAAACATCGGACCAGAGTGTGTGTGTGTGTGGGGGGGTTATGATTGTGTATCATTGTTCAGAGTTTCCTTCAGCTCCAGCAACTCGCTTCAACACCCCTGCTGCTCACACACAAAGGCACCTAATTGACACCACAGATTTAGGCCACTAGGTTTAACTGTTCCCCTTCCAACCCTTCAGCCACTGCTGGAATAATCAGAGTAATCGAAGTGAACAGGCTCCTATAGCTTCTCAGCCCACGTCTTAGGTGACGCTTGTACATGAAGCATAAATGGCTGGAAATACTTTGTATTTTTCGTTATTGTCAACAAATCCCAAACCAACAATTTGCTAGACCGTCTCTCGATACTTTCCAACTTCTTTGCCCTTTCTGTGGCCCTCAGCCCAAAGCCCATTGGTTCCTACAGAAGATGTAAATCTTCTACAAAACAGGTCACAAATACAGGCTTTCATTTTTAAAAAAGGTAAGTGAAGCAGCTGGGTGACACGCAAACGGGAGTAAATGCTGTATTTGCTAGGGACTCATTTTAGCTGCGAATGAATACATACAGTATGTGAATCTCTAGTGAGTAGCCTATTTACAGCTAGAATAGAACATATGTGGGATTGTCTTAAAATAAAGTGCTGTGCCCAGGCTTTTTGTGATGAAGGAACATGTCACCCAGTGCAATGACGTGTCTCACCGATGTGTTTTTAATAGTATTAATAATGGCAGAGGAATAAGATCAAGCGTTGGATAAACAGGAAATTCTCAGTCAAGTCATTCTTGGTTTTGGTCTTTTCATGACGATAAGAGAAATGTAGAATATCACCAAACGTCTCCTTTAACTGTAAGGTTGAGCTATAATCTCAGCCGACAAAACCAACATTACTGACACATACATACAAACAAGAATTAAATAAAAGAGTAAAAACACAACAAAGTCAGATTTTCATTTCACAAATTGTTCAACTTTATTGAAAATATATGTCAGGGCAACTAATTCTCAATCTCATTTTAACATTTTACGATGAATTAGTTCATTACACGATGAAAGGGTTGTATAAATATGTATGTGTACATAATATCCCACAGAAAAGGGGAAAGTACTGTAACAGAGACAAACTCTTGTCAAGCGATTTTCCAGTCAAATACTTGGATGTAAATTACAGAGTGAAAAGAAGGACCCCTTGGGGTCTCATCCAATCTCCGACCTCAAATTGGTCTCAAATATAGTAATTCATATCTAATGAAACTAATTTCGGGAAATATTGCTCGGAAGCTCCATTTTACACTTCAGACAGCTGTTAAATTGATTCAACCTCTAAACTTACCTTTTAGAAGCTGCTCCGACTTACCTGTGCACATCCACAAAGACTGCAGTCTAGACAACTGTAATCAGACTAATGACGAGACTCTAACTGACTGTTGCTGCAGGTGTAGAAGTGGCGTTTTCCATATGTGGCTAAACATGTTCAGACAGACTAGCTACAGACGGCGTGTGTGCTTTCTTAGAATAATTCCAGCGATGGAAGCTCAGTTGCTGCTTTTCATCTCCATGGTGGCATTCCTGAGAGGCTGCATCTGTGAAGACATAAGCAAATTAAAAAAAAGAGTGATTAGTGAAAAGAAGACTCTTAAATTCTGCAGTAAGTCCACACATATTCCTCTAATTCTTCAATTAAATTGCCATCCAGGGATATCCTGCAGAATCTAAAAGCTTGAGCAGACAGGTGGAGCTGTGCGTCTAAAATGAGGAATCGCTATCTGTGCTTAAATCACTTGCACATCCGCTTTCTGCATACGGCTAGCTGTCTGTGTCATCCTCCCTCCAGACGCACCAAACTGTTAATGTTTACTACCGGGGTGGAGGCTGTGCGTTTGCTGGTGCGTCTATCAGCTGTCTGTATCAATGGTGTGCATGACCCCTGCGCTAGCAGACAGTCATGGGTCAAAGGTCGAGGTAGAGCCTGTCTGGGCTTCCTGGCTGAAACCAACGCCTGCAGCACAAACACACACATAAACACACGCGCAGGGGGGGGATGGGTTGCCCCCCTACCAGACTAATATCACCTTTGGGATTAGGATCCAGACAGAAATACATTGACCCCCAAACACATGCACACACACATACACACGCACACACTGACTGTCTCAGACGCTGGATCTGCTTGGTCATAAAACAGGACTCGGCTGCAGTGCACGGTGCACAGAGAGGCAGCAGAGATGCTGAGTCTGAGGAGGCCATCTAATTATCTTTCAGTGCTGAGTTAAAGAGGAGAGCAGAGGAGACTGGGGAGATTCAAGCGTCACCGTGGTGAGCAGAGAAAGCAGCTAACACATTGCTAGCTAGCTAGCTAGCTGGCTACATCGTAGTGTTAATGCTGCGAGGATAAAGGAGACCCAGGAAATATAAATAGAATCAGTAAGGCAGCTATAATTGCTAAAATATCTTTAAATGTGAGGGATATGAATATGCATGGGCAATTTTATGGGCATTTAAATTTTTCACATTGCATCAAGTGAAAGAGCAGCTTAAAAAACAGCATTGTTTGTAGCTAAAAAACTCCCTGTCATATGTCAAGCAGTTTAGCTCTTTAATTGCATTTAACCCAGGCAGTGATGTAGCTGCAGGAAGTGAGAGCCCAGAGCACCAATCTGGATAAAACAACATCAGCATGCCAGACGCTTGAAAAAAAAAAAAATCACAAATCAAAGAGAAGGGGGACTGCAGGATCTCTGCACAGAGTGAAACAGGAAAAAGGTCAAATTCAGAGGAGCTGACGGGGCTTCACTGCCAGGCCATCGGGAAAACTCCCCAAATAAGACCGAGTGTTAAGCCTGCTAATCCCCTGTATTATTGCAACATCTGTGAGGTCTAGAGAGGCTCTGCCAGTGATTAGCACGACAGATGTAAACAATATCCTGGCTGAAAAGGAGAGGAGAGGAGAGTGCTTGGTTGATCTGGGTAACACAGCGCTGGAAGGATAAGAAAAGTAGAGATAGAGAGAGAGAACGTGGAGAATATAAAGCAGGTAAGGTGGGAGCGAGTGTGTCAGGGGATTTAGGGGGGAGAAAAAAAGAAGAAGAGGAAGTGAAGGATTGATGAAAAAGAGGCAGGAGAGGAAGTAATCGTGATTTTGGAAGAAAAAACAAACACAAGAAAGGAGATCAGGAGCTCTATTAGCTTGAGGATGTCGAGGATTGACAGAATACAGTAGATGGGGGAGGTGGAAGGAGACAGAAGGTGACAGCAGATTGGGAGACGGCAGACCCGGGGCCAGGGGTGCCCCGACCGGCTGACGAGACACCAGGGAGACGTGCCTAATTTATGCAGAGTTAGGCTGAGGGGCTGAAGAGCGGAGGGTGTCTGGGACCCCCTCAATACCCCTTGAACCAAAGGGAGCAGCTATGGGTGCTCGCAGTGTGAGAGCAAGAGGGGCAGCGGGGGAAGGTAGGGGGATGGGGGAGTCTGTTTTTTTTTTTTTTTTTTTTTTTTTGAGAGACAACAAGGGGGGTGGGGGCTGCTCTCCCTGCTCAATTCAGGCGAGGCTGTCCGTCTGACGTCCCATTAAGGTTTGGGACAGGGCATGGGGAACGAGGCGATAAAGGGGAGAGGGAAGGGAGCGGGACAGGAGGAGGAGAGGCCATGCTTAACTCCCTCTCCGGTAGAGATGCCCCCCCACCCCAGTCTTCTTCTCCAGTCTGGCTACCTATTAGATCCACATGGCCGTCTGTCTGCCTCTCTGCATACTAATTCCCCATTACCACAACCTTGAACGTGAGCAAAGAACAGAGTCGGACTAAATCAGAGACAAGTAGCCTGGCTGATGGGTTGGTTGTATGAGAGGCTAGAAGAGCACTTCAGCATCCAGCAGGCACATTCACCGGGCCAAAGTAGTGTGTTGTGGTGTTAAACTGCTCATACAAAGGAGGCTTTCAAATAGACTGCATTTGCAAAATGTATTTTATTCATTTTTGCACATTTTATTTGATTTAATTGAGTTTACTGTTGTTAGTAGTTATAAAAAAGAAAACCTTAAAGATTACAATTGGAAGCAACTTTACCTTATAACTACTAATCCACCCTAGAGGACTTTCATTACTCTGGGTTTCAAAATAAACATCTAGTGTCACATAAAGATTTAATGTGTCATTGTTTAGATTGTACAGTTTTTATTTATTTCTTTTTAATATATGTCTTGTCAGAGAGATTTGAGAGTAACGCAATTTCGATTCTCTGTTTGTCGTGTACATACTGCAGAATTGACAATAAAGCTGACTTTGACTTGACTTTGACTTTGACTTAAACCAGCTCCACACCTCAGGGCTGGACCCCCAAAGGGGTCCCTATAAATAACTGAAGGGTCAGAAAGGGTAAAGGCATCAGAAAGAAAAGGAAAATGTGTTACACATAATTACATTTATGTTTCTTTGCATTTTTTTCTTATGAAATACTGCACACTTTATTTGTTTCTGACTGATCTGAACTACTGTGTCAAAGACATTTTTCAATGCAAAGAAGCTAATTCTGTGTGGGAACACTGGATGATGTTTTGGCACGAAATTTAAAAAAAGAAGAAAAAACTGGCACAAAGTATTAGTTATCTGTAGCTTTAACATCAAAATATCAGTATTAATGTCAACCTTCCAAATCTTGTATCAGTTGTGTGTCAAGTGTGAGGAGACCTGCTGTATGCTTTGTGTATGTGAATCCTGGCTGATGGCCAAGTGAATCTCTGTGTGTGTGTGTGTGTGTGTGTGTGTGTTGTTCCAGGGCCCGGCGAGAAGCAGAATGAACAGCCGGGCAGGGTGATGGTCGAGTCTGGTGATGCAGGTAGACAGTTTAATGACAGTCCTCACCCCTGAACATACAAGGCAGCGACCGCCTGGCACGCTCGCAAATGTACACACACCGTATGACACGTGCACATATATGTGTGATATATGGTGTGGCGTTTTCTGAAAAAGACACTTGCGCCGGTGAAAATGAAAGAGAAAGAAATCTCTCTGGGTATGACCCTGGAAAAAATAACTGGAGGAGCTAGAAATGACTAACGGCTGCTTCTCTCGACCGTCATTTTTATTCTGTTAAAAATAAACAAGAGTTTTGAGCTTGTCCTTCAGCACATTTACACCTTTCACCCCACATTTTAAAACAGGATTTGTACAGATGGCACCGCACAAAGAGAAGAAGAAACAAAACTTCTGAATACATTCTCAGAATGCGCATGCTTGGTACTGCTAATATTCTTGTGAGGAACAGTGCAAAGTAAAGAGCTATTCACTGGCTCAACTGAAGCCCAGCTCTTTGTGCCTTCCTGGTGAGTTGTGCCTGGCCTTGGCCTTGCATCTTATTCAGCAGGACTTGCTCAGGTCTGGACATGAATTTGGTGCCCAAACAAAGACATAGAGCCACCTCATTAAAAAAACATGTCATTGGATCAGGCCTGGGCTGAATTGTGTGATTTTCCCTCCTACCATAAGTGGCCGTGACTGAGCGTTGGGCTGAATGAGAGGCCGGATAGAGGCCTACCAATGGAGCGCCACGCTACATCCCTATGGGAACCACCCCCTCACAGAGGGGGGCACATTTAAAGCTTTGTTGGTCTGTTAACACAGCTTTTTAAAACGCCTCTTTATGGACTCAGCTAAGCAAACTGCAGCCCCCGGTTTTCTTGCGCCAGAAGGAGAAAGTAAAAAAAAAAGAAAGAAAGAAAGGAGATAGTGAAGGGCAATAGAATAAGAGCGGAAAAAGAAAGCTGAAGAGGTTGTTTTTGGTTTTCATTCGATAAAAGAAAACTTTAAAGTAATCAGAGCAAGCACCCCCAAAGTTCAACTGAGAGATTACTCTTTACTTGGCTTTATGTGATATGAGACGAACACCGATGAAAATAGCTGTTAAAGCTAAAATGAGATTTTAATATTTCAAATCCACCCTCAACGCCCCACCAAAATAAGGACAATACAGTCTCATGCAAGATGCTCCACACATCTGCTCTCACCACATCTAATCACCTGAGAACTGAACTTTGCAGTAGTTGGATGCAGCAGAACCAGGTCACTGACAAACTGCACCGTCTCACGGTGTCCTCTGATACAGTCAGCACACACCTTTACCCAGAGGACTACAGACATCCTGCTGCTGAAACAATAGGTTTGTGTGGGCATGTGTGTGACAAACACGGCCCTGCCTGGGAAACCTGGGCTAGAGACTTAGTCAGTCTCACAGGGCACCCAGGATGACAGTGAAATGAATAACAATGAACTTGCTGAGAGTCAAGTTCTGAACATTAGAGATGAACCAGAGCTGAGGAGCACAGTCGTGTGTGTGTATATGCGTGTGTGTGTGTGTGCATAATTGTGTCAATGTGCTCAGGAGATATCTCAATATGAGCAGAGCACTGGGCTCCAGAGAAGAGCACCCACTAAGATGAAAATGCACACACACACACACCTCCTCTTCTCGCTCTCTTGCTCCCCTCCCCTTCCCATCTCACCACGCACATGCAGCAAGGACCCCGTCCTCACAAATTCTATTGCTGTCTGCTGCGCGCCTGATGAAAAAACAAAACCACACTGGGGGTGCACATGCCTAAAGGCAAGAAAACGCACATTTGTAAATCACAGCCGCAATATAAACATAGGGTTTAATAGGGGTTTCTCAGGCGCATTGGCAGGGGTCCACCTCGGCGTGTGTGCTTCACCAGTCGTGTTGCACGTTTTCAGCCTGCTACAGGAGAAAATGTGACTGAACAGCCTCCACCACCACCCGGCAGAGAGGATGGTCTACGGGGCTGAGACTGCATCTGAATACATTTACATAAAGATTGTGCCACGTTGACAGAGGCACTGCTGAGAATGCACCGTGCTCGTCATTGTTCCCAAAAATCAGAGTAATGATTGAAATTTGGCGCAGCGGGGAGGGCAATAAAATGGGAAACAGTCACTTCATTCTGAGAAGAAACAGGGGAGCTGTGTGGTTTTTATAGTCTGCAAGGAGCTCAGTGTTCCCTGTCCCCCTTTATGTTAATGACATCAGCAGTGTATATGAACCAGAGACACATGCAAGGGAATAATACGGAGCAAAATAAACACAAATTACATAAATAATTTTTACAACCCATGAGACTGAGACTTAGAGAAGAATAAGTTTGTGACAATTCAGATAACAAGGGAAACACTTTGCCTTAACTGAGAGGCTAAAATAAAACAAGATTGCCGACAGATATGCAAACACTCATGAGACAAACAGAAAAGCTCTTTCTCCAGCAGGCAAATCTGATCTCTACATATAAGAAATATCTTAATCACAATGTAATCCAGATGGTTTTTGTTAAAAACGACAGTACAACTGAGGCATCTTAAATACAATTTATCTTAAAAAATATAACAAAATGAAAACTTGAGTTGAAGAATGTTCTGGGGCGAATTTTTGGCTTCCTTCTGGGAAAAAAACCTCCACAAGGATATTTGGTAGTAGAGTGACTTCAAAATACTGCAGATATGAGACCTTATTTCATAACACACAGCACAGATATTTCAGCTGCAGATTTTATTAGGAGATAAACTGACCAGATTTTACTGTAACAAATTTAGAGGATAGGATTCCAGTAACCTTTTAATCAAATAGATGGGATGTAAAGGCGAGCATGGCCTAAGGTACCGAGCGCTGTTCGGAGAAAGCACTTTAATTTTGAAAATAAAAACAGGTAGGCAACTGAAGGAGCACGACGGAGCCCTGTGATAAACCTCTTGCAGATATAGTCAGCTAGCCAAACCATCCTGTCAGATCAGTGCCTGAGGAGAGGCAGAGGGGGAAAGAGAGGCGGCGAGTAGGGGAAGAGAGCAAAACACGGGTGAAAAGGGTCAGCAGGGAGGAAGGCTAAACCCCAGAAGCAAGCAAAAGATTGTGTGTGCACTGCATTTATATTTCAGCATGTGCGTGTCGGTGAGTGTGTGTGTGTGTGTGTATGCGTGTGTGTCAACCCCAGCTGGGCAGACATTTACTTGACATGCTGATAGGGATTTAAGCAGTGGGTGGGTGGTGTGTTGGACCAAGGTGAGTGAATGAGCAGAGAAGGGGAGCTGGTGGGGATCGGAGGATGATGGGGGGGGGGGGGGGGGGGGGGGGGGGGGGGGGGGGGGGGGGGGGGGGGGGGGGGGGGGGGGGGGGGGGGGGGGGGGGGGGGGGGGGGGGGGGGGGGGGGGGGGGGGGGGGGGGGGGGGGGGGGGGGGGGGGGGGGGGGGGGGGGGGGGGGGGGGGGGGGGGGGGGGGGGGGGGGGGGGGGGGGGGGGGGGGGGGGGGGGGGGGGGGGGGGGGGGGGGGGGGGGGGGGGGTGGGGGGGGGGGGGGGGGGGGGGGGGGGGGGGGGGGGGGGGGGGGCAGACCAGAGGGGCTCACAAAACTGCCGTTACTAGGCTTGATTTCAGCGCGAGTTGAGATGATTAGGAGACGGAGGCAGAAATGAGGAGGCAAACAGGGGGTAAGGGAGGTGGGTTTTTGTAGGAGAGCCCTCTAGGCTATGGAAGAGAAGGGGGACTAGTCTATTGAGGTGATGAGGGAAAGCGGGTCTGTCTTTCAGACAGTCTAATGAAGCATAAGTCCCCGATGAAGAATGGAGGCAGGCTACCGCAGGGTGGGTTAGCTTGTGTCTCTGCTCCTCTCCCCTTTTTCTCCTCTCTTCCTCCGTCCTCTCTTTCCTCATCCCCCTTCACGTCTCCTCTTTCTCCTCTCCTCTCCTCATGCACTGCAGTCCCTCCTCTTAAAGGGCTTACACTGTTTATTTCAAAGGGGCGTAATGTGCCGCAAGCTCACGCGCTCCCCTCTCAGATGATTTGATGAAATGGCAATGATAGAGTGACCGGCAGCATTTCACCAGTAAAGAGGATTGCTATTGATGGGCGGCCTCATCAACAAAATGTGACACATGGCAAAGCAACGTATGAAATCAGCAAATGGCCCAGACTAAAGCACAGCATGTATTTGATCTGAGATTTAAATTGCGATCATTTAAAATGACATCTGCATGAATCCAACCAAAGCATTCAACATACTTTTCTGATTGTGGCATGCACGTACGATGAACCCCGATCCGACATGTTAAATTACAGGAGGCAGCAGACTGAGACAGACAAGAGGGGCTGTCAAAGTGTCTGACTGGGTTTGAGTGTGTTTGGCTGGGGGTTGTTTGACCAGGGGGTTGACTGGGCTGCAGGACTGATTTCTGGCTCGATTTGGCTCAGGGCCGACTGGAGACTGGCCAGAGGCTGACTGAAGGGGGTTGGGTTCCCCTGCTTCTCAGCTCAAGTTGTCCCTGGAGCGAAGCAATAAGAAGCAGCTTATAAAATAAGCAAACATGGAGGCAGCTTACAGACAGTCAGCCAGCTAGCCAGCCAGGGATGAACAGCAGATGAACCACACACACACGCGCGCACACACACACATACAAACACAGCTCTATGCTGCACTAATAACCCCCCCTCACACACACCCCTGACCTTGACCCCTGAGGTCCTTCCTAACCTGTTTCTGAATGGAAGTCAGTGCAGCTGGGGCGTCTAGCCATGAACTAACCACAACCCCCTCCACTGCACAGACCCCTCATCGCCTAATAATTTAGCCTGTTCCCACGCTTGATGACTGGGATGCTGTCTCTGCATCTGAATGGTGCAATTTAGTATTAATGTCGCTTGTCTTGTCTGTCTGTTTCTGAAGGAACAACAATTCCAGGATTATCTGTTGCTCGTATCAATTACCTGCTAAACATAAATCTAAATGTTTTATCATCAATTCAGGAAACTTTACTTTCTTTCCGCACAATATTTTTCCTCTCTGCTTTGTGTCTCAAATTGCATCTGCGCCTCTCACAATGGCTTACTCATATAAACCATTCAGTCTGAGCGCATACGTATACTATATAATGTATGTGTAAGGGGGTGTGAGTGTGTGTGTGTGCGTGTGTGTGCTCATACGCGTCATTCAGGGGGTTCAAACCCCTCCACCTTCACATTTTCATTACGGCCAAATCTCAGGCCTGTGCTACAGCAGCGTGGCCTTTTGCTGGCGAGCAGGCAGTTTAATCACACATACGGCACTACTCCATTTTCATTTCCTTTTCATACAGCCTCCATTCCACTCCGGCTTCATAATTCTCCCCTCAGAGCTGTCTAGCCCGTCTGAGTGTTTGCAGCCTGTTGAAATGACATAATCAGTGACTTGGATAAATGCCTGACTGTTTTTCCCTGAGTCTATAGTCAGACTTGGGGCTCAGTGTTGCAGCTCTGTGGAAACAGCAGCAGCAGCAACACTTGACTCAGGAATTACTTCCAAAGTAGGGTGGTTTCACATAAGGGATTTGTTTGAGTGTCGATGCAATGAATTTATTTGCGCATCTTACAAATAAAACAGTTGTTGTTGTTACTTACAGGAGCATAAAAAAGTGCCGTTCTTAAAAGAAATATGGATCATTTAATTACAGATGAGTAATTTGTTTAACAAATTTATATCCGAATTGTCAGGATTATTGGAAAGACTGCAAATACAAAATGTCAAAATACAGAATTTGTCAAAATAATGTTTGGGTTATCTTTAGCTTTTGTTGCAATGAAAGAAAGTGAACATCTGTGTGTGTGAAAATGAAAAATATGGAAAAAAAATGTGCATAAAAAAGCTTTTCAGATCATTTGGGCTCAGCAATCTCTTCAAAGTAAAATGTCACTTCATCTTTTCAAAATAAAACATCATTACTTCCACATAACAAAGACTTGACTGTAATTTTAACTTCATATAAGGCAAATCTTCATATGAAGACGCTACCTGAAAATGCCAAATCAAAAATGACAAGATTAACTTGTGTGCAGTATTTAACAGACATCTACACACCTTTTCAAATTTCATTTTTCATTTGAATGATAGAGTGTTTCGAGAAAGAACTGTTTTGGCCTCAACAAAGAAAGAAAGACGTGTGGAACGGGCCAGGATGAATTGAGCGATGGCTGTAAATGCTTTCAGCAACTATTACTTTAGTGGGTGGAACACATTCAATCAATACCTAAGCAAATAAAAAGCAGTGGGCAGTCTGAATGAGAAAAGCTGCAGCGGACTGGACGACATTCACACACACAAATGAACAGTCCACATTCAAGCCCACATTCAATTCAAAAATTATTAGTAAATACACCTCTAAATATGGTTTATATAATCTGATAAAATGGTCTCGCTCTAAGGGGTGGAGGCCATATCCAAATTCTGATCATCTATTTTTCTAGTATGGTGAAGTTTTTATATTTCCCTCTGACCAAATCATGTTTTTAATCATGCAAAAATCTTACAAGAATAACTTTTTGTCTTTAACGAAATGTTGTTCCTATTCTATCGTTAATGCTCATACCTCTGACAGAGTGACCCAAATTATTATATGTATGATGTAAATGCCCATAATTTATGTAATTCAGAAATAAAATGTGTGAAAATAATTTGGTTTTAAATTACTCCAACAGACACATGTGGCTTTGCTGTTGAAGCCTTTGAGAATGGAAAAAATGGAAACTGTGACTCTGCTCATCTCCTATGAAGTGTTTGAAACGCGCGCGCGCACACACACACTATATTCATACACATGCCAATATGTCCACCTAAAGCAAGGTCTACTATACCATCCCGCCTGTTCTCAATGTGTTGAATTATGCATAATTGCACTAGCATAGTAAAACACATGGCTATAACCGTTATTAGGATAAAAGCTTTGTGCGGGACATGGTGTTGGGGTGTGTGGGTAAGTGCGAACTGACACATTCGCATCCACGTGATATGGATTAGCTTGCAAGTCAGTGTTCGTGTGTTGATATGGCATGTGTGCATGAGTGTGTATGTAACCGTCATGGCTGCAAACTAGCATACGTGCTAAGGTGTTACGTTCATCTGGGGCTTCACAAAACATGTGATCCCCCGTGTTTGATTTGAACATGCAAATGAAGGGTGAAATGGCTCCACCCGCTTTATCCCACAAGATCCAGACAAACTACTCTTTCTTTTTGGAAAGACTTAGACTCTCCTCCCTGGGCTTGTCCTTTATCCCTCTCCCGCCACCAACAGAACCCCACCCTTCAACAGTGCCTACATACGCATTTACATTCAAGATTACATGACAGGTTTAACTTTTTTTTTTTAACTGGCTTTCCTCTATTGCTCTCTTTTATTTTCTCTTTCACCCTGTCTTCTTGTCATCGACCTGTTTTTCTAACTTTTTCTCATCCTAACTTCCACTAGATTTATTAACCGGGGGAAAAAGATTGCTAAATAAAAATCCACACATAAAATCAATGAAATGTAGAACGTCTGGACTGTTGTTGCCTCACCGTACCATGAGAGCAGATTTGAGCCTGCCTGTCTGTCTTCTTGACTGCCATTTTCCCCCACAAAAGGATACAGTAGTCTGCAGACCCTCCAGGCTAAATGCAGCTAGCGTGGGCTCTTTACACTAACCTGCTCTCTACCTCAGCCTCATCAGTGTCAGTATGGGCTGATTAGACAGAGAAGCTTGATTAAACGGCCTGAGTCTGATAGAGAAGATGATAAGAGCGGTGGATCAGCCTATGATGGATGGGTAAATGACATCAGTTGTTACCTCATGACTAAAAAAGATAATGCATTTCTAAATCCCCACACAGATTTCAAGGACAAAACATAGCCAATAATTTGCTGTATGGTAAGCAACTATTTAGAATTACTGGCCCTTTGTCATGGCTTCTTCCTGAAGGAAAGAGACTATGTGCGCCTTGTCCTCAAGTCCTTGCTGTGAAGTTCAAGGCTTCATTACTGCAGACCGACAACAGATACCATACAGCAGGTCTTCAGAGTGGATGATAGCCTATTTCCAGGACACAATTCACCAAATCGGTCTCTCCAATAATTAGCACTGACAGGTGAAAACGGCCACGAATGCCACGGGAGTTCACAATGAAACGGACAATTGCACAAACACACAACTACGGACCCCAGACGCACACACAAACATAAACACACATGTCAATGCACAACAGCAGCAACAGAGGATCCATCAGCACAGCTAACACCACATTAAGACCATAAAGCACCAATACATCTCCTGTTCCACGTACACTGCCCGTATCCTGCTGCTTCTGCACTGATACCCCTGATCCCCCTGCGCTTTGACAAGGCGTAATAAAGCCTGTATGAAGCGCCGCATTGTGTGGGGAGAACACAATGTTGCATGCTGAGTGCTGTGAGAAGGGCGTACACCCGTGGGTCCCACGGCGCAGCAGCGCACCAGGGCCTATAGCAGGGAGTGCTGAGCATGCTAATGAGGTCATTATGTTATGCCTCTCCCTCGCTCTCGCTCCCCTTTACAGTGTGGGCTGTGCCTGTCAGAGAAGGCAGGGTACCCTGGTAATGCAGCCAACCACAGATGTCACATATGGCACAATGACAAGACACATGAGCGTCTCCGAGTGAGTCGCTCGAGAAAGACAGGGTGACGCTCCATTTTTTTGCTAGCATCAAAGGCAAGAACACGCCATCAACGATTTGCATAAGGTGAGCTTAAAGAAAAGTAAAGAGGAGGGCAACAACAGGGCTAATTGGTCCTGCTGTGTATTCAATCAGCAAACTCACAGGCTTGCGTTTCCTTTTTTTCCTTTTTTACGCTAGCGCCATTATTTACAACCGAGGGGGAGGGGTTAAGTATCAAGCACATGCAAATGCAATTACAAGATATTTGCATAGCCGTTAACAATTAGAGGGCAGATGGCAAACAGCGGGCATTAAAAAGCGACTGAGCGCCATCTTGGCTGAGGGAGACAGCTGGCAGACAGGAATCGGCCATTTTGTAAGCATGGGTCGCTGCCAGGCTGAGGCGTAGAGAGGCGCCAGTCTCTCTCTGTGCCAGGAGATTGGCAGGCGAGGGGGAGTTGCGCTTTAATACCTCCCTGGTACAGGCAACAACAACGAACTCTTCCAACACTCAGTGACAGTATGATCACAGCCCAGGGCTTCTGTTGAGAGCTGACTGAGATCAACTACAACATAACGTGTCTGTGTTCACTTTAAAAACACACACGCACCTCTGAGCAGAGATGGTATCTTATCATAACACTGTTAGCAGGAGGGGAAATGAATTCTTATTTCTGTTATTCTCCTTGCTTAGTTCAATATATATCTCTCAGAATCATATAATTGGTTTTATTTACCACAAAAGAAGCAATTAAATGAGGATATTGTACTCACCAAGCTGTATGAGTCCCGTTGTAATCTCTGTTAAGTTTTCCCGCTTGGAAAACTGTCAATCTGTCCTGTAATGTCCTTCCAAGTCCACAAATATGGACAGTACAGCAGGTTTTGTGGAGTGACCTCTCGAAGCTGACGTTTTTGGCCGGATGTTTCAACCACTTTCTCTGAGGATTTCTTTTCTTTAGCCGCCACCAATTTGCTAAAACATCTGAAGAGCGAGTCTCTTTGTGTGGAGAAGGACTTTTGTAAACGTGGAGGAGAAAAACGTCACATGAAAAACCAAGTAGTACCAGATGGAAGGAGGGGGGCACTGAACAGGTACAACTACTGTCCTTTTCATCTCTCATTCAATTAGCAGCCACTCACTTGCGCTGCCATGGGATCCCTGCTGCACAGCAGTAAGTGGACTTCAGGTGCTATTTCCACACACACACACACACATGCACAGAGCTATGAAAGCTCGGGCCCGCCCTCCTCTTTTCCACCTTATAGATCAATACTGCACTGCCATATCCTCTGATGGGAGCTGCTGTAGTGAGGGTAAGGAAAATCTAAGGCGAAAAGACAGGTTGTGTCTGATACAGTGGATGAGAGAAAAAGTTCAAATTGTCCTTTCATCTTGGCTCATGAGATCTTAGGAATATCATGCGCTACGTGCTTGGAAGTGGGACAAAGTAGAAACGTCCTGTGTACCAGTCTCCGAAGGATCCTTATTCAAACAGTTAAGGTGGAATGAGTAATAAGAGGGAGGGAGCTGGAAGAAAAAAGACCTTCAACGTCCTGTCTTATTCTTCTTCCGTTTCGCTCCCTCCCTCTCTGTCTCCGTGTCTCTCTGACGAAGTTTTATCAAGTGGTGTTGGACGCAGCAAAAAACCCTCCGGCTGAACCACACACAAAGACTCTGTCTTTCTCTCTCTCTCTGTCTCTTCCTTCTCCCTTTTTCTCTCTATTTTATACACACATGTGCACCTACTGACACACACACACACTGCGTGTGGGGCGGTTGCAGGGTTAGGGCCCTGGCCCTGGCTGGTGCTGGGACTGTTGGAGAAAGATAGAAAGAGAGATGGAGAGAGGCGCTGGGAGCAGTGGTGGTGGTTGGTCCCTGGGCTCCGAGGCCTGGAGGCGGTGCTGGGCAACCTCTGCTAGCCTCTCTCCTCTGTATTGATTTCTGCTGCTCCGCGCTGATCCGCTCTGCCGCGGAGGCTCCTAGCCGGCGGGGATGAGAGCTCGGCTCACCCGCCTCACCTGCCTCTCTCCTGGCTTGGCTGGCCTAGCCTGCCCACTCTGCCGCAGCTTTGGCTGGCCCCTGCCGGCTCCCCGGGACCCCTGTATGCAGCACCGGGGCCACAGGAGGAAGGCAGCCAGAGAGCCCATGGCGATCCACAGCTGTGTTCACCTGCTCTGGGTTCACCCGCTTCGAATCACCTCCTCGAACTGCTTCTATCCTTCTCTCCTTCCATCCTTCCACCCACTCTGCTTCTCTTTTTCCTCCTCCACTGCCTCCTCCTCCTCCTCTTCCTGCTGTACACAAACAACCAGAGACAGAGGTGGAGAAAAAACAAGTTAATCTTAACTTTCAGCATTTTACCCAGTCTGAATGTCAATCCTAGTCTTTGATCAGCGAGAAGTCAGGGGTGAGGATTCTGGCATCCTCTCTCGGCCGGTAATGTGAACCTGCTAACCTTAGAGAGCAGAAACTTCTGGGATTGGAGGCCTGAGAGTTAAGTGTGTCAGGCAGAGAGCTACTGTCTGCCAAAGGTACTCTCAGCTATTAGATTCTGATGTGCTGCAGATAGCAAAATATAGCGAGAGTGGGCCCATTATAAAAATCACCACTGCGTCAATGGAATACATTAGAAATATTTGGAGGAGAAGTTTCTCTTCAACAACCACCCTCTTTTGCTCTCCCTTAGCAACACAAGACCACTGAGTTTTATATTTATTTGCCCTTAATGGTTAGAAATAACAAAAGCAACATTTAAAACTGATGGGGTATTTCAAACTAGCCTTCCCTCACCCTTCTCTGTTTAGTGAGTGTGAAGGAATGGAAATGTTTTGGCCAGACCAGTGGTGCTCTATAGAAACTTTGTCAAAGAAAACATCTCAGCTTTTGTATCATCTAGAATTATTCAAATGGGTTCAGCAGCCCTCTTCTTATGATAATAGCAGTTGGGGGGGACATTTCTTTGAGGATTCATGGTCCCATTGTGTTCCTCAACAGAGAAAGAGCCATGGCCGAATTCAACCCCCACCAGCCCACATTGCACCGCGCCGCACCAACCACACAATCTCCAAAATATCCTCGCCGCAGCCACCACAGAGCTGTGACAGCCTTTTTGTCCACCTCTCTCCACCCCTCTGCAGGCCTGAAAAAGAGACTAAAACCCACGGGCCGACTGCCAGGGAAATAGAGAAGTAAAGTGCAGAGGTTTAGAGTTGGTGGGCCGGCAAGGCTTTGGAAGTTAGAGCTGTCTGTTAAGGCAAGAGCGAAGGGGGTGCAAGAGTGGTGTGGGGGGTTACACTGTTGGGACAAGGGAGGCAAGTTTAGGAGAGGGGGGCGAGTTGAGTTAGGGGGACATGGATGGGGACCGGGGGTGCGGTGCATGTCTCAGACACAATAATACTATTCATTGGGCTCAGACATGGGTGTTAACTCCCCTCTGACAGAGCACAATGGGACTCGGCGGCATTCAGGCAGCCTTGGTGATATTGTTAGTTCAGGGCTGCATTCTCCCTGCCGCAGGATAGAGCGCCTGCATTGTACCCATCCGGCAGGATGGATGGAGGGAGGTTTGAGAGGTGAAAGGCAAAGAAAGAGAGAACAGTACGTTTGTCTGTCTGTCAGTACTGAAGGAGCGAGGGGCAGAGGGAACAGGGGGTGGAGAAGGTGGGGAGGGGTAGTGGAGGTGGTGGCGTCGGGGGTGTTTTGCCCCATGGCATTGGACGTGTTTGTTTCAAGGGGGAAAAAAATAAAAGGAGAAACTGAGACTAAAAGAGACTGTGCAATAAATATTACTCAAGCAGCCAAGTGCAGGGCTGAAGAGGCATTAAAGGGGGTGGGGACGCAGACCTAGCAAGGAAGGCATGGTGGCATTTTTATGGGAAAAAACGCAGCAGGTTTGTATGCTGCTTTACAGTTTAGATGCATTTTGTTCATACGCCTCAAAAGAGGGGGAGTGGAGAAGAGTGCAGAAAGGGGAATGACAGAAAATGAGAACTGTGGAGGTTGCTGCTGTTTGTGGCTCGGATGAGGTGACATCCAACTACCACGAGACCTACTTTTCCAGAGGAGAGGAGAAAAGAGGAACAGAGAGGAGGGGAGATATAGCATATAATTCGAAGGGAAAAGAAACCAAGACAGCTGAACCAGCACAGCAGGCATTGGGAAATGCGGGCAGTTACTTGCATTTCACTACATAACCAGGATTGTGAGATATGCCGATACTGTATATAACACATGGCGATAGAAAACGTCTCATACTATGCTCTATTGTTGTGTTGCAAATCTCACTTGTTACAGCAAAATGTTTCGTCATTTGCGTTGTTCCGTATAGCATGGATGCAGGCACAAAATTTGCAACGCTGACAAACATGGAGGAGACTGAATGTGACAGAGAACAGGAGACAGACACTGACAAGCCAAGACAAAAATGAGGAGCTTGTACCTAAAAGAGGGGCTACTTCTGCTGCATGGAAGTGGTCTGGGTATGAAATGTTTGACAGGGACCAGAAAACCGTACATGGCAAATGATGCCACACACGGGTCCACAGAAGAGACTCAAACGCCTATGAAATAATCATGTCGAACAGTACGGAGAGAGTCTATGGATGAGAGTCTGCAAATTAACTGATTTGATTAATTAATTTAAAATTTACAGAAAGGTTCAAAATAGATTTTATATACACTATTTATTCATTGAATTTACAGAAAATGTGCTATATTGTGATATGTTGGGTTATCTGGATATGAAATTACTTACGTCAGGATATGAGATTTTGGCCATATCACACAGATACAAGTCAGATTTCCATCCAAATTTAGTACAAATCTTAATTGAATTTTCAAAAAATCAGCTATATTACATGTGAATTAATTGTCATTTCCATTCACTACTGTTATGCGAATAATAGCTGTTGGTTGACACGCTTTTAACAAAAGTTGGACTTTTTTCGAAATGTTGAATGCACTGACAGAGGTTGCCTTTAAGGAAATATGCATAGCTAAACATTACGCTCCTTGTCGCGCCACCCACACACACACAGACACACACACGTACACGTACACACACACGCACACGCACAAACACACATAGCTTCACAGACTGAAACATACCTGAGAGGAAGCAAATAACTACGTAGCTCAAAATATGAAATCATGCTGGTCTGCAATTATTGGTCGATTAACAGATTAATCAGTCAACAGAAAATCAACTGTTTCAATGTTTAATTAATTGTTTAAGGCATTCTTCTTAGTAAAATGAAAATTTGCTGCCTGTCCTTGCCTTAACATTATAGCGAATTTAATATTTCTGGGTTCTGTTGTTCAGACAAAAAAAGACGTCTGATGACAGTGATCCAGGGTATTTTTTACTGTTTTCTTATATAGACAAAATGACAGAATTTAGGTAAATTGAAATAATCAGCCGCTTAATCGTTTATGAAAATGATTGTAGTTGCAGCCCTGAAACACTGTCAAATGATGAAAGCATTCTCAGCTTTCATTAATATGAAGTTGATGATGATAGTACTCTGGAACCTCACATATACAAACACTATGTTTCTATAGATATCTCATCAAATTCCTTTGGAGGCTGCAGTCACTGAACATCTGCCTCCCACTGAGCACTTCAAAGATTTTATGAAGGCACTGTAACGAACAGGAGATCTATAGTAACGGTAAGGTATTGGTGAAGGTATAAAAAGAATGCAGTATGTAAAGCTTCACAAACATGTTTCTAATCACTAGACATGACACACAACCACGCGTGCGTGCGCACACACACACACACACACACACACACACACACACACACAGTATCACTGCACCTTCTGCACAGCACAACCTGCTTCCATGAACAGTACTTTGTTTGTTTCCCCTCTGGTAAACTCTGACCAACCGTTCCCATAGCAACCTTACCTACTCGGTCCCCGTGTGAATGTGTGTGTGAAAGAGAAAAAGAGGGGGAGAGGTACTGTATGTGGGGTTGTGTGGAGGGTTAGAGAAGGACTTCTTAATCTTAATACAATATGTCTGCGTGTGTGTGTGTGTGTGTGTGTGTGTGTGTGTGTGTATGAGTGTGTGCAAGAGTGATGTGGTGGTGGAAAAAAGAATCAAGGGATCCCGCTAATGTAAACCTTGTTCTTCAATGAACTTTGGATGAGTGTAAGAACAACCATTCCTAGTCTGCACTCACTCTCAGGAGTCTGGGGTCAAACTGCCCTCTTCAGATATAGCGAGCCAGCGGTGTGATGCTGGGTTGTCAGGCAGGGGCAGGCCAGGGCACTGCTCTCGTCAGGGGGCTAATGCCCTTCAGGGGTGGCTGAGGTAGTGAGGGTACTACCCTTTGTCCCTAGTGGGGGGATTACACTGGTCAACCAGCACAGACAATGTACCCCCCTCCTGAGATGGGAGGACCAACCTGCTCTCTACCAATGACAGGGGCAGTCAACTGATCACTAACTTAATTAAGGACAGAGGAAAATAAAAGAGGAGGAGAAAGGGTGATGCAGAAGACAGTGAGAAAAAGAGGCTGAGAAGAAGCAGAGGCAGGGGTGATAAAAGCGGGGATAAAGAAGAGAAAGTGAAAGGAGAAGAAAGCGGTGCAAAGAGCACAGGGACACGCTAAAATAAGAAGAGGCATGGAGTTAAAAAGAGAGCAATGGGAAGCAGCGGTGGGGTGAAGAGAAGGCTTCTCTAGCATAGGATTAGGGGGGGTGAGAAGATGAAAGGATCAGGTCTAACAGAGGACAGGGAAAAGGCCAGGAGAGATGGACAGAGGAGTGAGACCGGTGACTTAAACTCTAAGCAAGGAAATCAAGTAGAAGAGGGAGAAGGAAGAGAGGAAGAGAGCTCAGGTGTCCGTGACCTCGAGGCACTGGTGGAAGAGGCCTTTTTTTTTTAACAGGAGCACAATGTGAAAACCACCTCTCTGTTTATGCCACAGCACACACACCTATTCAAATCCAATGACAAGTACAGCAGATAATTCTATTACAGAGGACTTTAATAGAGGATATTTAGGGGACAGTTAGTGGGCCTTGGTAGCATAGCTCAGGCCCACTGCAGACAGATATGGCTCTGCAATACTTAACAACAGGGATTTGGCAGCACTGTTGATTGAACATGCCAAATCCCATTTGTCGGAGGGCTGTGCGCGTTTGTATCGACACTCTGTAACCTTGTGGCTCCGTAAAAGGAGACCACAGTGTGTGTCTGCGTGTGTGTGTGTGTGTGTGCATTTTCCTGGCAGGCAGGCAGGCGGGTGGGTAGCATGGTCCGGCTGGATAGGTGCATTGGTCCTGAGTCCCCTCCATCTATGTATGCTCCTTTCCATCCCTTCATCCTTCTATCTTTATATCGCCGTCCACCTCGATTGCCTCTCTTCGCAAAAAAGGGTGACAAGAGGGAGATAGAGAGGCTTTCTCAACACTCCTTTTCTTGCTTTCCCTCCCATCCTCCCCCCTCCCTCGCTCCGTTCCTTCCATCCCCTATGGTAGAGCTGCCAGACAGGAGTGCTCAGCAGCTCTCCGAACGTTATTGATCCTGAGAGCAAGCCGGCCAGGGAGTTTGTGTCTCTCCCTCTCTCTCTATCTTTCCTCCCTCCATCACACCCTCATCCCCCACCACAGCCCGCAACTTTTTCCTCCCTCCCCGCCTCTACTTCATTTATCAAGGTTAAAGAACTCTTATAAAAAAGGGAAGAGGGGGTCGCCTGGATGTTATCTGACTTCATGAAAGAAATCCCCTCAGGCCACTCCACTAGAGGAGGATGCTCTTTGCCAGACCCAACTCTACACACACACAAACACAAACGCAAACACAAACACACCACATGCAGTGGCACCAAGCAGCGGCCCACTCATAGCCAGTCAGAAATAGAAAGTAGCGTGTCCAGTTTGGTGCACAGCAACAGGACAATCAGGAATAGAAATGAAGAGGATGGATGAATGGACACGGAAAGAGGAAATTAGAAAATTAGTCACTGCGTGTTACACAATGAGGTCAAACATGAGGATTACACTACCACTTTCTTAGAAGGAGCAATTTCTACATGGCAATTTATAATTCATAAAATTTGTGAGAGTTTATACATTCTCCAATTCTTTTAATGTTTAATAAATCAGGCACTAATGCCATTTAGATCATTATTAGCCATAAACCATAACAACAACTTTTGGGTAGCCAGGTGCTCTGCAGCACTTTTCCAGAAGACACGCAGTCAAACGTGATTTGGCAAGAGCTGAAGTAAGTTTAGTAAGCTTAAAAGACAAAGCGTGTCATGCTGGAGGAGGATAAACATCGGCTGGACCAGTTTTACACAACCTGGCAGTACCAAAGCTGTTTTTAGAGCGACAACAATTAGTGTATTAATTGGTAGTTGATTGACACAAAATTAATTGGTAAGAATTCTGATAATCGATCAATTGTTTACATTTTTAAGTGTAGTGCCAAAAAGCTTCTTAAATGTAAATATTTGGTACATTAAATGGGGCAGATTAGAGGTAGACAGAAGCTGCTTTCCCCTTTCTAGGCTGCAACCGTCAATTTTGCCAACTGAAATAACTGAAGTTAAGGTATTATTAGCTCTAGCTAGCTAGCTAGAGCTAATAATACCTTAACTTCAGCTAGCTAGCTAGCTACATAAGCTAACTTTAGCTCCTTGAGTTGGTTGAGACGCCGTCTTTTTATGTTTCCAGCCGACTCGTTTTGAAACCAGAACCTTGTAAGACACTGCTTAAAGCATTACTTACATTTTTGGTCCACTCCACCCTTCAAACAAATGAGTATTACAGCCACACGAACAGCGATGCAACATGCGCAGAAATCTAAACTTGACAGCCGTATCTAGTGCCTAGTTACGGTTGCTAAACAATGATTGGACAATCACTGTTTGAGGGAGGGCCTTCGTGACCACCTGACTTTCCCTGTATTCAAACATTATAGAAAATATTCTACAGGTGAAGTGACAATGAAATCAGTCGTTAGTCGAAGCCCTAGTTGTTTAATTTATGATTATAACTAATCTTTAAGGTAAATAGTTTCTTAATAAAGTTATCTAAAGTTATCTCTGCAATGTGTACCTAATTAGAAAGTGGTGGCAGAATACTCAACAAAACTAGCAGGGCCTTCACTTTCACAAAGCAACAAGACCTCTAAATTTTAGGCTCCATAATCCATCTGGAGAGGGAATACAGTTTCTGCATTTCCAGCCATTAAGAGACTGTAGCGGCTATTGTCCCCTGTTTGTAAAAGGACTGGAAATGGCTCTACATGTGAAGTACATCCTGTCTTCCATTGTTACGGCTTTCACTCTCCCCTATAAAGGCCTGCCTGCACTCCAGGCTACAACAGCCAGGCAAATACGCACAGCAGCACATTACAGAGCCATACCTTCCCCTCCCTTTGTGCTCCGTAATTGCCACAATGCATCTTCTCATCCAGCTAATTAAGTGAGTCTTTCCCATTGTCTCCCAATACTATCACCTCTTCACACAGCCAGAGAGAGAGAGAGAGACAGAGAGAGAGAGAGAGAGAGAGAGAGAGACGGAGAACTATTAAAGCAAGAGATGGAAAGAGCAAAGGGGTGGAAGAAATACAAAGGCAGGAGTCCAAATAGAGAGAGGATGAATGACAAAGGCATGTGTCTGTGTCCTAGTAAATGTTTGCCAGTTGAATAAGGTGCCTGTTGTCTGTGTTTGCCGGTGAGGTGTAAACACCACATTACTGCTGTCAGAAGAAAATCTTTATTCACCATAAAGTCATTTCAGGAATTAGGAGAAAAAACTTCAATATTTTAGATTGACAGCTGCGTATATAAAACCGTAACATGAAGCCAGAATATTTTCACGACTGTTAAATGCCAGTGTAGGCCTCACGTTGTGAGGGTTTTGGCTAATGGTCATGTCATAAACAGGATGTGCTCAGAGGGAGTGGATAAACTACAATACTACACTGTTTTGCTTACTGTTACTTCACTTTGTGTGTTTGGCCTTCGCTCTGCAGACGGTGAATGGTTCGAGTTTGACACCTGCAGGATGCGTTCACGTGTCATCTGTTTCTCTGTGCTCACCTTAAATCTGACTTTAACGTGCATATACAAGCATAATTTGTGACACTACAACCAGTTTGGAACTTGAAACCTCCTGCGCACAGACACTGAATGGATTTCACTGAGGAAGGAGACATCTTTTGTCCAGCTGCTAAATTTTGAGATGAACAATATTTGCATAGATTACGTTTTTCTTCCAATATTTTCAATAAGGCAATTGAACATTTTTGTGGAAAAACCATATCAGAGTTTTTTTTTTACTGTATATATTAAAACATGCCTCAAGGGCATGCTTAAGCATGTCTGATGTCACCTATGTGACAACAAACTTACTCATTATTTTCCTTATGCTCAGTGAGGCATCCTAATTCAAGAAAAAAAGCCTACATCGCCTTACTGGCCTCACCCTGCAAAAAAAAGAAAAAAAAAAAACGAGAACTACTGCAGTGCAGTTGGACTATACATCACCATATAAATCTGAATAAGAGTCATTCTTATAATGAAACACTTAGAGGAGGTAATCCTGGAACAGGTCCAGGAGTGAGCCTGGGTGTTTGAACTAAAATTGCCCTCACCTCCCACGTCTAAAAAAAATAGAATACAATAAAATAAAATAGAAAGGAAACATTAATAATTTCACTTTGGAGACTGAAGCTTCACAAAGACGTGAATTCATTCAAGGGGAGCGCTGAATTCCAGTCTTACTTGTAATACCCTGGATATTTCCTAATATCACAACATGGGTTACGCTGTCTGCTGCAGTAGTTGGGCTACATCAGCTTCAAGCTGTCATGACTTTCACAACATCTGTGGAGGTGCTGGGTGGAATCCATGATGGACAAAGTGAAAACACTGTTCAGCCCTTTTGTGTGGCTAACTGAGGAGTTTGAACGACTGAATTATTGGAGGACACAGACCAACAGACTCATCTAAATTCCACTTCTCTTTAGAGTTGCTCCCCCCTCCCCGCCCAAAAAAAACCCCTACACACAGACACACTCGCTCCATGCTCAAGTCCACTCACTGACCTCTCAGGCCAGACACTCTCTTCCCAGCGCACTAAACCCCCAAACTATCCCCCTCTAAAAAAATCCCCTCCCAACCCTCAACCCCTCCTTGAACCCCTACCACCCCCATCTCCTCCTTCCCATCCTGAACGCCTTTCCTTCCCACACTCAAGTTCCTGTCAAGGCCCTGACAGACAGACAGACAAGTAGGGTGACATCATGGTGCAGAGAGGGAGAGAGACAGAGGAAGGGGGCTGCCTGCCTGTCTGCCCCCAGCACCCACACAATACAGCAGGGCATCTGGCACTGGGGTGGCGGTGGGCGGACGAGGTGGGGGTCTGTCAGGACAAAGCGTTTACATCCCCCTCCCTGGAATATGATTATAGTTTGTAAATGGTGGCTGAGACGTAAACGTGTGAGGAGAAGAAAGGGGCTGAGATGCGGTGGTGGTGGTGGTGGTGGTGGCGGCGGCGGGAGGGTGGGTGGATGACACAGCTATGGGTGCATACAGTGAAGACACCAACACATATATTAGTCCAAGCATATGAAGAGGACCTGGGGATATTCATGAATGTCTTAATGGAAAATCTCAATCAAAATCAAGAACAAGAAATTCCAAAAACTTCATGAATATTTTGCTTTTGTTGCTTTTTTTGTTCCCACAAACAGAAACAGAAACTGCTCTGAGCAGCAAGGACAATGCTGAAATGTGCATGTTTGTGTGTGTTTGGGCACGTCACTTGCAGCTTGTTAATTTGCAGGATCCAAGACGAAACAATGGTGCCAACGGGATAGAAATCAGTGTCATAATACTGCCTCTCTCTCTCTGCAGCGGCCCCCACCTCTGCCTCTGTCTGAGAGGCTGTCTACTCGCTGTGTGCATACAAGTGTGTGTCTGTCTGTGTGCATACATAAAATAAATGAGCTGTGCGTATGCATTGTGCGAGTCCACAGGCCCGGTGTATATATTAGAAATGTGACTTGACCCTGGCAGGCTGAAGCAGGGTTTCTGCGTCGTACTGGGCGTGGGAAAAAGGGGAGACCTCTTTTCACAGCTGCTCCGGCCGTTGCATTGAACCAATGGAGGCCCCCACCACCCCCAACCTGCCTCCGCCACTAATGCCCCCCTCCCTCCCCCCTTTTTCCCATTCACTCCGCAGCCTGCTGCCTTTCAGCGGACGCCCGTCCCTCCCTCCCGCGCTGTTCGTCACCTTGCTGCACCCCACCATCGCAGCCACCACCAACCTTTAATACAGCCACCTCGCCATTCAGCCAGTGCGCATTGAGATGCCAGAGGCCTCTGAGCTTTAAGGAGGTAAAGAAAAACAACACAGCTGACTGGCTAATGAAATAAAGCAACTAATACCAATGCAAAATAAGCAACTAACAAAACTAATTTGCTTAAGTACGTTTTATACTGACTCACGAAAACTTACCAGCGCTACTGCCTCATTTACCTCATGAGTTGATTCTTCTTTGTTCTTCAAGCATCAATTCTATTTTTCTCACATTCTCTCCTCTCTTTCCTTCTCCGAGCCCCTCTGCAGATAGACTTTAATTTATGTTAACATACGCCACCACTCTACTCTCAGTGCCTCCCCCCCTACACACACACACACATTCACCACCTCCCTCCATCCAGTGTATTCATTTGAAGAGATTTATTTCCTATCAAGCCGCATAATGCAGTGGGTATAATTCAAATCAACTTTTAAGAACAGCCAAGCAGTGCAGTTTATGTATACAAATCTAGAGAGCCGTGTTAAAAAATTCCCAGCGAACAGCAGGGTGTTAAAAGCAGATTGCCAACTTAAAGAAGCCACGGGTGGGCGGTGGGTGTTTGGTTTTGCCATTAATGATAACCTATTACTGATAAACCTCAACCTGTTTAAACACATAATGCAGCCCTCATTTCTTTCAGATACTCTTACTAATCTGACAGTATAAGCATGCAAAGGCAGCCTCGGAGTGGAGTCACAAAACACACACACCCACATGCAATTTTAGAGAAACTTTAAAAGGTCACATAATGTGCAGAATAACTCTGACAGATTCTCAGGAGCAGTGCTATCGTGCTGTCTAGCTACCCCGCTGATACACCAGGCGTGTTGAGGAAATGTTGAGAAGCAGCGAGGGGGCTGTGACGGAGGAGGAGGGAGGGAGGTTGTAGCCGAGAACCTGAAAGGACTCCATCTCCCTTAGCCAACATGCCATGACGGTGTGGAGCAGCAGTCTGAATTGGTTTCTCTGGGGTGGTGGAGCTGGAGAGGTGATGGCAAGATGAGCCCGAATGGGGATGGAAAGGGGTGGCGTGGGGGGGGGGGACTGTGGGGGGAGGAGATACGGTACACTGAGGTATGTGTGTTTATGTGTTTGAGAGAGAGAGTATGAGAGAGAGAGAGAGAGAGAGAGAGAGAGAGACAGGGAGAGAGAGAGAGATGGCAGACCGGATCTGAGGTACTGTAAATGAGCGGATTACTGCTTCCCTCTCTTCAAGTCTTTCCACATACATGAGAGTACTCGGCTGTGGAAGCAACACTGCTATGTGTGAAATCACACATCCTCCGGCCCACACGTCCTATAGGAACAATTGTAACGAATGCACATATTGTAACATGGGTCCTGCAAGGCTAAAGCTAGGCAGACTCATACGTGCTAGCTCCTTAATTGCTGTTATGAATACAAAGAGAATGTGAAGAGTGTCACTTCTGGATTGATGCGTCTCTGCGTCAAATTTAGCCTGTAGCTATGCCTCCACTTCTAAAGCCCATGTCCAACCAAAGCTTGTTTGCATCGATTTATCTAGTTTGTGGATATGATATTGACTAAGTAGACCGGCAGCCCTTATCGAGTTGAAGCAAAGCGAAGGAGGTTTAAGAGGTGGTTGAACGCTATGGAGGAGGATAGCCACAGGCTGTGAAATCTCCTCTGATCTTCCCTTGTCTGATTCTCAAACGCAACTCTTTCTCTGGGGGGGCATGCTGATATAGAACTAGGCCAATGTCACCGAACGCTCATCTAACCCTGGAGGGAAATAAAAAAAAAAAAATCACTCCTTCTGTTTCTCCCCGATGACGGACCTCAATCTCTGCGGATGGGGCTCCATCTCCCTCTCCACCCCTTTCCAACGCTCCCTCCATCACTCCATCTACTTTGTTCTCTGCAGGAGGTTGAACATGCACGAGCTGAGCAGCGTTCTCGGCCTTGATGGCCCGCTATAGCAGCTATTAAGAGAGCGAAGGTAGTCTTTAGGCGTGTCACTCAACACTGTGAGGAAGGCTGAGAGGGAAGTGAGTGAGTCACCTAGTTCTAGTTTCAGCCTTCCATCATCTTAAGCATTATACTGTGTTATAAAACCAGCAGCTCTTTGAGGTTTTTATAACCACACAGCAGGGTAACTGTGACAGCTGGGGCCAAACGTCCACATGGATGCTAGTTTATAACAACAAATACACCACAAACTTAAACTTAAAATATATTGTTGTGGTTTTTGCATCTATATTATGTACAAAAAGAAACCAAAAAAGAGATTGGGAATTACAAGGCCCGGACAGAGAGCAGAGGACAGGAAAGGAACTAGTTTTGGGAGAGGGGGGACTTAGGGAGTGGAGGGAGGGGAATTAGAGGCATGAGGGACTTAGCCACCCTGGCAGTCTTTCCACATGAGCACACCTTGCGCACACACGAGGCCAAGTCCCCCCCCCCCCCACCCCCATGTATCCTTAAAGGGATAAAAAGCACGGACAAAGGAATTAAAATATAGATTACACAAGTGGCCACCCTGCGTCTTATCTGCCAAAACCAAAGAATCTAACAAATTGGATCAGACTTCACAGAGCAGAGGGGCGAGGGGCGAGTGAGAGGGTGAGGAAGGCAAACCAGGAAGTGCACACGCAAAGAAGAATGAAAGGCACGTCCATGTCGCTGTTCTTTTGTGAGGAGATAAATCAGGACTTTCTAACGTGCACTTGTAACAAAACCGTGCAACTTTTCAGGCCTCAAAACAAACAGGTTCACAAGTTCAAGTGTAATTATATAGAATTGGTGAGTTCAAGTTCAAGTGTGTTTGCAAATCACTGGCATGGAGGTGCGATCGACAGCACACGGAGGAAGATTATTTTGAAGTCTCACCTGTAACTTTGGAGCGATGAAGTCTTGTTCTGACCCAGTCTGTGACCTCTGACCCAGAGAGCAGGAGGCGGCGTGTGTCTCTGTTGTACTGACGTCCTGCAGGTTCAGACGCAGGCCTGCAGGTGGGGTGTGTGCAATTCTGCGTGACTGTGCTTCTGTCTGCACTCCACACATTCCTGCAAAAGCAGAGAGCATGAAGTTGAGAGGGAGGGTCCACTCCTGCAGCAGTTCACAACCTGTGCCTGATCTACCTTTGTTCTCTCTTACACGACGTTCTTCAACCGCAGTTGAACATTTTGGCCATGTGAGATCTTTTCAGGTATAATATATTGATTTTACCTCTTTAAATTCTAGTATTATTAATAAAATAAATTTAGGGATTTGGGATATTTTGACTTAAAGATAAAATAAGATCACATCTAAAATCACAAACTGAATGTGCCAAATTCAAGTTTCAGTTTTGTTTGTCAAATACAAATTGAAAAACGCATAGTTGGCACTTTCTTGTATTATCTGGGCTTCTATTGATACGAATGTAGTAGGCATGTAAAACAAACATGACGTGACAGAAATTAGGATTTATAAGTTAAACTGGAAAAGGAAAACAGGAAACACCAAGCAGATGCATCTACAGTAATTAATGACAACACATTAATGCGGCCTAATAACATAATGGAGAGCATATATTGTAATACTGGAAAATAAAAAAATTTAAAAAATCATCGGTGTTACATTGTTAGACGTATGTGTGGAAAGTTTCTTATATTTCCTATTTCAACTGTGAGTCGTGAATGCATGACAATAGCAATCTCTTCAACACACACACACACACACACACACACACACACACACACGCTTCACAAGCGATTACACAAAATACTGTAAGATTACATCCGCTGAAACCTGATGTCCTTTGCGGGTTTAAAGCCTGCATGTCAGCCTTTCAATTTTTTTTTCCTCTTTCACTTGCATGGGTCAGAGGCTGTTGCTAGGCTACCAAGCCCAGAATTCATAAGTTCAGAGAAAAGGTTTATACAGGCCATTGCAATTCAAGGTAAAATGATAATAGAAAATTGATAATGCTGGAAAACGGATTTGGATGATATGGAATCAAATAGACCATGAACCATAAAATGTTTCAGATCTGCATCAAAGTGTAATAAGAGTGATAATAATAATGATAATTCTATAAAATAATAATAATAGTCATGTGCATATATCTTAAATAATACCATTTTAAGGAATTTTTTTTAGTAAAATTCAATGGCATATACTTGAAATGATGATCACAGAGCAATACATTTCTCCCAACATTATAAAATGAAGAAAACCATGGGAAAATGCTTTCCAGGAAGTACTCTGGATCAAAAATTCAGTAATTTTCTCCATAAAGACAGAAATTAGAGAAGCATCTTTTGTGAAAATACAAGTCAGACAATACGAAATTGAGCACAGTCCTGCGGTCGGGTAAAATACAAAGCTGTGCAGCCTGATCTCACATAGTGTAAAAAGACCTATTCTGTAATCGACAGTATGCTGTCATGTTTATTGCACTCTGTTGAGACGGAAAATGAGGCATTGAGGGTGCAGTAACAACGTGCAGCGGCACACACATAAACACATGCAGAGAGGCGCATGTATAAATGTTCAAAAACATGTGCACACACACTTGCGCGCACTCATATACAGAAAGCTCTGCAATCCAGTGGCCAAGTGTGACACAAACAAGATAACATCTATAGGATGGTAGCCTGGAAACGCAGCGGGGCTGCAAACCTAAAACAATGGCTCTGCTGTGACAGTGTATAGGACGACTGCTTTGTTCCAGCAAAACAACACTCATGCAACAGCCAGAACTACAACATGAAAATATTCAACGTTATCAATACAGTGCAGAGACAGAGAGTGGGGAAGGAAGAGAGGGAGATGCTGACATATCTACGCTTCAGCAGGAACGGCTACAGACATGACAGGTTGGTTAGAAATGCATGGCATGCATGTCCTCTTCTACTCTCTTATCTTCTCACCTCATTCCGTCTACATCACTTTCAACCCCATTCTCTCTAGCCAGATGATTTTTTTCCTTTTTTTGGTTAATTTCTCTAGCGCAACAGCATGCAGAATAAATCTGGTCGAACAACAAAAATTCAAATACATTTACAAATAGATAAATCACTGTGCAAGACAATGGGAAGTGTAATGCAGCCTTATGGCAGGTGTTGGTAGGCTAGACGTAGACTAGACTGTGCTCCATCTGGTGCTGAGGGCCTCCTCCTGATGGTGGAGAGGGCCCAGACAGACACATATTAATGTGGGAAAACCGACGTCTAGCCTGCCTCTCAGACTGCATTTCAATCTCAAAGGGCTCTCCCCATATCCTCCATTTATTACCCCTCAGCAACGCATTCATTTCTGCTGCAACTAGGCGAAAGCTGGGAGGGCGCTTCTCTTGGTGTGGCATGTGGTGTAGTCACAGCACGAAACGCCATTGTCAAATACAAATGGAAACAGGGCGTTTTTTAAAAAGAAGCTTTTGCTTCACATTGCAATTAACCCTAAAAAATAAAATGAAATAAAAAAATAACCAGTATGGATGTGCACTTGCAAAAAAAGGGGCAAATTCTGCACACACATAGTCCTGAAATCAGGATTTTTCAAGTATTTCTGCAACCACAAGACCATATGGCAGAAGCAATACAACTTTTAATCATGTGTGTGAAAATATTGTCTCAATGGGACATTGCCATTTGCTGGTTCTTGTCACATTAAAATTGGGACATGGACATCCTGACGCTCCTGCAGAGTTTCCTTGATGAAAACATTCATCTGCACCACGCTCTATTAAACTAACAAAAGTATAGCTGCACTGCTCATGCTGATAGCCTGAAATTATCATTATCATCATAATTACAAAGCAGATAGCCTATTGTTTCACATCACACACACCACTGGCATATATTCACACTGCCAGACAGTGTGTATTAACCCATACAGCAGTGTAGTAGCATGTCGCCACAAAAAGCAAGAGAAAGCAGAGATATTTCCATGCTAGCTCCTTTTCCACCTGCCCTTGTCTGTGACGCAGTAAGCTGGGGCCTACTAACAGCAGCACCAGGCTCTGTGCTGCTACACACACACACCCACACTACACTGAGCAGAGCCACCACACAGAGCAGCCACAGCTTTAGCAGCTAACAGAATTGGCTTGTTTAAAATTCAACAGGCTCCACTTCAGAGTACAACCTATCACTCAG
The DNA here is from genome assembly GCF_017976325.1 of Chelmon rostratus. NCBI lineage: Eukaryota > Metazoa > Chordata > Actinopteri > Chaetodontiformes > Chaetodontidae > Chelmon > Chelmon rostratus. Next base: position 22,684,592 of record NC_055661.1, read on the forward strand.
GCAGTGCTGGAACCAGACAGGAGCTCCTCTCTGGCTCGGATGGAGCAGAGAAAGAGGAGATGATGTGCAGCCCAAACAGCATTGTAAAACAGGCCTGAAAATCAGCCCAGTCGACCCAGCCGGCCCTGCCCTCCGCTAACGCTGCCTCCAAAATCTCTGCTTGGCCTGCTACTGTACATCAGCAATGGAGACGCACTCATTGGTAATGCATGGCATGGCCAAGTCCCCGGTCACTTTCAGAGGTACAGTATCTTTCATTAGAGAAAATGCAGTTATAGTGTCAACAACCAACATATAGCATGTTGACTTGCAATGCATTTGCTAAAAAAAAAAAGGACACAGAGGTGTAGGTGTTGTTTCCCCGACGTCCCACAGGTCCTTTCCTCAGCAGTCTGAGACATCGTTTTGCTCTCTCTTCCTTTCGCAAGAGGCCTGAAGCTGCTGTTAATAAGTGCATCAATCAAGCTAAATCCAGGGATATAAGATGATCCCTTTGACAAACACCTACTGAATCCCAATATCGTCTTCTTCTGCACTTCATAACCTGTGACACATTGCTGTGATGACCTGCTACAGATTCTCCTCATCTTTGCTGCACCTGGTCTACTGCACCAGATATACTAAGACCTGAGAATACACCTGAGAGTGGAATTATTTCTCGTTGCATCCACCAGTTGCCACAGTATGGTGTACAAAATACATCATCCACACATCCACTTTGTAGACACAAAAATAAAGCAACATGCATTTTTGCAGAGACACATATATGAACCCTCTGCAGGTGCGTTAGCTTTGATTGTTGAAGCTCCTTTCCATTTCACTACTAAGAGAGTCCAGCAGCAAGGAGATATGGGGGCTACTGGTGGAACACGTGACTCCCACGAGTCGTCCAATCAGGTGCTTCTCCAGCTACAAACCATGTTCATCTCACCTCCTGGTTATCAGCATCCAACTAACTACACAAGCAGCAGGAAAACGTGTCAAACACGCCTGTTACAAGCTTCTATGCTGAGACTAAAAGGCAGGTATGTTCCATTAAGAGAGACAGCACAAGCACCACTGCCGAGTCGCCCTCCTCCTCATCATCATCACCACTCTATGAATGGAGCCTGTCTCCGGTTGCTAACTGTCAGTCCACGCGTCCCCCGTAAGAGAAATCTAGCGCCATGAATCCAGTCTTTCAGGGGGGGCTGCGTTCTCCTCCGCGCCGGTATACGTCCGAGGAAGCAGGAGGCGTTTCTCGGTGCGATGCGCGAACGCTGCCGCGGGCTCCCGGTCCTCCGTGCAGGCTGCATCCATCCATCCATCCGCTCCGGCAGCCCCCCTCCTCCCCAGCGGTCCTCATCGGCCCCGGTTCCGGCTCGCTCCGCCATGACGACTGCAGAATTAGTTTATACATTCGGTTCTCTAGCTTTATGATATTACATAAACTCATACAGCTAGATAACCAAAGAGAAAAACTAACCCACGTCTCTTAAAGGGGCCGCCGCCGCCGCCGGAGCTGCTTGTGTTGTGGTCACATGGAGCCATCGCATTCCGCCTGCATGCGCACGCCTCTCTCTCTCTCTCTCTCTCCCTCTCTCTCTCTCTCTCTTTCTCTCTTATTCTTCTTCTTCGCTCCCTGTCTCTATCTATCTCTCGCACAACACAACTGTGCGCGTGCACAAAGCTTTAGGCTATAGGTAAGGTCCTGTTGTCTTTACGCGAAGACTCCCTGTCTTTCAGATTGCTTTGGAATTGGAATAGACCAAACTAGCAACTGCATGGGCAATGGTGTAGGCGGGGTGTGTGTGTGTGTGTGTGTGTGTGTGTGTGTGTGTGTGTGTGTGTGTGTGTGTTAGGGGGGGAGACATAAAAATATCAAGATAACTTCCATCACAATAAGATCATCATAAGCAACAGGCTGTGAACTGTGTTGTTCCTAACAGCAGTGGCCTCTTCTTGCGGCTAGATCTCGGATGATTACGGATCCACGCCATCACTTCTATTCTCCTGAACCAGAGGTGAACTTCCTCCCACTGCGAGCCTTCTGACTAGCATCTGCAGGGTGAAGTCATCCAGCTGCAGGAGGACGATGACACATTCGCCTGTCATCCACGGACAGGCGTAACGGAAAAGGAAACCAGGCTCCACGCCATTTATAACCTTAATAAAGCATGCATTTACCTAACTAATAAGACCAGATCACGTCCATGTTCGAGCTCCTGTGACGCTACTCGTAGGCTGGGATGAGAGAGGCTGTAACCTGCACTATCTCCCTCAAAGAAAACCCTCTCTCTCACACAAACAACCATCTTACTGTTGTTTTAAATGCCAGCTCACATCGACCCATTTCAGGCCATAGTTTCCGCGTTGAGTGAATTAATCCACGAATTGTTTGAAAGCATGACAAACCACCAAAGGCCCATCTAGCCTACAGTAGAGGGGCTTCCGGCTAAATGTCAACAACATGATCAAGTGGAACAAGTCCAGCCTCGCTGGATGTCGCTGTGCGCTTTGGATTAGTTGGTGACATGCTGACAAGTCGGAGCTGGACAAACTAGGCTTTATAATCCTTTGTAATCACCAAAACATGGTTATTGTGCTGCGTAAATATGTATTTCCGAGACGGCTCCAATGCTGCGCTTTAAATCTAAATTTTACTACTGAAAAAAAAATGCAGATCACAGAAAAGCATCAATTTGACAAACGTCAGGATAAAATGCTGTAATTTGACATCTTCCTAAATACGACTAATATCTGTTGGCACAAATAATTCCGTGGAGAGGTTACAAGTCTGGAACTCACATCATGCTATTGGTAAGATAAAGCAAATGAGAGCAGGTTATTAAAACTTAACTGTATTCACGCCTTCAATAAAAGGTATTAAATGAAGCTGAAACGACATTTTCTATTAAATAGCCTTGAAGTGAGAACAAGCATACAGCATACTCACATGTTCAGTGAATTTGAAACAGCAGTTTCCATAATCGGACAGCCGTGTGTGCTTCGTTATTAAATAAGACACATTTGTTAAAATCCAGCCGAGATATTCTTCTACACCCAATCCGGGATGGGAGCCTGTCTCCCCGGCTCTCTCCAGCCGTGATGCCCCCTGTCTTCGACCATGCTGGATGCCGGCACATGCGAGGACAAAGCCCATTTTACGCACAGCGCTACCGTCGATGTATGCAAGAGTATCCTTTAATGAATAATCGGGGGGTAACGTCCATTCCGGGCTGTCAAAAACACTGCAGCAAAGCCCGAGGAGGAGAAAACGAGAGTGAGGAGAAAGCGCCTCGGCTATCAGAGTGTCAGATGTGGGGCGCAGGAGGCGGAGGGCCGCCCGGGGGCCTCCGGGTCAGACTGCTAGGAGAGACGCGCGGTGTCCACAGAATTAGGCATGCTCATTGGCACACACACACACACACACACACGGGTGAGCAGCAAAGATATGGGGTAGACATGACGAACATGCGGAGAAAACAGAAGGTAGAAACTGTAGAGTCACTTGGAGATCCTCAAAAAGGACATCATGATACAGGCTTTTAATGCAATCAAGCTTATCCACCATCATAAACAGGAGAGGCAACAATGCTCCAGTAGATGGTTGCTGGATCTGGACATGAGGCCCAAAATCCACTGAAGGGGGTCTCCAGAGCTCCTCAAAGAAAGCGACGAATCATTTCACATGTCTATGATCCACAAAACATTCAAAGAACGAAGCATGCGCAGTATTCCACTAAACACTAAAACTGTGTTTTACGCAGAAACAGAATGCAAATGCAATAACAACCATAACAGCTTCGTCCTGAATGGAGGTGCCGAGTGCAACAGTGTACAACAACAGCACGGTCACCTGACTGGACACAGGCCCTGTGCAATACATCACACAGCTGGCCATGTTTAAGGATTTGTTGACAACGAACTATCCGTCTTTCAGCCACACCCTGCCTGTGAGGACGGAAAGTTTGTCCCCATAAAGACGCACAGAGCCAGCAGGGAGTCACGTGGACTGAGCCGAGCGACAACTTGCAGGTTGCAGGACACAGCTGCGCAAAGGCAAAGGGAGGAGGTCAGTGCTAGGATGTGCACCGTTTTCTAAAAAATCGAAATCATCTGAGTTTTTCTTTACAAAGAAAACAAATAGTTTTATTCATGCATTGTGTATATTTTTGCTTGTCCTCTATTGGCTAAAACGAGTCCACAATACGCACCTAAGCCTATGATGTGTTAGCGCAGTCAATCACCTTTAGCTTTACATCTCTAATACAGCCCCGTGCAGTTCACACTGTGGGCTGAAGCGTCGTTCAAAAATCAAAGATGGCACGAAATTCCATTTCAAAGGCGAAATAACGAGCCTCTCGGATATTTCCACTGTAGTTACAGCCGGTAATGCTTGTGTGTGTGTGTGTGTGTGTGTGTGTGTGTGTGTGTGTGCGTGCGCGCGTGACCTACAATATTTGTCTAATTTGAATTTTAATGAGCTCTGCCAGTTTTCTGTAGGCCTGCTAATAAAGTCTCTATGCGGAGGGAATATTTCAGGAGAGAGCTGGGGAAAAAATTAGGAAATTAGGCTTCCTCAAGCTGTAACCTGCAGAAAATGTTTTCCATCCTTTCAAAATAATTCTCAACCATTCCTATAATTACTGCCATCCGACCTTGTTTGAAAACATAAAAAATATAGGATGGAAAATTCCTTTTTTCTTCCAAATTTATCTCAATTTCCATTTCACGCCATAACTACTTTAAATAAGACGGAGATAAATAGTTATTTTAATTTTATTACAAAAGCTGATTTGCTGAAGCAGATATATTTATTTCAAATATTGTTTATTTATAAATGTGTCTAAATTAAGGAGAAAGAATACTAGATAGTTGCATCGCTCAAAAGTAAATGTTTGAAAGTGTGTGTGTGTGTGTGTGTGTGTGTGTGTGTGTGGACGCGCTCTCTGGTTTGTTTCTTTTTTTTTTTGCTCTCTCTCTCTCTCTCTGCATGATTGTACTGTACATTAATAGTGATTGACTCTCGGCTCTGCCTTTCATCAGCCTCACGTGAAGCCATGTGAACACGCCCCCTGACTGCGTCACGTCCTGTCAGACGTACAGTACAGTCAGGTGTGCAGAGACAAGGAGCTGAACGCCTCACACCGACTGACAGTTTTCTGCTCCACTCTGCTGCAGTCCGTACAAACATTCTCCTTCGCTCAGAATGAATATGCTCATATTTAAATAAAATTTGTCACACTTAATGAAGTTACCTGCGGATTAAAACACGATGTGCTTTAATCCACGGTGTGATTAGACGACAACAGCGAAAATAATAAAGGGCTCTTTCTCTCTTCTGTTTCTGTTTTAGCAAAACTTCAAAACAAAATCCAAAACAGCAAAGATGCCGGAGCAGTGACTAAAATATGGGTGAAAAACGCCTGAGTTTAACTGTGTCAAAGCGGCTGCATTAACGAAAGCTGTCTCAAGTTGAGCGCCTCCAGTGAAAAGTACAGTCTCTGTCCTTGGTGCTGAAACCAATGAAATTCATTCACGACGCAGTTTTTAAACGAGAGGGTGCAAAGAAAAACGCTTTAGTTAGCCAAATCTAAACCTGACAGGATCTCATGGAGTGCAATAAAATTGATCAAGGCCAAATTAAAACTGAGCAAATGTATAAACGTGGGAAAATAATTTTCATATCCTGATGGATGATCTGACAGCGATAGCTTCCCGAGTTTTTAACAATTTCTCACTGAAAGAATGAAATAAATCACAGTGAGATTAACGATCCGAATCATCAGATAGATTCCAGCAAGCGAAGGCATCCCTGCTCCTGTTTTCTTCTGCTATAACTAGATTAATAAACAGGAAAACCAACACAATTTAACTCTAACATGATATTTAAATGTTGGTTTTATATCAGCCGAGTTTTACATCTGGTGATATTAGTTATTATGTTAGTTCCTGTTTTTACAGCGAGGCTGTGTGTGCTCGAGTTGATTTAAGTTCAATCTCGCCATACAGTTTAGTTGCTTTAGAATTAACACAGCACCAGTGTTGCATGTTTGATTATATGTTGCATGAGAAATTGTGTGTTTTATGCACAGATAGTAGAGACAGGCTACTAGTCCTGGCAGCTGAATTTACAGAAGGGCCTACACCTGTTGCACTGTGCTGAAAGAAAGAAAGAAAGAAAGAAAGAAAGAGTATCTTTCAATACTTGTATGAAATAATATGTTCTCTAATTCAGATTTATTTTAATTATCATTTAAATGGAAACATCTATATTGGTGACACACTCACATTTCTAATATTATCACTATATATAATATTATTTATATATAATATTATATATACATATACTACAAAATATCAGATATTTAAATAATTTGACAAATGTATTAATTTTGGTTTTGTATAAAAAAAAGTATAAATAAATGCTGCAAAATGATCCCTGTAAGTGTGTCATCTGTCCCTTTAGAGCAGGTTTGGCCAAATAAAAGTAAGCACCAAACACTAAACACCAAAAACCGAATAAAAGTGACTTTGTATGTTTCCAAGAATTTGATGGTTTTCTATTGTGGTTAGCTGCAAAGGCCTGATTAATTAATTTCACACTGTAGCTCCGGAGAAGATTTTCCCACAAACAAGTGACCAAAAAAGAAAAAGACAGAAAGAAAGAAAGGAGAAAGAAAAAAATCGGCAAAAGAAAGAAAGAAAAAAGTCAACATCAAGTTCAACAACGTGCTGGCGCTCATTAGCATCACAATGCTGTCTGGGAGCACACAAGTCTTCTTAACAAGAGGCTCTGGCGTCAAGTCCCTCCACCTCCCAGCCAAGGGGACATTTTCCCAGGCTCTGCTAACAATCACACAACTGTTTGCTTTATAAACGCCGGCTCTGGGGCCACTCAGCCCGCCTCATCACCGCTCAATGGACGCTGCCGCTAATATGGCACCGAGCAGCCTGCTGCCACTCCTCACGTCAGGGTGCGTGAAAGCACCATTTCTCTTTTACTCAAACTATCATGTCAAGGTTGTTCAAGTGTTATATTATTATTTTACAATATTACAACTATTTTATTTATTACTTATTATCATTAATATTATTATTAGTAGTGTTATTGTTGCCAAGCATCCACATTTCTCAATGGCCTAAAGGTTGAAAACAGCATAAATCCACAAATGAAACTTTCAAAAATTCTTTAAAAATTCATACTTACAAGCCATCAACTTTGAATAAATCCCGCATCTCCAGTTCAAGTCCAGCCAGTTTTTTCTTTTCTTTTTTTAAGCACAAGTTTCTAGCACCTCGCAAGTGCAGCCAAACTACAAGAGCCAGGAGTCCGGGGAGAAACCCAAAACGCAGCGAGCCTTCGCAGGCTGAGAGAAAACCTGCACGGTGAGTCGATCCAAGCCGCGGACGTGTCGCCTCTTCAGACACCGGCAGCACGTTTGCTTCAGTGGCCCCTAGACGAGCCGAGGCCGAGGCGAGATGCTGCGGCTAGCATCCGCTCCCGCATCCCAGCATCTTCTCGCCAGCCTCGGATGACAGTGTGCGCCGAGCTGCTGCGTCGCTGGTCCCCTCCCCTCCTCTCTCTCTCTCTCTCTCTCTCTCTCTCTCTCTCTCTCTCTCTCTCACACACACACACACACACACACACACCGGCTGCTGTGGACGACGTGTACCGAAACTCAAACACATTTCGCGCCCCTCATGCATTGACAACAGTGAACTGGTGTCCATTGTTCTCTTTGAATGACGCGTCTATCTCTCTTTAGTTGCAGCCGGCATGTTTTTTTCTTCTTTTTTGGCAGCATTTGATAGACGTGGTGAGCGACGTGCAGCCTCTGTGGCCGCAGCCTCTGTGGCCGCACTTCTGTGGTGGAGGAAGACACCCCTGAGGACCCTCGGGGGACAGATGCAGCAAACCCAAAATTTGGATTTTGTCGGTAAGGGAGGGAAGAATGCATCAAAAAGCTTCAGCTCGACGTGATGTTAACGCACATCACAGCAGCATGCTGCCTGGCAGAGGGTGTTATCACTAACGTGCCATACCTACACTTCACATCCCCAGCACACTGCATCCCACCTCTGCCCCCTCACACACCGCGGCACGGTGAAGTCCTGACGGCACCGGGCACAGAGTCAGCCTAGGGCAGGAGAGAGACCTCGACTGAGCGGTGATCTCCAAGCCTGCACCTTGCTTGACTGGATCACCTGAGTCAATAAGAAGACTGAGCCAGAACGAGCCATCAACCAGCAGAAACGACTGCAGATTTAAACATTGTAGTTTCCACACGTTTCTCGGCAGGCTGCGGGGGGAAAAGGCGTGGAAGAGAAACGATCTGAGAGAGATGGGGGGCGATCAAAGAGCGGCACGCAGCAGCCGGAGTGTGTGATGCTGTTGCCGCAGCCTCAGCAGCGCCAGGAGAAGCAGACGCTTCTCCGGAGCTCCTGCGGGTCACGTTGCTGTGCGTGGTGCGACGTCCCCTTCCTCTCTGTGCGTAACGGAGCGCACCGGGGACGCTCGTGTGCCAAATGTCAAGCATAAAGACAGTAAAAACTGAATAAAGTCTTTGAATAAAGAGCTGCAGACTGTAGATGCAGACAGAAGAGAGCCAACGCTGCGTGCAACAAATCCAGCCTTTGAAATGAACGTGGTCGCTTGCGTGCTGACGTCAGGTGCCGGGATAGGTTATGTGTAAGAGCTATGTGTGTCATATGTTATCCAACACGCCTGTGTGTGGGATCCACGGCAGAGGCTTTGTGCTATAACTCTACTTTACTACCGCTACTGCATTTACAGGCTCATCTCCAATTTGTTGCATTATTTTTGAGAAGAAATAAAACATTTATCTCTCTAAAAGACAGTTCGACTTTCCCAATAAAAAATAAGCGTTTGTTATCTCTCTCTCTCTTTCTCTCTCTCTCTGTGTGTTCAAATGTAAATGTAACAGAAGTTAGAATTTAATGGTTACTGGACCATAATAAAAATCTATCTAAGGAACAACACATTTTATCACTTGGAAGCTCAAAAGCTGTTGGTGTTTTGACAGTTATGAAAACGAAGCCTCCAACATCCCAGATGAAATAAATCCCAGTTTGTCTTTATTCCATTTTCACTGATTCAACATTTTATGGCAGCCTAATAAAGGTTATTATCATTATTATTATAATCCAACAATATCAGGCCTATACAGTCTCCACGAACAGAATCCAGTCTGAATTAAATGAAGGTGGTATTTTACCTCTTCAGGGAATTTATGGCGACATTAAAAGCGAAGGTTAACTTTACCTGCAAAATAACACCTGAGGAATTTGATTGAATTTAGATTTTATAGACCCACATTCATCTTTTATTTTCAGCTTCTCTCTATAAGCCACAAACGTGCGTAATGAAATTAGAAAGATTTAAATGACCAGCCCGCTGTTAATTGGGCTCTAGATATATGAACACGGTCAGGAGGGTACTGTTATGCGTCCATACTCATTACAGGAGCGTCATTTTGCTCTTATATCGCGTCTGCACTAATACAGCTTTGAAATGTAGAATTATTTTATAACACATTAATCTAGCTATATTAATGACAGCACGTCTCGTGTCCTGTGGAAAACTCCACCTCGCAGGAGACAGACGGTAATAAACACCTCAGTGAACATCAAGACTTAATCGAGCGAAACAGTGACACCTATTGGCCGAAAAGCGGAAGTGGCGCACAGGCCTGCGTGAGGTGTGAGTGGCCTAAATCCACAATATACTGAAAACTCCATGAAACGGCTTATGGGCGCATAACAAAAGAACACAAATACAGCCCATAAATTGATGCAGATTGATATATTAAAATTGCGAAGCTTTGCAGAGAAAGTGCTCGTGCGTCTGCTGGAGGAAGTGGAGACCTTTTACATCATTTTCTTAATTTATTCAAACAGAAATAATGATGAACTGTTAAGATACTAAAAGGCTAATGTGTGTAAGAGTAACCGGATGTGTACAGGTGAATATTTGATCATGATCAAAGTCCCTGCACCAGTGGAGCGTCGCAGAATAACCCTGCAGGCCCACATGATGGTGCAGAAAAGAAGAAATCTGTCTATAATCGTCCATCTTTGCTAGAAACATGTGCTTCACCTTGAAATAACGACGGAGCCGGAAAGCTTCATCGATGAGAGCATAAAAAGGTGTCATCTAAAAGCCCGCAGTCATCAAAACACCATTAAAACAATATCATCAGTGAGAGTCTCTCCCTTTCTCACGGCTGTATAATTACATATATAACACGCACTAATCTAACGGGATGTTTTGACTTTATAAATAAAGTAATGCAGAAATTGTTGTTATTGCTTTTATTTGCTTGTGTTTGTGTGCTTTTATGGCCGGAGAGCGTTTCTGTTTTCTGAGAAGTTAAGACGAACACAGCAGTGGGTTGAATGAATTGATGAAATAGCTCCATCATCAAACTCCATCAGCGATTCACAAAGATTTTGTGTTTAAGTTTGAAACTGAAATCTGGTTGATATGATTTTAGATTTCTAGATGTTTATAAACGATTCTCAGTCACTGATATGTCCAAATCTAAATATTATTTGGATTTCTTTGGCCAATCATTATAGCCCATAAAATCGTTTATTTCTGCAAAGTCAAAGTGAATAAATAAAAAGACTAATTATGCAAATATTACCTTTACGGCGGAAGTATGCCGAATGATTAAATAGAAATAATAGAATGTTTTTTGCAGCAATAGACAAAAATATGCTACAATTCTGTCTTTAAACTTCAGCGGACATTATAGTCATATAAAGAAGGTAATAAGTTTTTCTATATAAAATACATTAGAAATAAGAATTTAAAGAATTTGGGGCTGTAAAGACAGTAAAAAGTAAAAACACGCGCACTAAACGATCAAAGCTGATTCAGCCCATGCGGACATTTACTGAACAAAGAGCATCAACTATATTTCTCAGTGACGTTATTTATCTTGTTGTTGGTTGATTTTTGCTTGTGTTTGTATAAAGATAAAGTAGGATTGCCTCTCTTCCCTTATAAAAGAAATCAGGCGTATTTATTTATTTAATAAATTCATGCATTTATTTATTCAGACATTTCTTAAGCACCACGTGCAGGAATAATGTCTGGTGTATTTACTGGAACTCGGAAAATTGCCATTTTTCAGTGATGAGACAAAATATTTTAAAGAGATTCTTCAGTGTTTAAATCCCTGAAAGAACTAATGAACTGACGCGTGGCCCAATATTCAGATAATTTCAATAATAATTATCATAATAGGAACAATTCTCACACATAGTTCACATTTTTTTATGTTTTTGAATGTATTAGTTGACTCTGCAACTCCACACGCACACACAACCGAGCAGAAAAATTCCAATCCTAATTGTCCCAAATCAAACTGCTTCCACTTTCCCTTTAAATTCATTCATTTCTGTCAGATTTCAGTGTGACTGTTCTGTCAGCATGCATGACCGCACTGAGCCATGTTGGGTTCAATTGTTAATAACTGACCAATTCAAGTGGCCACTTCTGGGAATTGTTATGGCCGCTCTTCAAAGGGGGCTTGACCTGACACAGGGACATGAAGGTGTCAGAGGTCACGCACCAAGACCAACAGGGAGCAAATATTTGTCCTTCCCTCTGTCATGCCCCCAAATTAGCACCTAATGGCAGTTAAATGTACCAAGTTATTTTTTGGTTGCTATTATTATTACAACAGACTTTAAATACTCAAATCCAGGCAAATATTGGTCAGAACAGTGAGCTTCTAGTAAAATTCCACAGATGTGTGTTATTCAGCCAAAGTATTAACTTATTGCTGGTATCGCTGAGTGTGGAGTAAATCCTTAAGAGGGTGAAACATTTCAAAACGGTGTATTTTTGTCTGTCACCAGATGAGCTGCACATCAAGAGAAAACTCTCCCAGCTCTTTTAAAACTGTTAAATGTTTTTGGTGGATCTGCTGATCTATAATGTTGCTGATCTGCTGTTTAAAAGAATCCTATTGCTTTTTTTTTTGCCACGTGGGAGCACTTTTCACTGAGAGTAAAAATGCATTCCTTACACAAGGCAGTCTATAAACGGTGCAACAAATATTACAACAAATGCAAGCAATGTTTCCACATTAAATAATGCCACAATAGTTAATTCTGCTACTGAAAACACACACACACACAAAAAAATAATGACAGAGTCAGATTGTCAAACAGGTGAGAAAGGAGAATCTACCATTGAGGGTCAGCTCGCCAATAACTGTAAAGAGGCACTCAGAGGCTGCTGCATTATGCTGACACGACCACACACAACCCAGTTAGGTGAAGACTGCTGCACTGTAGATACACTCAGCAGAAAAGCTCAATTGGCCTAATGCGAGGGCTGCATGGGACCAGCAGCTGCACTGCATCAATAAGGAATCAGGCAAACCTGGAAGAAAGAGACACCTCCAGACTCATACAACAGATTAAAGCTGCTGGGCCATGCTGCTCATTTCTCTCATGTTCAGGTCTACAGGTGGAAGCAAGAGGCAGCCTGCAGGTGCCATGTGTCCATCATTGCTCCCAAATGAACAAGCATCACATTCAGGAACAGAAATCAAAAAAGACAGAAAGAAATTGACTAAAATGTAAGCTCTGGCTGTAGATGAATTCCAGCATGTCAGGGGTTTCAGCCGATGTTTAATTTTCAATTAACAAAAATAAAATGAAAGTAATAAAATAAATGAAAACTCTCTAACCAACTTAAAATAAACTTACATTATCGCAGCTTCTTCAGGCGCCCAGAGCGAGGGAGAGATGTTTGTTCATTCCCCGCCATGTGAAAACAGACTGGTGCTCTCGCTTCTTTGCTGGTTTAATTGGGAACAGGCTGAAGTTTATGCTAATGAGCGCTGACATCAGTCTCAACAGCCTCCACTCCATAAAGGAGGGGAGCAAAGGGCCAAAGTCGCGCCTCTTTTCCCAGGCAATTCCGCCGGTCAAGTTCAAGCGCAGCGCCAGTGCGCACGATTGTCATTCAAAACACGCGAATGCACGGGGCAAATTCGCTGGGGGAGGTGGGAGGCCTGCAAACACATTTAGCTTAATACGTGGGGCTCTTGGAATGCGGCGGTTTATCAGTTAGAATATCAGTTTATCAGTTTTCAATAAGACAAGTTCACAATCGAGGTGGTTTTCTTTGCCGGAGACAGAATGAGAAAATTAGATGGGGTTCCTCTTGTCCACGCAAAATAAACAAAAGCAGACAACCACCTTTGCCTTTTGATTAACGCATTAATGTGGGAATATCTGGTTTAAAGCTTTGCAAAATAATTCTATCCAGGTGCGTTTTTACTTCTCCTGATAGGCGTTTTTGAAAAGTCAGTACAGGTGAATGTGCTGCTCTGAACGCTGTTGTGCGGCCTGCGGACAGACATCCTCTCCTTGGCACGCAGTGCTTGGCTGGACTGAAGAAAATATGAGGAGCTTCTCCTCTTCACGAAGCCTGAGGATGAGGAGATGAGTCCAGGTGAAAGCTATTATTCCATGCAGCATATCCATCAAAGAGGAGGATATGGATAGATGAAGAAAAAACGGATGTTATTGATGCTTAAGATAAATGAGTAGGAGATTGTGCAGAGGAGGCCCCAAGTATTAGAAAAAAAAATCTTAATATTTGTTTCCTTTATTGCAAATGAGCACTTATGCAAACACACTGTATGTTCATTTCACAGGGAGGGTAAAGAAAATAATGTAAAAATAAAGCCTATTGCAGGGGCCAGATTACATGTGTGCATTGTGCGCGCATCTGCATCACCCATCTGTGCACGCCGGCCTCCGGATCATCCGCGGGATCATCTATGCCACGAACACTCGCTGAAATTGAATTAGCAGCATACATTTGCGTAATTACAGCGTAAGTGCGCAACGATACATGTCGTCCAAATCCAGAATCTGTGTGAGGACGAGCCTGAGTAAGGGCTTAACGCGTCACAGCAGAATCCGGCAGAGCTAATTCTCCCCTGTTTGAAGCTGAGGCCAGATATAGTCAGTCATTATGCGGATATGAAGCCTATAAGCAGATAGGCTTCATTTGCATGTGTGTTTGGCGCATAGTGTTGTTCGTATGCATCTTATTTTAGAGATCCGCAGCCTCAGTTCTTCTGCGCTGTTAGTGCCACACATGGCCATTACAGAGGAAGGTCAGTATCTGCAGTTATGATATCACACAAGGCTTTTTAAATCTCAAAACTCGCTAAATGACTCCAGGAATGCTCTTGTTGTGGACTACCTTCTTGTTTCAGCAGGCCCCCTTTTCACTGAGGACAGTAGGAAAAGCACAGGTGTAACTGAGCTAATGAATAATGGCTGGATTCCATTTAGCTGCTTCAGTTGAAGAGTCCTGGTATTGTGCAGGATGACTCACTCTCACACTCAAGAGCAGAGCCAGAGTTAGAACTATTATTTATGCTTTTCTATGACGAGTCTACACATCTGCTGTGGAAAAGCCATTTATAAAACTACGCTTTTTAATTTCTTGAGGCTTATTTTTCACATTTGAACCAACAATATATACTCAATATGTAAATTTCACTGAATCACTGAAGACATGTGATGTATTTGCTTGTCATGTGACAGGTTACATGTTTGATTGGAAACACATCAAGGCATCTCTGGCACCGCCACATACGATCAGTGATTGTATAGAGCACAGATCAGGCAGATGGATAGAGCGCAACCACAGAATCACCTTTACAGACTATTTGTCTCTCTTCCTTGTATGACATACTGTATGTCTGCTAATTAACAGTCACGAGTCTCTCCCCTCTTTTAAATAAATGCCTGTGACAAAGCAGATCTGGTTCCCACAGCGATCACCCTCACTGCAGAGGAGGCAGCAGTTAGGAAAGAGACAAAAAGGAAAAGAGCGGGGAAAATGAAGGAAGACGGGGAGGGTGAGAAAAAAAAAACACAGTGGTGGTGGTGGTGGGAGTTTCCTTTGACGGGGCACCATTGCAACATTTGCATATATTCAAATCAGATGATGAATACCATGCATGGGGGCAAACAAAGACGAGCCAGCAGGAGAGGGGGCTGCATCCCTGCTGCGGCCTCAGAAGCAGCCGCCGGTATCCAAGCAGCTCCCTGGGAGAGACACAGGGAAGTGGTGTGGGAACCAAGAGGCCCCCCGAGCTGAGCAGAGGGAGGGGAGCCACTTGTAGCCCGTGGCGAATTAGCATTTTATTTGTGTCCATTTTCCTCAGTAATTTCTGCCCCGCCACTTCAGCCACAGATGGCTAACATGGCAGAGGGATTAGCATTTGTGTCAAAGATGATGATTATGGAAGTGTTTTTCCACCCAGACAGAGACATTTCTTCTCACAGTGTGACTGACATTTTAATGTCTGAGATGTCGGGCAAACGCACAATATCTGACTTTTCGCTGTGTGTTATTCTTTTGCTGCCTGATCGATGGCGAATGCTGGCATTAAAAAAACAGTACATGTTTGATGATGTTAGCATGATGATGTGGCAATGAATAAAACAACACACATTGCTCTGTGTTGCACTAACCACATGGAAAGAGGTCATATGATCTCTCTAAGCTTTAATCAGTCATATCAGTCCATGCATGCAGTGCGTATTTTATCTTCAGCAACAGCAAACATTATGACAACCAAGCACCTTTATTTCCTTAAAGGTAATAAGCAAAAGTGAAATCCTAATTAAAATGTGATCTCTCTCTTTCCCCTTGCACATCTTATGAGCAAATCGCCTCAGGGTATAGGCTAGAGTTGCATCAACAAGACTCATAAAGATCAAACAAGCCCACAGAGTTTGATATTGAGCCCAACAACTAATTTGTGTGATTTATGTTTACAGATGCCTGCCCGGTGGTGCGTGCACGCCCGCCAGAGATGCTGTTGCTTCATCGCACAAAGCTCCATTTGATCAAATTCACCGCTCTCATTGAAATGTCATGCTCTCGTGCGCAAATTCACAGGGCAAAGGATCAGACACATCTTCAGCAGAAGGGGTGCCACCAATTAGCAGAAAGTGGGAATTCAATCAACTTCAGCAGACCACCCAAATGACACGGCCGCACATGCTAAACACAGATTTGAATGTGGTGAATGGATTTGGTAAAAGATCTTTTGGAGGGCGTGCCGTTGGAAACAGTGCGCACTGTTGGAGGCATACGGGCCTCCGCTTTACACAGGATGAGCTGACATTATAATGCATGTACAGGCCAGTGTGTGTGTGTGTGTGTGTGTGTGTGTGTGTGTGTGTGTGGACAATGATTCTCATCCTAAATGACCAAACATACCACACATACAGGATGCACCAGTGCACCCAGAGCTGCAATCCTTGCACAGCAATAAACACCTCACGGTTTATAATAATCTGAGGCTCAGAGATCCTACAACATAATACAGCAACAAATCACAAAGACATAAACTTTGTCTACAGGTTTGAAGATAACTACGGTAGCATTATAAAGAATTTCCTTATTCTTATCCATCTAAATGGAAAAATAATGCTTAAGTTGGTGATTACATGAAAACGTGCGCCCGGGCCGCCTCTGCCCCTCCCTGGTGTGTTTCATCGCCAAAGTAGAGCGTAAGCTGAGGAACATATCTGAGACTTTAAGCTTCACCATTTGCATAATGTTTGTTTCCATCCACTGAAATGTTGAGATACATGATGGTGGGAGCATGAAACATGGAGATTATCATTAGCAGGATCTCACAGAGGTGTTCAGGGGCATTGAGGAAGAACAAGGAACTAAGACGGATGCAATTTTACATTTTAATTAGAGATGAGGAGAGGGAGCATGTTGGTGAAATTAAAACTGCTCTACTGGATACCTTAATAGGGCACGTGGTCTTTTTGCATGTTTTCTTTATTTGGAGGTCTTAACTAAGAAGACTTGTCAGCTCAGTATTTTTCAGACAAATGTTGTCTGAAAGTGTTTTCATGGAAATATTCTCTATTTAATAATATCTTAAACACCATATTTATATTTTTCAGTCAGTGTTGCTCCCAGCCAATGAAACCGCTGTTCCTCTGTGGCTGCTATGATGCCTTCATAAACATGGAAAATATTGCTAAGAATGATGAATATGGAGGCTGAGGAGAACAGTGAGCTTTTAGACGTCACTGTTGGTCATGCTCATTTGATGCACATTTCCAGGGAGTTGTGAAACTCAAGGGCGGAGGTTTGGTTTCACAAGTGGAGGAAACACATAAATTTAGTCAGTTAGTCCTATCAGTATGGGAAATAAATTTGAGAGCTGCTATCTAATATGTTCATTGCAGTGGTATTAATAACAAATTCCAATTAAAGTTTCATTTGTGTATGCATCTTTACTACAAATAACACAAGGACAGTACTGTTTTTCTGCCTCTGAGTCTAACCTGCAGTCCTCCTCTCAGTGTAAAGGCTGTGGTCGCCACTTTGCAGCCTGGCAGGTGAAAAACGGGGCATAAAATATCTGCCAGGCTCATAAAGCTTTACTGCCGTGAGTGCAGGATTGACTGAAAGTAATCTAATTAAGCAACATTTTATTTTAACATTTTTATCCCTTCTCTCATCTGAAAACTGGTGGCTTTACATTAGGAGACTGATTAGAGAGATTTCGGTGGGTAAATTAAGGAGAAACTGAACAGAAATAAACTCCATTGAACAAAACCCAATAGCGTGCCATTACGTTACAGAGTCCAAAAGATCAGCACTGTTAACATTGTCAATACACTGCACATTAGATAGGTACAACGGTATTATTAGCAGTATAAGCAGCAGCATTAAAAAAAAAAACTATTGTGTTGTATTTCTGTTTTTCTTGTGATTGTCCAGCATTTACAATTTCAATGAAGTAAAAAAAAATTAGCAGTAACTTTCAAACGTGGCAAGAAATGAATTTGAGGTCCCTTTTATGTTTACCTGGTCCAGGTGTTGTTTCACCTAACTGCGTCACATGCTGCAGATTAATTTTACCTTTTATATTAGGTCGTGTTTTCAAAATGAAACAGGCCTAAACAACATAGGGAAGTCATTAATAATTTAAGATGTGGAATGAACGTATGAAACACGACTGCGCAAGTAAAATACCAGTAACTCAAAAATAAGTACGGTACTTCAGTAGTGCTAATGAGTCGAAGCAGGAGCGGCACCAATTCGTTTGCCAAAGGGAATTTCAAGAGTTTGGATTTACGAAGCTTTCGAGCAGCACCTGAAAGCAGCGCGAGACTCCACTACTACATCCGGGACATTGAGCAGTTTCACATGTCAGTTCGTTCAGCTGTCTTACACTTTCCTGCATGTGAAGAAGCTCCGGCGGCTCCTTTAGCTTCAACCACATCGTTCGAGAGAAGCGATGGTAACTCAGTTCACATCCTCGTACACTGGCATGAAACTACCCGTCTTAAAAACCTGCTGTAAAAATCGCCAGCGAGCTCATTTAGCTTGTATCGGTAACTACTGTAAGAGCTGGAGTGCTAGTGCTAGCTAGCTAGCTAACGCTTGCAGCAACACTGACAGGTGGTGAAGTTTAGCTAAATTTAGCACGATAGCCATTTGCTAACTTTCATTCATTTTGCAGGGGCTTTCAACACATCCTATATTTAAGGTTGTTGAACTTAGTAAATTTCTTGCTATTGTTAGCTTTTTAGCATAGCGTGTGACTTAGTTTCTACTGCAGCCTGTGATAACTCACCCGTGGTGTAGCTAAAACTATCTGTTCTTGAAAGTTTCTTGGGTCTGGTATGCCGAGTCAACATGAAATGCTGTCTTGACTGACTGTCACAGTTGTAGACAAGGCGCACCTGTTCCCTGGCCGTCTCTGATGCATTATCTACAGACACATAACATTAACTTTCCCTCGTGTGCAAGATGGGAGTTTCAGACTTGGATCTCGTGTGTGTTTGCTCTCACAGGCGCTGATGGGAATTCAGCTGGTGGTCAGCTTGCTGGCCGCCAGCATTATGCAGAGGATGGCTCCACATTGCTCATTTGCACGCTGGCTCCTCTGCAATGGAAGGTATTCTCGCCCTGACAGTCAGATTACACGTTATGCACATAATGTGCTGTGGACTGTTTACACACATGTGCCTGTCATTCTTTGCAGTTTGTTCAGGTTCAAGCATCCGTCAGAAGGAGAGCTGTGTGCACTGGCTGGGAAGCAGATGCCCAAGCAGAACAGGAGAGACAGGTGGGAGCTGGGGGAGGGTCTGATACTGCGTCACTTCTGTAAATCAGTTTAGAGGAAGAAACTGCCTTGAAAAAACTCTTATTTATAGACCGGTAACGTCCGTCTTGGGTGACCCGATCACAAGTAGACAGCCCAGACACATCACCTTTCTGCTAGAAGGTCAAAGGGCAGCGCACACAGTTGTTATGTGTCGCTAGATGTCTCACACAGGTTAACAGCTAGCTAAGAAAACAATTAATATACATGTATGAGCTATTCCAACTGTTGAGATTGGCAGCAGAGTCATTTATGACTTGCAAAGTAGCACAGGACAAGACGAAAAGGACCTTGCCCTCCATCCACTTACATCAGTGCCACTCTCCTATTTTAAAGTGTTGGCGTGTTGTCACTAAAACAAGCACCACGTCCTGCGTTGATTGGGTATTTTCCTGACACGTCCTTGTCGGGGACACATCAGGAGCCATTAGCGTTTACACTAATTGGATCACAGTGCGGTCAGTGCTTGGTGGTCGTTTAAATTTGTATTAAGTGCTGTCCACTTGTGAACAGATCACAGACATCACTTCTGTTCCCAGTGTTGGGCTTTACTTCTGGTCTTTGTCTCACTGTTTATTCTTGCAAAACTCGGTAATGGAAGACATATTTTTTTCTTTTCTTTTATAACATGGTCGTATGATTTCTGTGTTCTGTTTCCAGGAGACAGAATGGGGAGAGCAAGCCTCTCACTGTGCCCAAAGACATCGACCTTCACCTCGAGAAAGCTCCAGTCAACGCCATTGACGCTCTTGGTAAAAACAAACGTTCCTGTATCTACACCACGGTGACACTGTGCAGGAATAAACACTACTCAAGCTCAGCTGTTGATTCACCACAGCTGACCCCTGCTTCAAAACAATTACTAACAACTACTAATGTTTTTTTACCTCTTGTTTCTACTTTCAGTGTTGCGTTTTTTCCTGGAGTACCAGTGGCTGGTAGATTTTGCCGTCTATGCAACGGGTGTCTTCCTGTTCACTGAGTGTTACTACAATGTTGTGGACGCCAGAAAAGAAGTCAATATCGGAGCCATCTGGTGTGTCCTGACTGTTCTCTTCGGCCTGTATCCCTCAGCTGTTAAGTCACTTATGTCATGACAGATAATTCACAAGTAATCAGCAAACATTAATTCTGATTGATACTGCAAAACATAATTATCATTTTCTGCAGATGCACTCTATAACTTACATGATCAGTTAGCACGGTTCCCAGTTGCCATATTATTATCAGGATGCATGCGAGTAGTAAAAAATCACATTAAAAGCCTTTTCAGCCGAGTCATTAAGATGTATTGGAGAGTCTCAGATTGGATGAATGCAGTTTTTTCCTAGTGGTTGTTTTCATTTAACCCACCACCCTCAGAAAGACCCTTCACACTCTGATGAGCCACTACTTCCGCTCAGAGGAGGGCGGCGAACGCTCGGTGTGCCTTGCCTTTGGCTTCCTGTCTCTGCTCGTGGCCATGCTGGTGCTGGTGGTCAAAGAGGACTACCTGGAGTTCGGCCTGGAGTCGGGCTTTTCCAGCCTCTTTGACAATTTGGAAATCTTCGCCAAACAGCAGGGCTACGCTGACTGGTCGTAAGTATCTGTGTTAATTTAATATTGACTGACACTGCATTATGCATTAAGAGACACCGCCCGCGTTAAAGTGCTACGCCTGAGCCAGTAACAGACTTGACAAATATCTGTTCTAGACGCAGGATAACCTTTTGGTGTTTTGACTCCCTTCAGCATCCCAGTGACCAAGCTGACAGTGAAGCTCGGTCTGGCTGCCGTCTGTGCCTACATTGGTTCTCTCCTGGCCTTCCCCGGCCTGCGTCTGGCTCAGACTCATCTAGATGCTGTACAGATGAACTCAGACCGCCCACTCATCCAGTAAGAACTGATTATTTTAATACTGCAACAAATAATGTACTCCTTATTAAACATATTAGTCTTCAGCTCTCTTTGATGTCCTTTATGTTTCCTACAGGATTTTGCTGCACATGAGCTTCCTGTCTCCAGTCATTGTGTTGGTTCTGTGGGTTAAACCCATTGCAAGGGACTTCCTGGCCAATGCACCTATGGGAAAGACCTCTGTCACAATGTGAGCGCACGTACATTTTTTTGCTTATCCAACACAACTAATTTCTCAATTCCAAAGACGTAAACAATCTCTCATCATCACGTTTCTGCAGAGTTTCCAGCGCAGCATTTGACAGCATGCGCCTGTGGATCATCGTGGTGCTGTGTGTGCTGCGGCTGGCGCTCACTCGGTACCACATGCAGGCCTACCTCAATCTGGCTCAGAAGTGGGTGGAGCAGATGAAGAAGGAGGCGGGACGTATCGCTGCGATTGACATTCAGAGGAAGGTCAGCTGTTTGAACAATGAGGGTTTGATTTTTAACCTTTGAATCCAGAACTTTAAGCTAAAGAAAAGGTTTGCTGGGAAACCGAAAAGTCCCAGACTGCAGGTTTAACTGAGAATAAATGTGCTGTTTTTCAGGTCACTCGTATCTTCTGCTACCTGACTGTAGTTACTCTCCAGTATCTGGTTCCTATTTTTCTCATCCTGTTCTCCACGCTGGCACTCAAGGCACTGGGTAAATAAATACCTCCACCATCATCATCACTGCATTTGAGGAGGAATCCACACTTTTCCAAACCATCCTGGAAATTTGCTTAATCACGTTAGATGAGAAGATTAATAGAACTCTATCTGTTAATATGAAGTTACAGACAGGAGCTGGCTAGTTTAGCTTAGCATAACATCTGGAAACGTGGGGAAACAGCTACTGCTTCAGGACAAAAATAGTCCAGCACATAACCACCTGTAATAACAGTTCATTAGTGAACTTTTGGGCTGCTGGTGGGTGGAAAGTCAGACTAGCTGTTTCTAACATGGATAGGTAACTAGCTGCTGGTTGTAGTCATGAGTTTTATTAACCAAACAGATATGAGAATAAAATAGATTTCCCAAGAGATCAAAATACTCTGTAATTTCCAGAATTTAATTGTTAATGTCAGTAAAACACAACATCAGTGGTTTCTTTCAAAGGTCTGCTTTCTTACTTTTTTTGACTGATCTCTACTGATCTTGCAGGGGATTTCTCCTGGGGGACCGGTGCAGAGGAGACCCCCGGGGTGACACCGGCACTGGTGATGCCAACGGCAGCTCCTGTGCTGCCCAGTGGTCTGGATGAAGATGAAGAGGGGATGGAGGATGTGGAGGAGGACATCCAGGCCACAGTAGCACGCCTGTCAGAGACCTTCGCCGCACTGCGGACCGTCCTCACTCCACTTTTCTTCCGAGGTTTCTTCGCCTTCCTCACATGGTGGGTGGCTGCCTGCCAGGTCATCAGCTCTCTCTTTGGCATCTACTTCCACCAGTACCTTATGCAGAACTAACTGAGGAGTGCCATACAGTTCTACCTGCAATGCAACCCCATCCCTCAGATGTTGTTATGCTGTTGCCAAGGCTAGCTGCAGACAGCAACGGGACATTTCATTAAAACACAACTACAGACAGAATGCACCTTGTTTTTGGTTGCAACAGAAGTTTAGATCAAGGTTTTTGAGACCAGCAGGCTTCTGGTGTCCATAACACAAATGTACAGAGAGAACTGGGGCCCGTGTTACAAAGCAAATTCACCTCTTTGAGTTACCTGGCTTCACTCAGTCTAACACTGACGGTCCTTAATTACAGCTATCACAAAGCTGGTTATCAGCTGGCTGGGTTCACTCAGGGTTTACTGATCCAGCTTTGGGTACATTCACATGACAGAAGCAGAGTTTAATGACTAAAGAGTAAGTGAGTACTAAATAAAACACAGTGATACCCCCAGGGAAATTAGGTTATTGTGGTAACAAAAGGTGATATGTTCAGTGAGGTGAAATATATACACTATACACAAGTAGACTAGGATAGGAAGCTGTAGAAAGAGAAGGAATAATCTCCAAATTTTCCTTCTATAGCTATTTTTAAAAGGCCTAATGTTTGGCATATCCAACATGTTCACTTTAGAAAAGTAACATGTTGTTGTTTTTTTGTTTTATTGTGAACTACGAGAGATGCGCTGAAAAAAGTTTTGTTTTAAACCCAGTAATGTCAAAAATGTCTCTTTTACTACTTTTCTACTTGTCCTTTTGTTGTGAGCCAGTACTTCTGTCCATGTCAGCATCCTGTAGGAATGATGACTCAGTTTTCTCAGTGATCTGATTGGTCAGTGGTCGGGCTGTTGGCAGGTGTTGATCTGAGCCTCTGAAGTTAACCTGATCTGGAGCACAGTTAGCCATGCTACATAGGTTACCATGGTGATGTATCCCAGTTAAAAGTGAACCAGCTTTGTGATACCGGAAAACAAGAGTTAAAGGGTAGTTCTGACATTTTTAAACCTGGGCCATATTTTTTACATATTTTGTACTAACAGGTGTAAAAAGTGTTTGAATTGCTCCGGTGTATGACCTCAGCCGGCAGCCGCCAATCAGGCTGCAACATAATCCTCGAGGGCAACTGCATCCGTCGAAGCTCGTCCACTAAAAGTGGTTATTTTTGCCACAGACAGGCTCATTGTTATCCTGAGTGTCAACATTATGGAAAGGATCCGCACAGAGATGGACCTTTTTGTTGAAGATTAACAGTTTAACAAGAAACAGCTGCTGTATCGCTCTGTTCAAAGCCACCAGACTCCATTGACAAAAACGGTCATTTTACCTTGCAGAATACTAGAGTTACTGCTCTACCACCGCCTTGATCGGTTAGTCTGTTTGTGTTATTGTGCGACTTTGGTGTCCAGACACTTGGAATAACAATCTGAGCCTGTTAGTGGCAATAACAAGCATTTTTAATGGACATACTTGTACGGGCACATTTGTCCCCAAGGATTATATTGCAGCCGTTGCAGCACGTTTCATGGATGCCGGATGAGATGATCTGGATCAATTAATTTTCTTTTTGTACCCATTTAGACACCAAAATGTGCACAAATAGGGCCCAGGTTTGTAAAGCCGTCCAGCTAGCACGCTGCTGTGGCTTTGTGAGGCCGGCCCCTGGTTGTCCAAGCAGCTACTTCAGCAAAACATTTTTCTGCAACGTTTCAGATGTATCTATGCCAGTGTTACCTGAATTGTTCTGAAAAGAACATTGCTAAATGCTGCATATAAGATGTTTAATTGGTACCAGGATAAAGTATTAGTGCTTAATCCCTGTGTAGATAAGACGTTTTATTTTTGTGGGGGACTGTCTGTCCTCTTTAAGGAACCGATTCAAGAGTGCTAAATGTTTGTTTATTTGTTTGTTTCCTCTGTTTCTGCTGTAATATTTTTGATTGCAGATGAGTGGTAGGGCTCAGATGCATCCTGTTGATTTAAACCTAGTTGAAGGTGAATCAGAACTGTGTTTGTGGCTGTGTATCAGCCAAGCACTGAAGAGCTGTTGCTTTTATCTAAAGAGTTTCCTTCAGAATTCCTAAGTGCCTGGGAGCTCAGGGGTTCGCAGTCAGTTTAAAAATGCCCTTCTCCCTCATCATGCACATTTAGAATGAATAGGATGTGTTGATAGATAAAATTAACGCTCCAAATGCATCTTTGTTTTCCTATTTATTTTCAAACACTACTCACTGGCAACAGTTTTTGTTGCAGTGTCTTAATTAGCCGCAGCAGCTTTTAGTATTTCTGCTGTTTTTATAGCCAATCAGTCACGTACATGTAAGATTAATCAATCAGTAATAGAATCAGTTTTGTGTCAGTGGACTTTATTTATTTATTTATGATACATTGCCTTTAATAACTGTGGTTATTTAGAAATTAAACAGATGCTGCAGTTCTGTACATTTTTGTTGTCTGTGGCAGTTTTTGATTTTTAGTGTTTGTTTTTTTTCCAGAAAGTATATTTGAACTGATTGCTCTGGAATCATTATACTGTGAAGTTCAGATGAAAACGTTGCTTTTGGAGATTTTCTGAATGCATGGTGTGCAAACTTTTTGCTGTAACCTGAATGTTTTTCTCCGTGTGGTTCAATAAAACGTGTATTATTTTCATGTTTCAGTCTGATGTTCCCACTTGCTTCTGCTTTCCCTCGAGCGTGGGAGACACTGCCGATAAAACGTTTCCTTTTAAAAATCTGCGCCCCGATTCACAAAAGACATCATGCATGACAATGGAGTGTCTCGCCGCAGTGCCGGGTCCTGATCTCTGACCCCCAGCCTCCTGAGAAGATCATTCTTTAATCACTGATAATTACTATGAACCCGGTGCCCCTCAAGACTCTGGGAGGAAAATTTGTTTGTGGATGCTCAGCTTGGCCACAGAAACTGTTTCATTCTCTGGAAATCTTCCACATCCTCTCCATTCGCCAGGCAACGTTCAAACTTCAATTTATAAGCTTTATGACATTATCAAAATATTCAGATTTTAAATGGCCGTCAATTAACAACAGTTGAGGAACGTGACCTTTCACCAGACCAAGCCTGGAGAGGCTCTTTGTCTGGAAGCTGACATGATTAATTGGTGATATCATTTGACTTCCACGTCCAATCAGAAGCCACAAAGGTTCTCTTCTTTAGGGAGGGATGGCCACCTCGCTGTCTTTTATGTGCACTGGGACATGCTTCACTGGAGGATATCAACAATCACAAAGCCACTGAGAAAAGTGAAGAAGTTTGGGAGGGCGCCGGTTTACGAACCTGACATCCCGCATATATTATGGCTGTTTGAGATGTAGCGCCGAGATGGGGAAACTTTCCAGGGAAGAAGTTTCTATTGTCAGACGGCATGATTGAGGAGTACTTCCAGCTTTTGTAAGTTGCACATTTGTAAGAAGCCGCCTCACCTTGCATGGCCATCAGAGCAGTGTTCCTCTCCGAGGTCTGTGGGAGCGTCCGGCCTAATGAACTGAGAGGTGACAAGGCTGACGTATCTATATAATCACATTAATTATGTGCATCTGTGCTGGAGGCCTCAGGCCCCCTCAGCCCGATCCGTGGACTGCAGCGGGCCCAGTCGGGCAGCCATGGCGGGCTGTGGTTGCTATAGAAACCAGGGTGTGTGTGTGCAGGACCCAGACATGCCCTACAGACTGGGCTGGCCTGGTCTCAGGGGAGCAGACCAGACATGACCCCAGAGAGACTCTCTTTTCATTTAGGGAGGAGAGACGACAGAGTCGGGCCGGGGCTCGACTCTGCTTTGAGATGAAATGTTCCACAGTGGTGGCGTAAGGAAACGTTGCGGCGTAGTTAGTGTGAGACAACCAGCTGTGGAAATGAGCCTTTTTGTGCTGAATGTTTTTTTTTTTTTTTTTTTGAAGACATAAAGGTCTCCAGGCTTTTAAGTGGTCCATTCTTGTTCCTCTCGTTTGGTGGCTGCGTGGTGGGCTGCCTGACAGGGGCCAGACATGATAATGAGGGAGTGTGTGTGTGTTCAAAAGATGGAACAGAGGTGAATAAGACTAAATAAATGGACACATGAAAGCCTGATGGCTACACAGCGGACGGCATTTTATCTGTCCTCAGATTGAACGTACATGAAAAAACAGGCAGCAGAATCACATTTTTCTCTCAAAAGACAGATAATAAACTGAACGTCCTTTGTAGAAGGAAAAAAAAAAAGAAGCGGGCCGAGACAAAATGTACAAATCAAACCGGGTTTTATTTAAAAGGAATCACAACAAATGTCAAATAAAAATCTGTCTCTGTTCTGTTAGTGAAGCGTTCTGCAAACATATAAAAACTCAACCCAAAACATCAGAATACTGATAATTTGGTTTTTCATGCTGATATTAATCCACGCTGCTGCATTAAAAACAAAAAGAAAAAAAGAGTTAATTCCACAGCAGCACTTGAACTTGAAGACCTCCGCCAGCCTCTGCAGACACTCTGCAGACACTCTGCAGACTCTGTCATGATGGATTTGTTCAACGTCTGCAGGGTGAACCAGGAAACCTGCGTCTTGTCATAGAGCCCCAATAGATAATTAATCACCAATAGTTCAGGCTGGTCTTCCCTGCTCTGCACTTTCTCATTCAACTCCACATTTTGTGATGTAAGATGACCCCTTGTGGACAAAAAGGGGAAATTCATTCAGACTCGAGTATAGTCGCAGAACAAAAGTTGAATATGCAAAACTAAAACACACAAAAATCCAGTGCACGGAAATACAGTGCAAAGTACATTTACAGATATAATGAAAACCAAACATTCCTCAATAAAAAAGGTAACATGCGGGGCTTTTATGACAAATCCTATGAATATTTAGACTCACACATTACACAGTGTCTCATATAGTTCAAAATATCATAAGACGATGATGGCAGTAAAGCTCAGCAATATCTACGACATGCAGTTACTAAATGAAGCCCTTCAGAAAAAAGAACTGGTACCATTTTATATTACTTCAATCAAATTAGACCCAATATAGACAAACGTGGTGTCTTTGGCTGCTATGTGTGTGCAGTGCATCCGGACAATGTTTTAACACTTTGGTCGACTGCCATAACTTTTGGTATGATTGAAAAGATGAACTAGCATTAGTCGTAGGAATAATCCAACTGAGTCGTATCAATAATTCAAGTCTTACAAACAGCCGGAGAAAGAAATTGTTTCTAAACATCCCAAAGAAACCAGAATCCAAGTCCCTGAGACAAACTGGTGCCCAGAATTTTAAAGGTAAAATCCACATTTCTTTCAAATCTGTCTTGAAACAAAACCCACATGTATGAAGTGGGCGTCTTGCAAAGTGACAGTTTTTTAGTACAAAACTTCCTCTTTGTGTTAAAGCACTTTGACTTGCTTCTGTGTTCACAAATACATTTACTATCCCTATACCGAAGCTCAGCAATGAAACACTGCAGGCAAATGCAAAGACGGAATTTTGCACTAAAAACACTAAATATTAAAGACATCAACCTTATTTGATGAACTCAGACTGTTGAAACCTCCTGTTAGCTGAATCTTTGACTGCATTTTTGCACAAACTGCCCTCACTCCTTTTATCAGAGTTGCATTATGAAGGGATCTTTTGCAGCCAGTTTGGACAGAAGGAACAATTACAGCGAACATTGAGTATTCCATTATACACATGGTCATGTGAGTAAAGTTTTAAGACAGACTTCAAAACATGTGAACTTTCAAAAAGTCCTATTGTGTTTCAGGAAAGGCTAAAGCTCTGTGACGGGGCTGCATCTGAATGGTTTCATGTGGGCAGGCCGTGCCACTGATTTGGGGCTAAAACCTTAGGCGGTTTTGCAGTTTTGGAGGAATTCAGCTGGTCCCGACGTGCTGCTGACTGCTAACTTCAACAAAGTCACAGAACAGAACCGTTTCAAATTGTTTGACCCACATTAGCCCCACGCAGAAAACTAAACCTAAGCAAACAGAAAGCAAATGTCTGGATCCGTCTCCTCGTGGGATCAATCAAGTGAGGCAGAGAAAATTCTCCATCGCCCAGAAGAGACCAGCTCTGTGTGAGGAGACAAAGAGAGGCGTTCCTCTTTGGGGTGATGGGGACAAATTGACCCCATCTTGCTATCTTCTGTGTTTTATCTGTGTGTATATGTGTGTGTGTGTGTGTGTGTGTGTGTGAGAGAGAGAGAGAGAGAGAGAGAGAGAGAGGACTGGTTTCGATGGAAGATAGCTGATTGAATGGGAGATGGTGTTAGAGCGCAGCAGGCAGCTATCTCTGCCACCCATCACTTATCTCTAACTGCCGGAGCGTCTGCCCCCCCTCCTCTTCATTCTGTGGGTAGCCGGCTTTGGGAAACGCCTTCGTCTCATTGGCCGGACGGGCTTCCGGAGGGGTATGGCGAGCCGAATCGGGGTTGCTCATTGGCGAGTGCTGCCTGAGGTGGTGTAGAGGAGGGGAGGTGGGCGAGGACATGTGTTCGGGAGAGCTACGCTCCGATTTGATGTTGAGGTTGAGGGAGGGCAGATGTGGAGGTGTCGAGGAGCAAGACTGGGACGGGAAGGAGCACCCTCCACTGGACATCCTAGAAACAGCACGAGGGAAGACAAAAGAAATGTGTCAGTTTGAAGATCTTCACTTCTAAAACGATGTCTTCATGCATCGGGTGCAGCTTCATGACAACACGATGCTGTTAAAATCCAAGAAAAGACTGTTAAATGTGGCGTCTGAAATCCATCCAGCGTTACAGATTAAACGTGAACAGTGTGGATGCTATAAACAACAGTGAGTGAAATAAACGCAGTAGAGGAACCAGAAGCTTACACCAATGTGTGACTGCATTTATAGAGAAGTGCCCTAAAGTGCTCGTTCGCTTTTTCACGGCTAAATATAATCAATCAATCAATACTTTTCTTTATTTTATGCATATCTTTGCATTTGTATCTATCATTTATATACATACTGTTTATTTATAATAATAATAATAATAATAATAATAATAATAATAATAATAATAATAATATACTTTTTATTCCTTTTGGAACTTTTATTTTATTCATTCATTTTTTTCATTTAATATTTTTTCTTAATTTTTCCCTTTTCTATTTATTAATTTACTTTAATCACCTGTTTTTTACATTTATTTTGATTATATTTCATTTACGTATTCATTTACTCATTCGTCTGTGTGTGTGTGTGTGCATAATGATTAGAAATGATTTTCTTTCTTTTCCTTGTTGTTGTTTCTCTGACTGTTTATCTTCTTGTTTTGCACTCTAGTTGTTGACACCTGTTGTCAGTGATAACCACATTTATGGTTTCCTTGGCCAGATGATTGCCATCACTTACACCATAACTTGCATATATAAAGTTGATTTTATTTTATATCCTCTTATCGTCTATTTGCTCTTTTCTATTCCTCCTTTTTATTTGTGCTGCCTACAACAACTTAATTTCCCCAGCGTGGGATCAATGAAGTTTTATCTTATCTTATCTTATCTTATCACTGTATTTAAAATGTGACGGTTGTTAGTGCAGTTTTGCGTCAGATCAAGATCTGAATGATTGAAACTGCACAGCGGGAGTGAATAAAAAAGGCATTGCTGGAGCTGAGAAGAGTGTGCGGATTCAGCTTCCTGCCACGGTTCCATATTTTATCCACACACAGGGACCTTATTACGCATTAATGTCCTTACCCCGGGCTTATATGAGGCCCATGGGGCTCCTGAGGCGGCTGTGCTGGCTGCCAGGGGTTCACTGCTCCTCGTTGAAGACTAACAGAGTGATAAAAACCAGGTTGGCTGTACTCTGGAAGGAAAAAAAAGACGTGGATATAAATTAAAAGATTAAAAAAAGGCCACAAAGACAGACTTTAATTAACCAGAATCAGTGAATGATCGGATATATTATCTTCACCATAACAGGACAGACTGACATTTTAAGAAATACACTTATTTGCTTGAGAGTTAGATTGATAGCACTCTTATGTCTGTACTGTAAGCATGAAGCTACTGTACAGCCAGCAGCCAGTTAGCTTATCTTAGCTTAACTTAGCTTAGCTTAGCTTATCTTAGCACAAAGACTGGAGAAAGGGGGAAACAGCTAGCCTGGCTCTAAAACTCACTAATTAACATGCTATATCTCGTTTGTTTAATTTGTTAAAGTGCCATTTAGTTGACTGGGAGTTATGTCTAAGAGTAACTTCCTGTAGTCTTGACTCCACTGTGAGGTTGCAAATCTGTCTCTGTATATGATTTTGTTTCCTTTGGACTGAGCCAGGCTAGCTATTTCCCCTCGTTTCCAGTCTTTGTGCTAAGCTAAGCTAAACAACTACTGGCTGTGTCTCAGAAACAAGGGTGGCATTAATCCTCCCATCTAACTCTCGACAAGAAAGCAAATAAACATTCAAAGTACCTTTTCATCTGCCTGGTTTTGTAAATCAAGCACACTTTTTGAGTTCTGTCCATCCTAATTTACAACAGAAAGGATGATACACAGCGGACATACCAGAGGCTCCAGGGGAGGGGAGGCCGTAGCCTCCCAGACTGTGACCCAGCAGCCCTGCCTTGCCCATGGCTACCATGGAGCTGCCGCCGTGTAGGCCCTGGTACAAGACGCCCCTCTGATGAACGAGGAAAGAGAAATAAACCGAAACTCTCATGCGTGCAGTGATACAGTGACATCATTGCATACATAAAATATGTATCTGTGAGAGGTGAGAGTGACAGAGAGGAACTGCGAAACTGCTCCTCCATGCAGGCAGAGCAAATAACACCTGCTGTCACGTCAGTTCAGTTGTGGAAGAGCTAGAACGTACAGCGTGTTAGACTCCCTGACGTCTCTCAGTGCAGATCACACCGGAGGGTGACAGCTCGGCTACTTACAGCAGCGCTGTGGTTAGCACGTGCGGCCCCCATGCCCTGATTAGCAGCATCTCCCCGCAGGATCTCCCCGCCCAGGTTCAGCGGAGGAGGGCTTTTCATGTCCAGAGCTCGGTTCAGGCCGCCATGAGAAAACACGGAGTAGCCGATACCTACGCAGCGAAAGAAAGGAGCAGGAAGCGAAAAGAGATGTGAGCTTGTTTCACCCACAGAGGAATAATTTATTCTCTGCGATACATTCATCACCTCCCGCCGTTTCTCTGCAAGTGCGATAAAAAAGAACTTCTTCTTTTAGTTTGACCTCAATTAGAATCTGATCTTTCTGGGCTTACGGGCAAAACCTCACAAGTATGGACTGACCTGACAGAATCAATTTCGGTCAATTACTATAAAAACAGTAAGAATACAGTCAAAAACGCAGTGACATCATGCTGCATCCAGATCGTTTGCACAAGGGGCTGACATGACTGGCAGGTGCGCTACATTCTGTACAGAAACCGCAGAACTGGTGGAGGGCCAGTTTCACAAAGCAGACCGACAGCGTGTGTGGATTGGCGCGCACACACACGCACGTACGCACACTTCCTGTGAGTTCACAGCCAGCTGCGCAGAGGGTTGACAGTAGACATGTGAATTTCACAGCGAGCGTTTCAGCGAGGCCCTCGCAGAGCGTTTGACGGATTTTCGTTCCAAACGTCTATTTTTAAGCAGAAAAATAGGCCCGTTGGCTGATATTTCAAACATGTGGTGAAAGAGGGTGAATATTCTGTGACAGATCACTAATTTATAAACAGACAGTTTTAGTTGGTTCTCATAAAGTCACAATTTTAAAATTGTGTATATTTTGATAATGATGTACATTTAAAAACATAAATTGGCAGTTCACTATTAAACTTCACTTGTTTTTTCTATAAAAAGTTTAGGCTACATTTATGGCACATAGTGTATAGTACACTATGTACACACGTATACATTATAATGATAAATAGGCTACTTTCCTCAGTGTGTACTGTAACATATGTGGAATCCATGGTCCCTTTGTTATCTGACGGTCTTGAATTGACAGCTTTTTAAAAGAAATAATCACAAATCGTCCTGCAAATCATTCACTTTGTGGTTAAAGTGATTCTGGTAATGCTTCATGCAGTAAGACCAGGAGCTCCTGCTCACCCGAGTGCGGCGTCATGAATGCAGTGTGGGCGTGTGGTGCAGCGGGGCTGGCAGAGCCGGATCTGGAGCTCAGAGATTTAAAGCCCGGAGGTCTGTGTGACGCCATGCTGGATCCGGAGGAGTTGGGGAAGCCGTTCTCACAGCCCGCAGACACCAGGAACTGGGCCTCCGGGGAGAGGAGCGACGGAGCCTGAAGAGTTAAGTCCATGTGACAAAACAGGGTAAGAATTAAAGTCTGAAGAATATGAAGCAAAATGTGAAAAAACATATTGTCTTTCTGGACATTATGAGCTGTTTTGTTTCATTTGAATAATGAGAATTAGAAAAATCCACATTAAAACGTGTGTGTGTGCTGAATGTGCTATAGCAGAACTGTGTGTGGACTGACATAAAAGCGCTGGCGAGCCAGAGAGAGATCCATGCCCTCGCCGAGAGGATATTTATCTGCGGCCACCTGCATGCTCTCCTCGCTGTCGAGCTCTGCGCCTTCAAGGCCGAGGCCCTTCCTACGCAGAGTCTGATACAGAACAGAAAGTGCATGTGGAAAATTACCCACAGTGACGGCGTGAAGATTTAGAAAAGCAAGAATGACTTATGAAAACTCCTGGTCGTTTTTTGGAAAAGCCTGCAACCCGACTTTCCCGTTCATGCTTCCCGCTCTGAAACAATCATCCGTTCCTGTCACTTCCTCTCACAGCAGCTTGGACCGTACCTCCAGTATGTCCGTGTTGGTGCGACTCTCGTGCGGCTCGCTGTACTCCGTGTACTTGAGCAGCACTTTGTCCATGTCTGTGCTGGCATACTGGAACAGACGGTTGGTGCTGTTGAAGATGATGAGGGCGATCTCACAGTCACACAGCACGCTCAGCTCGTAGGCCTTCTTCATCAGACCAAACTTACGCTTGGTGAAAGTCACCTACGGCACCAAAAAAGCACCGAGGTTAGTGTCTGAGTTTTAACTTCAGCCAGTTACTGATGGTGTAGTAAAAAGTACACCTTTAAAGTATTTATATCAATCTAAAATCAAATATGTAGAAAAGTTTTGGTGTGAACTTTAACATTTCTGCAGGAGCGAATGATGGGAACAAATTAAATTAGAGTTTAAATGGGGGCAAAAAAGCAGTTTGACCAACTACCGTTAGTTGGCACATAATCAACAAACTTTTTGTAATATCAGAATAATGTTTACTGCAGTTTAAAAATAGTACTGCTAAAAAATAATTTCTTATTTAAATTGAAAAGCGTAACACACAAATCCAAGCTGACCAGACAGTGAGGTGTGTTTATGCAGCCTAAAATCACAAGTTTGTCCCAGAAGGCTTTAAAATCTGTACAGCACATAACACTGTCTAAAACTAACTTTATTTTATTAAATATAGAAATGATTAAAAAAAGCACTCAGTCCTAAAGATCGGATATGAGAAACAAACTGGATTTGCCAGCACAGTTTAATACATCTCTCTTTTCGTCTGCATTGATTCCTTTTTGTGTTTTTGATGTGTTTTTTCAAACCTGCTGATCAATATATTAATAAAGTCAACATTTCTCACACGTTGCAGTATC
Source organism: Chelmon rostratus (assembly GCF_017976325.1). Classification (NCBI taxonomy): domain Eukaryota; kingdom Metazoa; phylum Chordata; class Actinopteri; order Chaetodontiformes; family Chaetodontidae; genus Chelmon; species Chelmon rostratus. Next base: position 22,718,783 of record NC_055661.1, read on the forward strand.
GTACTGACATAACCTCAAGATGTGGCACTGCAGAAAAACCTATGTAACTTCTGATGTCACGATTACTGTACTTATAATCTGTGTGATCAGACTCATCTTCCATCAAGCTGATACGTACTGTCCTTTTTCAGCTTTAATCATTTGTTCCTCTTTGTTCAGCGTGAAAGGGCTCAGGTGCTGTCACTGTTCTTTCGCTACTGAACAAAACCTCACTTTCACTGGTAGATCTTTCAGATTTTGTTAAATTTACGCCAGTGTTTCGTCGTGTCGGTGAAGCCCGTTGGGCAACAGAAAGCTCAAACTTTCAGAAAGTAAGTCTCACAGTTCGCCGGTGTTGCATTTGCAGTTCGGCCATTGACACGCAAGTGAGAAAACAAAGCATGTGTTTTATAATTATTGTAAAACGTAGCTATGATCCCACTGCCTTTTATCAATCTAGATATCTTAATGCAAAATTTCCTCCACAATCTTGCAGCTTTTAGAAATCATGCCGACACACATCGGCCCCCCGGAGCTACGTCTCTGCCACATAATGCACAAAACATGTTTTTATATCCAAATCTGTACAACCACCACGCTTCTCTCTGACTCTCAGTCATGACTGTACAGCATGTGGCAATATTTTTGATGCTCCTGCACAAACATGAGTTACTAACGTCTATGTGCCGTAGTGTAAATATCACTCAGGCAAACTTGCCACTTAAAAAAAAGTTACGGTTTTGATTCGTATTATATTTGCATTAAATATTGACCCACCTGTCTATTCCTCTGGTCCAGAATCCGAGAAATTTGTATTTTCTTCCTTCCCATTTTTTCTGCCGTGAGACACTCTGCAAAACACCTGTAAAGGAAAACAGAGCAATGTCATGTTAGCAGAAGACAATACGTTTGTGTTATTTGCGCTCACACTGCTGCAGTGAGCATCAAGAAATAAAAGTGATATAAAACGTAAATATATTTCTTTCCTTCTCTAGTTACAAAAAATAAAGTTGCATGAAAAATGTCTCTTGATTTGTACGCAGTGGCCACGGTGGTTTATTCTTGCTTCCATGCTACATTTTACATTAACATCAGTACAAATATTCAATAACGTTCCTCATCGCTTTCACATAATTCTGGTGGGAAAATGTCATCCATTTGGTTTAAGTGACTCGAGTCCCTTCCCCCTTGGTAAGGACAGGGTGTTTATTTTTACCACCATGAGGCGATGCGGTCTAAAGTTAGAGCGGCCCTCGCCGGGCCAGCAGTCCACACAGTCTGACACCCCCACAGTCTGGGTTACCCCCGGGCCAGCAGCACAGCGCTCGACTGCACCGCACAGCCCCAAGAGACAGGGTTAAAAATACAGCGGATAGCTCCTTTTAAAGGTTCATCAGGCTTTAGCTAAAGCCAAACACTAGAAGGAAAACGGTGTGTTTTTGAAAGATGGCTGAAGCTAAAAGCCACCCACTCGTCTCTCATGCGCAGCCAGGTCAGGAAAAAAAGCAGGATTTGGAGGGGCAGACGGCAGAGGCATGGATGGATTGTGGCTGGCTTGAGAATGTCCATTTTTGAAACTCACACCCGCTGTTTTTCTGTTGCTCTTGGTCGACAAAACCTCCTGTACTTTCCCTGCCCCTGCAGGACCGTATAGTGCTGGACACGGCGGTAAAAATGTGGAATTATTTTCACTCTTTGCATTATGGGAGACAACCGTAAAGTGACTTTGCTGCAAAACCATGGGACACTAAATCAGATGCATACATAAATTTGCTCTCTGTGTCAGTTATCTCCATTTTACACTCCACTATCAGTCAAACGACTACATTAAGTGGTGGTCTGGCTCCTCTGACCTAACCATATAGTGCTTCTCCAAAGCCCAGAGGAATTTTCACTGGTTTTCCCCCTTAATACTGAACATGTATTGGACTTCTCTATATTTAGTTCCCTGTCCCTCCTGATGGTGCCTGAGCGGATATGGCGCCTGTGTTCCCACGACCCCTAAAGTGCCCGCTGTCCCTCAACGTAAGCTTGGCACACAGGCATCTGGGGCATTTCTGGAGGAATCCACCTCTTTGCCCTTTTCATTACCTTATAAAGTCCTGTGATATCCACTGTGCTGAATATACTGCAGAGACAAGACACACCTCAGCACTGACAGCTGCAGAGGAACCCGTCCCTGCCATTGCCTCTACGTTAAACGGGGGCACACTGCAGAGACGTAGCTCTTGCTTGTAAGGAAAGGACCACAAAAATCTGCATTGTTCTGTCTAACCAACAACTATTTCAAAGAACTGAACTCAGGGCAAGATGTTCTGTTTTTTGGACCAGAAGTGAGACAACTGAACCTCATATCAAGGCATGTTAATGGTGAGAAGAGAGGGAAGTGGGACAGATCTTTATCTCAGGGTTTTATAGAGAGTTCCCCTCTTCTCAGATATAACCAAACGATGATTATCGCCGCCGCAGACAACACTGTTAAAACCCATGACTGGCCGGGTAAATATAGCTACACCTCCAGTCAAATGGTGCGGAGTTAGCTATAGAACTGTCTGTGGTTTGGTGGGTTTGTCAAAAGGCCTAAATGCCGAGACAGGCAGGTAAAGCCTGGCTGTGCCTCACGCATCAGCTAATTCTGGATGTTTTCTCATACGACAACTGCTGTTTGAGGTCTGTGAACGCACCAGAAAAAGCAGCACACACCTACAGTCTGTGACCTTTCATCTCCAAGGCCAACTCTCACCACTGAGAAAACACAGAAATTAAATGAAATAGCAGATCTTTTTTTTTCCACCTCTTCACGTCGCGAACTAGTCCCAAAAGTGCAATCACAGCATACGAATGTAAAGCCGAATCGCTGTTTGTCCTGTACCAGTGCAATAATTGCACACTCGCACACTTGCCCCTGGGTCTCTGGCTTCTATAGGGAAAGACGGTACCTTTGTCAGACGCCTTCCCAGAGGCCAGATAGTGGAAAAAGCTGATCAGAGACGCACAGCAGGCAGCAGCACACAGTAGGCCTACTCTCTGACATACCCTGGGAGCTGCCTGACTGATCACTGGGGACCTCGCTGGGACAACAGCGCACGTGCACAGAAAACTAAAAGCTCGTGCATCAGAGGACAAGATGATTTCAACAGGTTTGCTCAGTTGTGATGACACTCAATAATGTACAGCACACTGGATATTTGTCTTGCTGCACTGAGCTGTATGCATGAATGAGAAGGGGAAAATAAGTAGGGCATTTCTAGAGTATTGAGGGTTCTGCTTTGATGGCTTTCTTTCCATGAGTCATTCAGAGCACAATGGCTTGAAAATGCTTCCAAAACATGGTAAACACGTGTAAAGATACTAGCCAGAGAAGCTAATGGCTTACTCTGTGGTGGCAAAGCAGATGCCGAGAGCAAGTGATCACACTTTCTGGTCCATTTTCAGGATCGGTTGTTGAATCCGGGTAAATATAACAGGTCAGTTTCCCTCAGTGACAACAAATACTGCAACAATAATCCACTTAGTGAACTCTCTCTCTGTGTTTCTGCACCTCTGTCATGCTGCTGCACTGAAATACTAGTTTTCGTTCTTTTCCTCCAGTCATATAATGATTACAGATTAAAAGCAATCAAACAGAGAGGCTGTGCATACACTGACTGCTGCACTGATACACTGAACTCCAGTTGCAGCAGCACTATACTGCTGCGGTGGATGACACCTAACTGAGCTGGTGCACAGCCTTGTTTTCAGTCATTTTAGTCGCTCCTGTGTCAGTCAAAGTCCTGTGCTAAGATGGTACAACATGAGACCAGGCCCAAAACTCTCCCAAAGTGCAAGCCTGGAACCAGGCTTTGCATGAACCAACACCTAAATCCTCCTACGCTCGAGTTAAAAGACATGATGGCCAAGAATTGTCACTTTGAAATGTCAGTGGCAGAGCCTTACCCATTCAAATCAAAACTGAAACATGTTGAAAGAAGAGGAAGCCCCCACTGTATCTCAGGTCTGCCCGGGGTTTGGCTTAAAATGCTTTATAATGAAGCATCAGCACACCAGGATAAACAAGTGTTTTCTCTGTGTGTGTGTGTGTCATCCTCAGGGTCAGACAGTTCACGCGCTCGCCGGGCCCTTTGCAGAGTAATGGTGAGGAAATATTTGTCTAATTTTAACAGGAGATAATTGAATTGCCTTGATATTTCTGATAGAGCCAGAATAGCAGTAGTACGCGCAGGCGGCGTGAGCTGAACATCTGATCTTTCCATGAACGGAGGGAAAAAGTTTTTTTTTTTTTTTTTTTTCCTGGCTGTGCGAAGTTTGCTCCTGCGAGATGACAACTGAGCGCTCCTCTGACTGAAACCTGTTGATCCATCGACCTGACACTGCCCAAACACGAGACTCATCCCTGCAGATCCTCGCTGGTGACTGGACGACGCGGGCTTGTTTTGCGCAGCGAGATATGCGCCACTAAAAATAAAAAAAAAACTGTAAAAATACATAGGTTAAAAAAATGTTTGCGGCTAATTAGACCTAATCATTTGCCGACGTCATTCAAAATAGACCGTTTAAGAATAGCCCGTCTGTCCCCGAGTTGCCAAGCATCCCTGTCTAATATAGCCTCATCTATAGGCTGCCTCCAATAACGCAGCAACAGGTACTTTATTTACAGCTGAGACGCACAGGGAAGCTCATTCGCTTTAATACTGAAAACCCAAACGCTTCAACAACAGCAACACATGTGATCTCACCTTCTCTCGATGTGTTTACCTCCGAGTTTCACCCACTCAAACAGGAAAAAGTCGCAGGTTAAAAATAAAGATAAAAAAGACAGAGAAACAGCAACAAACGGGCGTCTCGGCGGGCAGCAGTCTCGTCTGGCGTCCTGGTCCCGTGCTGTGATGTGCAGACATTCACCTGGCGCAGTAGCGGCGGATGGTTCAGGAGCGCTGCTTTCCAACAGCTGGCTGCTGCAGCCCGCCTCCCCCTGTCACCACACGCCGCCTCCTGAGCCGCGCCATTGGACGCACTCCTCCGCCTCCCATCCGCCTTCGAGCGCACCAGTCAGTCAGGGCTGTCAGCAACTGTACTACAGCTACAGTAAGATCCGCATTACAGAGACGGCGCCCCAAAGGAGCCTCTTTTAAAGTAGTTCTGATTCTGTGCAGAATTTCATCGGTGGAGGGGTGGAGAGGAGACGGTGGGCAGTGGAAAGTGCTGTCTTGTGATGTTCAATTTGCATATTTTCTGTGGAAAAAAAACGAAAAACAACCTATACTCTGTACATACCAACATACAACCCTGATTTTTTGACGACACACACTAAATTGAAAACAGTGCAAACACAATATATTTCATTGATTTATGTAAAAATCTGCTCATTCTGAACTTGATCCCAGTAGCACGGTTCCAAAACAAGTCGGGACAGGAGCAACAGAAGACTGGGAAAGTTGTGCTCCAAAAACACCTGTTTGGAACATTCCACAGGTAAACAGGTTGATTGGTAACAGGTGACAGTATCATGATTGGGTATGAAAGGAGCATCCTGGAAAGGCTCAGTCGCTCACAAGCGAGGATGGAGCGAGGTTCACCACTGTGTGGACACAAGTTTGGATAAAGGAGACTAACACATGGGCTCAGGAACACTGTCAGTTAACACAGTTTGTTTGCAAATGATTCTGTTGTTATTTCTATTCTATACAACACGCAATATTCCATAAAGGGCCATGTGGCTGCAGGTTTCCCTTCCAACCAATCAAGGGATCACTTACTTATCAGCTGAAGACTGAGATGATCTGATTAAATGAGTCCAGCCTGCTGTGCTCCTCCTTGGCTGAAACGAAAACCTGCAGCCACACGGCCCGTTATGGAATAAGTTTGACATGCCTGTTACACAACATCCCAAGTTTTTTCCAATCAGGGTTGTAATTTCAAACTTTTAGTCTAGAAAAGGTTTGTAACTGTCTGCAAGGCAACATCCAAACTGTTCCAGCTGTATGACAGACGAGTGTAAATATTCAAAGAAAATACGACTGATAATTGTTATCACTGTGTTATGACTGACAAAATAATATTGAAGCATTATTCATATTAATAGAGACCACCTAAAGCTCCCTCTTGGACCCTCTGAGGTTCTACGACCTCATTTTGGAAACCACCGCTTCTCAGACCGGCATCGTTATTGATTTCCTCATAACGTTTTGACATTTCTTAAATGAGATCAATCCAGAGGAATTATTAAGGACTGTGGTGAGACTGAAATACTTTTGTGACACAGTTTCTTCTTTGGGATTATTACCACTTGCTGTGAGTAATGCCATTCATAAGTGTTCTTCAGGCTTCTCTTATTCAGGAGGAATTTAAATGGGCGGTTGTGTCTCTTCAGGGAGAAAATGATTGAATGATGTATAAAATGAGACTATATGGTGTTTCGATTAGAGGAGAGAGACTATGAGCTCAGGGGACACGATCACTGCCAAGTGTATGTGAATGAAACTGCGTAACCACAGAAAAAAGGCCGACTTGTGAGCCGTCGTCACAGGCTGCATGAGCAGTGACTATTTCAGAGTGATTTTCCTTTTGAGGCTGTTTGACTTGTACAATTTTAGAGGTAAACCTGGGCAATATTAAACTTTAGAGTTAGGAAAAAAGCAACATTGTGCAACAGGCCTTTGCTTCCTCTTGTTTCCCACCCTGATAATGGGGGTCTCAATCCCCAGGTTGGGGACCCTTGCCCCACAGACACATTCTCTGTTTAAATCATGCACCTGTAACTACAGGGTGCGGCATGATTTTACTGGAAACTTGCACTGAAATTATTATTTTTTCAATACAAAACAAATTTCAACATCTCATAAAACATCAGCCGTGCTCTGGCAGGAAATGTCTGATGGTAATCTTGGAGCACATCGTGTGCTTTTCAATAATGGATCTATAATTTCTTGTTGTACTGAAGTTTTATTAAATAAATAATACACATTGCAAAAAAAAAAGCGTTTTTTCATGAAAAGGATCTGCATATCATGGTGGCCTTCTGGCTCAACATTCTGCCCTTCAACCGAAGCAGGACGCTTCAAGCATATTACAGACTGCATGCGAAAGAGTCCTCTGGCGATTCACTGAATCCCTACAGATTAATTAAGTGTCATATATCTGTATGTTTAGTGTCTCAGTTTCATCAGTATAGGATCTGGTTACAGTTGCCTCTCCCCCACATCGTGGCTGAAGTCTGCTCTTGCTATGATTAGATCAGTCAAAATGCAGTCCATTTTAATTTGCTTATTAAACTGAACCCTACCTGAGGCTATGAACTGAAACTATAATTGTAATTGTGTCCACCTCCGTACATACGGAGGCCTGTGGGTTGGACAAAGTTACAGAAACACCAAATAACAGGTTGTGATGTATTACGCCGCCACAAAGTTCAATCAACAACTCTTTGATAGTCTCAACGTTCGATTGCACCACACTGTAAGGTTATTACTGTGTGCAGTCACTGTGCATATAAGATTAAAAAAACTCCCAATTTAAGCAGGAATACAACTGTTCTACACAATCTTTGTGTCTGCGTGCAGTGTGTCCAAGCTGCTGCATACTCTGCTGTAGATTTTCTGTTATTATGTGTGATTATATTAGCCATCACTCACTAGCTATCACTAATGAAAGTGAATGGTGTGGCAGAGATTAAGGAAAAAGGAGAAATTAAATGGTCAGAAAAGCCAAGACACTAATGGAAAACAGACATGCTGTCAGCTTAATAGATATATTTAGAGGTAATAACTGAATCACTGCATGAGCTGCATTATTGACTATTTTTGGGATGTGACACAATGCACTCCTAAAAATAATATAGTGAGAATTTATTAGCACAGATCATCTGTGGAAGTGTGGACAACAACTCTGTTTCTCTCTCTCTCACACACACACACACATCAACACAGTAGTGTAGACACAGAGCTATGCACGCACAAACACACACAGACTGAGATCCCCATGAGGTAGCTTAAATTGAGCATCTGATGCAATAGTTAGCAACATCCCTGCAGACTGCCACAGTCGTTACCTCCAGGATTCACCTGCGTGGGCTCCGGCAATCCGACAGAGAATAGTGCAAACCCTGTAAATACAGCGAGCGAGTCACCTGCAGCAAAGGGGAAATCATGTAATTCACCGACTGTAATTAGTGCAAGCGTAATCTTCATGCATTTCTTCAGTGAGAGCTCCGGCAAGGCAGAGACTGAGGGCTGAATTGCCATCGCTGTCGTTAAATATTACAGATAAACACGTAAGGCAAGAGCCATTAGGCAGAAAATACAAAGAGATAAATGTGCCTTTGAGAACTTTCCGTATCAAGTCCATTTTTTTTTTTCATTTTCCTGAAACTTCTCACTTCTGCTTTCGACAAGATCAGCCTCGACCCTTTTAGAGCATGTGGTGAGGCTGTCGAATTCAGAAATAGCCTCCCTGGTCAGTGTACATGTGTGAGAGCAATTGTTCACATTGTGTACTTTTATAGCTACAGTCTTATCTACATCTCAACAGAATAAAGGTTACACCTTTATCCCCTACCATACACAGACACACACACACACACACTAAACCCCAACCTCTAAGAGAACAATAAGGCCTCCACTTTAAGTATGTCAAGGTGTATGCAGTCCAGTAGTGCTGTATGTGAAGTGTATATATAGTGAACATTAATTCTGTTTAATCTGGCAGATATTAGATTTATATAACTGACTTTGTTGCATATGCACATGAAATCATGGTGTCAGTGCAGCCAATTATAAGAGAAGTGGATGCAATGAAAAAAAAAGTGCATCCCTGGTATGCGTGTGCATGTTTCCACGGCAACTAGTGAAAAGTTAATTAGATTCGGAGAGTCTGAGGAGCTGGACTAAGAATAAAAGGGGCATTCTGCAGTGAAGAGGGGTTAGCTGAGGTGGCCGCCGCTGCAAATTCCTCAAAAGTTAGCTGTAATGTACACCTGCTGTGGTCTCATTCTGCGAAGCGCAGGACAGTTTTTGCTTATTTCTTCCAGTGTGGATAATCAAACAGCCTTTTGTAATCCTTTAATCACTTTATGAGTATACCAGGCTACATTGTGGCATAAGAAGTAGGCTAATCTATCAGCCCATTGTCCTGAGGAGACATTTGAGTCATTTCAGGTGTGTTTTTCCTCTGGGGCAGGCCCTAGAAGATAATGCTCTCAATATATTTTTTATGCAATTCACTCATTATAAAGAGGATTTTTAATTATGCGCAAGTGATTTCGACGTGCATTGTTTTAGCGCCTTTTGTTCCCAGTGTTTTGTGTTGATTCAGTGAGCTCTGCCTCTCCCAGGAGCGTGTCAGCGCATTGTTCCCGAGGATCCAGGAGAAAAAGTCCATTGTTGTTGCGGAGTTTTTAATCTGGGGGGTTTAAAGCACATCACATGCTCGGACTGTGCAGCGGGGCGCTCCAGCGCAACAGGCGAGCTGCTGCAAAAAAATCCACGTTGTGGAGGAAACTGTTCATCCCGACAGGAGCGACGAAAACACTCCGCGCACGCTGCGATGCCTGCGCACTGTTCGGCTGCTTAGGGTCGCCGGAGGAGCGCGTTTGAGAGAAGGGAAAGTGTTTATTCTCTGGAGGACCCTGACTGGAGTTTTTGGACAAAAATGACGCTCAAGTACAGCCAGCGAGCGCTAATAGTTCTGTCCTTGCTGGGGGTTTTATCGGCCATCATGTCTGTTTTATCGGTCATTTTGATCTTCCAGCTTCAGGCTCAGCAGACGGCGGTTAAGGAGTCTCCCCCTTCCACCTCCTCGGTCGTGCCGGCTCATATCTGGGCCGTCCTGCTGCCGGTCTCCACGGTGCTCTCCGCCCTGTCCCTCACCCTCCACCTAAGCTCTGTGGCGGTGTGTCTCCTGCACAGCTACTTTTCAACAGAGGTCTGCAGAGGGGAGCAGGACACTGAGAGGTATTTAACCCGCATGCAACGCAGCTCTTGTGGCTGAAACACCTGAAACAGCGCCAGCCCTGCCAGTCGCTGGGTGGCATGAAGCTGCTGCTGATCCAGATTGTCCAGAAACAGATAGTTCCGGTCAGTTCTGGTAGGCCGGGTCACGTTTGAAGGCTTACACGCACCTGTGATCGCATTAAGGTTTGTTACAATACAAATCATGCAGCAAAGCAACCTTTAAAGCAATCAACTGTACGCTTTTTAAATAAGAAATAACACAATCTTTCTCTAACTAGTAAAAACTTTATTTCTAAGCAATAAAACGCACCCTGCCTCGATTCAGTACACTCAGTAGTTTAGCTGCTACAGCCTCACTCGGTCTGGTACGACCAGTATCTTAAGTGGCTGATGTTAGCAAACATTACACAGATGTGTTATGTAACAGTCATCAGCAGTTTACTTGTTGTGCTACTGTTAAACATAAGTTACATACTTCCACTTGACGTACTTGTTCAAGTGAAATGAATGACGTGATGTAATTCAACACAACAACCCTGGAATAGTAATTGTTATTTAACGGCTTAATGTTTAACTGTGGTTGACATTATGCTGGAGGGACGCTACGTCTAGTATAATCTGATTGAGAGGCTGTGGTCTGCGGTGTGCGTTTGTCTGTTTACGTAAATGAGAAATTAAAAATACTGTGTCACAACTTTCACCATAAAACACCACCTCTGTCTCAGCCTCAAATAATAATCCAGATTGAATGAATGCCTTCTAGAATTGCATTTTAAGGAAGGTAATACTTCTTTCAAGGCTACAGCACTGCATTGCATTACATCCTGCATATGCTCAGTTTTCTGGTAAGCGGTGTGCAACTCTGTTGCTGTGAGTGGAAAACAACATATAATCAGTTTAGTGTGCGTTTCTGCCTGAGCCCACACAATCTTCTTTAATTGTTCTCTGTTAACCACAGCAGATCCTGGTTGGCCATTTTGAAGTTTCATTAAAAGAAAACATAGTTTCAGAAGCATAAAAGGGCCTTCTTTCTGTGTCAGAGTGCAGAGGCCCTCGCTGCAGTGTTGTTGGTCGACCCCCACCTCTCAAACCCTACGAATCCCTTCCAAACAATGGCCTTCCTCTCATTATGCACCCAGCACACGGCCTCTAGCTGGCCCTTTCCCACGTCGGTTTACAAATCCAACAGCACACCCCAGGACCTCCCTACTGACAGAGGGGACATTCCAAGAAAATGTGAATAATAATGAGCTGTAAGAAATATCTAGTGTTTAAAGACACCCAAATAAATCACTCATCAAACGTTTTAGCATTCACAGTTCTGATATCCAAACTTATCAGGGGAATGACCAACAAATGTTTGATTGTATATCAAAAAAGGTGCAATGAACTGAAACATAAGAAATGTGTCGACACAGAAATTATGTTGCAGAAAGTTGTCTTCATTTATGCACAAATGAGAAAACTGCAATAGCAATGTTACCGTGTCAACATGCCTGAGCCATGACATTGAACATCTGACATTTGTTTCCACAGAGCAGACTGGTTTCTTCTGGACAGCAGAGCTGTGCGACATGTGGCTATTGGACTGTTCTGCCTGGGGGTTTGTGTCTATTTGGCAGGTAAGAAAAGAGTGAAACTTAAGATTTTCTTAACTTGTAAGATTCTGGATTTTCTCTTTAAGAACATGTTGCCTAATCTGACATGTACAGATGTTAAATCCTGAAATACAGGTCAGAATTGGCCACCTGTTATAGCCTTTCCTCTTCTATGTGTGTTAAGCTTGTATAATTTGCATGCAGGGTACATTTTAGTCTTCAGCTTTTCACAACAAACTCACAAAAACCTGAAAACTAGTGTCCAAACACTGGCGGTGAGGTGGATTTTCAACAACAGAGGCAAAGCCAGCACGGCTGCTTTCTCTCTGGTCCCTCCGGCGAGTCCAAGAGAACAATGCATTCTTTGAGCAGCGTCCATGACTTAAGTGTTTTTAATTCTGAACATGGCAGCGCTGCGGTGTGCTGTTCCACTCAGCGGCTTGCACTGTGGGGGTCACTGGAGGAAGTCACTCCATTGTGATGAGGAGGTGTCGCGCTTATGGCCCCCCTTCAGCCTCAATCGAGAAGTAGTAGTGCAAGGGACTGCTGAAGCAACACCTCCAACTCAGGGAGGTCACGTCACATCCCAGAGCTGTGTTTTTCTCCCGCTTCCTTTAACATTCCAGAGTCCATAGTCCTTTTCCTGGAGATAAAAATAGGACATATCGGCTAAGAACAGGTGGCCTTTTATATGACATTTCAACAACATTAAAAACATTTTTGTCAAACAAGTGCTGTGATGTGGGAACGTAATGTATGAATGTAAAGTGAACATAAAAATTAAAATAACAATTTATTAGAGTTATCTGGCCAATTACAAATGACGCAAGTAACAGATGTCACTTAGTGTTTCTGTGTGTATAAATTCTGTTTCCCCTCCTTGGCAGCTATGTCCATCTTCATGCTCCTGATATTTGAGGTGGAGACAGGCATTGCAAGCGCTTGCGTCCTCTCCTCTGGGATCTTAATCCTCCTGGTCGTGGTGATCCACTCTCTGGTCAAAGCTTCCCGTACGGCCAAGAGCTATCACAGCGACCACCTCGACACCCTCTTCCAGAACGACGGGAGCAGCAGCATACCTGTCTCCCGACACTGCGAGCTCAAAATTGGCGTGGACAAACCGCGGATGCACCGCAGCCAGTCTCACCTGCAGCATCCCGTCTCCTACCCTCACTCTAGCAACCCGAGACAGCGAGAACAGTACCAACCACAGCAGTACTCTCCGGCTGGAGGTTCCCAGGGCCACGCTAGCGATAAAGACGGCTACAGCAGTGGCGGCAGTTGTCCCCGAATGCACAGGACCCTGTCGACTGAATCTGGTTTACTGCAGGCCCAGGCTAAACCCTGGAATGGGGTCAACAATGAGATGAGGAGCGTCCTCGCGCGCAAGTCGGGGATTTCCGCAAAAGACTCTACTCTTGTGTGACATGAAGGAAGCTGAGCTCATGACTGGGGGACTGCGAACAAGTGTCATCTCAAACAGATATAGAACTGTCAGTTTGCACCTTTAAGCTCATCAGGTTTATCCTGACTGACTGCAGACAACATGGGACAGAGATTGAAAAACATACCCAAGTGTTCACTTCTATCAACTGATTTCTCCTGTTCAGATTATAAAGCATTTTCTATTTGATTCGAACATAATGGGCACAACTTTTGTATCATTTGTAGTATTTTGTATGAATGAACTTGATTTAATTGCCCAAGTATCAATCATGCAAAACTTCTAGCTTTCATTGTAATAATGTAAATACTTTATTCTGCTGTACATGGTGGCATTTTGCCAAATATTTGTGCCCAATGTGCAGATGTGTTTTGTTATGTGTTGGTCAAAATCATTTCATATCAACTTTAAATGAATTAATTTGAGAAAACATAATTCAGTTTTAAAGTAGCATGTTTTCTGATGCCTAAGTTAAACATTAAAACATGTTCACAAAAAGCTGTTAACTTTAAATGTCATTCAAATGCACATTTCAATCATTTCTGAAACAGATCGTTGTGATTATATCACGTCTGGACAAACTACTAACCTTGGACACCTCAGTCCAGAGGTTATGAGGAAGTGGGTGGGGCATGTGGAGCAGAGACAAGGGGACTGGGAGAGGGGGTCACATCACGTAAGCTCCATGCAGGTGTCAGTGGGAAACAAAAAACAGCACAGACAAATAAAATGGAAAACATGAATCTCCCATTAACTACAAAGATTTCAGAACAGGCCTTCTTAATATTTTGCAGTTATTGGGGGAATCAAGTGGCAGAAACTGAAAGGAAAAAGTTCAATTAGCCTGATTTCAAAACATTGAAATTAAAATCTGATCTGGATTTTCATTTAAATAAATGTCTGTCATGGCTTGCTGGTGAAAGTATTGCAATATTTCTATATTTGCAGTATTATGAACTGGGTGGTGGCCTAGAAATTCATGGAAAAATTCTGTAGTATTGTAACTGTTAATACAAGCCAGACAGTTCCTGCTGCTGCGGCTTCACATTAAAAGCATTTAAACTGGCAAAACCGAGTTGACTTTTATTCTGAAGCAGTCACATGAAATGCAATGTATTTGCCAGTGAGCTTTGCACTTTGAGTCTACAAAACAAGATATCGGTCCTATTCAGCATTTGTTAACAGTGGATCAGTTTGAACTGTTGCAGGGAGTAATGGAACAAGAAGGAGCAGCCACAGTGAGCTGTTAGATGAAGAGCTGCAGGCGGCAGGCTGCACACCTCCAACTTCTCAGTGAGGTAAACAGCTCCTTTCAGTTTCCCTTTGCCCTGCTGTCCACAGACTGGGGCCATGTGCAGTATAAAATCAGATCACGGTTGCTCACAGGATGATGGAAAAAAGGCCAATAATAGCCAAATTTCTTTATCAATACATCAACAGTTTTGCTGCTCCTGACATTCTGTGACCTGTAGTATTAAACCACATTTGCTGTTATTACCAGTAACTACAGGTGTCACCAAATCAAGCAGGACTAAAGTCTTTGAGATTGCCACTTCAACTGATACAACTTATCATAAATAAGGGATTAAATAAAAACAGACACAAAGCTTATACATAAGCAAAGGTATGATATGGATCAAAACATGAATACAAACTGGATAAATGGATGTCCAGGGGTGGGTGTTGTGGACAAAAAAGTGACACCCTATGATACCCTGGCTTGTTTTGATATTGACAATAATTATGCCAATAACATATAGTGAGAAACACCCTTATGTTACCCTGATGCATTGAGATTTGCAATAAATGTTTCCACATTTGAAATATTGAGCTACAGTGCTAAAAGGCTTATACTCTGAAGAAGCTATAAGCATGTCTCTATTATGGAAGAGTCAAGTGAGCTAACAGCACTGGGAAGTAACTGACTGAGCAGCTCGAGAAATGACGGTCTATGTCTAAATTGACACATTCTGCTGTTTTTTTAAGTGGTTTTCCTCTCTTTTTCTTTATGGAAATGTTAAAGAAACAGACACTAGCCAAACAAAGTACAGCAAAGGGGCAAGGACCAGAAAACACTGATGCTCTTATCTAATGAATAGACGAATAATAAGAGCATTAATGCCAAGGGGGTAAAAAAAGATTTAGCAATGCAGGATGGCATTATGGATATGTTAGTGTGACATCATTAAAATTCCACTACTGCCTCCTACCTGCGTCCTTGAGAGCTGCTAATCTGTTCCTTCATGCTGATGGCTTGACGGAGGAGGCTGTCAATGTTTTTGAAATACATGCTGCTGTTCGTCATGCTCTTCACGGCACTGCAAAAACCAACAGACCAACAGAAGTGTTACCAGTCATGACAGCAGGGCAGTGCAAATATGCAGGCCAACGCTTCTCACCTGCATGCATACTCTACAGTGTAGATGGCTCCTTGACTCTGCTCCTCCCAGCTCTGCATGTCTGTCTGTGGGAGTAATGACAGAAAATACAACCATTAAATATTCAGGAGAAAAAGCATGTTTTACCACCACCAACACACGAGCAGCCGATCTCCACGGCTGATGCTATGCCTTCTAATTTTAAAGTGGATAATAACTTCAAGAACAAACAGAAAGACTACCAAGGCTTGAAAAGAAGTCAGAAAGTAATAACAGAAACTAAAGCAATAAAATAAGGGACAATACAGGCTCCACCAGAATCTACACCTACACTAATTAATCTACATAACTCTGTATTTACTGAAATAGCAGGGACATACAAATGATGTCATCTAAAGATACAAAGAGGTGCAGGGGAACAGACTTTGGAGGGTTGTGTTATTTAACATGTTCATTATTATGAGTCCATATGAACCACCCTCTGTTTTGTAGCATTAGCAGCTTTGTGAGTGTAAATGCTCTGACAGAATAATGACGTCAACTTTTGTAATTTTTCCTGACATATGAAGAATTTTATCGAGAATAATATGATCACGTCTTCAAATAGTCTCGATGTTTTAGCTGACAGGTCAGGGACAGTTACCTTTTCAGGGCTTTACGAAGAAAACTGGACTTGCGTAACACTGTTTCTAAATACAATTATTCCGGTGTGGTTACTGGAATAAAACTGCATTTGTCGTTTTTTACGATGATTTTCCTTAATGTGCAAGCTGTTTCTCATTCCGGTATATGTCACAGGTTGAATTACCTTGTGCTGCACCAGCTCAGGCAGGGACCTTCTGACGTGTTCCTGCAGTCTGTAGAGAGCCACTGACGGCTCGTTAGCCAGGACGTACATGCTCTCCGTGAATTTATCAGACACTGCAAAATCAAAGAAGCACAGACAAATGCATAAAATCCACGACCTGTGTTAGTAAGAGACCGGAGAACAGCCAGCAGCACGGGACATGGACAAACGACGATGTAAACACGGTGCTAGCATAGCATTAGCTTAGCGGCTAAGGTGAGCTAACAGCTACGAGCTTAGTAGCAACGAAATAATGAGGTAAGTTTTATGCTTATTTATTGAGCTAATGCTTACCTCGTCTGACCTTCAGTTGCATCTCCTGGTCCTCCATCATGAAAGGTGGCTAAACTGATAACACAATGCAGCTGTACGCGAGTTATGTCAGCTGATTTCGTACTTCTTCCGTATTTTTGTTGTCGTGTGCGACACGACAATGTTCCGGACTGAAATTCCGCTCATTAAAAACAGTTCTTCCTTCGAAGAGTACCAAATGCCGTGATACGTTACGCGGGTTGAGTCAAACGTGTTTTCATTTCTTTTCGTGAAAATATCTGATTTATTAAATAGCCAATCAGCTACGCGATTAGTAATGTATCTCGGTACACTTCGATGCCAAGCAAGATCCATCGTGTGATCTGAAATAATTTACTTTCAGTTTTCCCAAAAGGAAGTTAGCGCAAATTAGACTGTGAGGCTGGATGTGGTGAGTGGACAGTGTAATTAGCTTTCTAAACTAATTTTTGCTACTTTTTCTTAAGCCGGTACCGCATCGTTTAGTAGTTGATGTCTTGCTTTTATTGCAGTGATCATGGAGGCCGAAGATGTGGTAGATGGCCAAAATATTCAGTCATCTAACGCTAATGTTTGTCCTTCCGAGCCCAGGGATGAGAGGTCCAATGGTACCCGTGCCTTTTATTTTTATTCTTTCAATACAAGCTTCCGATTTACGATCAGTTTCTTCACATAATGCATCTTTTTCCTGCAACGTCTGGAATCACCCGATGTTTGCAGCTTTAAAATAATTAAACAGTGAATATCTTGCTTCCACTGGCATGGCTGTGATTCGTCTGATTGGGCCATTCTTCTCCAGAGAACATGGATGTGGATGAAGAGGGTTTGTTCAAACACTCCACCACTCTGACCAACAAGCAGCGTGGGAATGAGGTTACAGTACGTCCAGCAACATTAGACTGTAAGTACTTGCACACATGCTCTGATGGCAAAGAACTGCTAGCAAAATGGTGTGTTTGACAAGCAATCATGGTATTTTCATGTGAGGTTATTAAGACTTTATTTCCATCAGCTCTTTCCATACACCAGTTGGCAGCGCAAGGTGAGGTTTCACAAGTGGCTGCACACCTGAGTAAAGGTGAGCGACCTGGATGTCACTGTCAGACACAGAGCAGTGTAACACAATGGCCATTTTCTCTAGCGTTAAATGCCAAATTCCCTCTGATGAGCTGTGACCTGTTTTATATTGCAGACAGCTCCCTGCTCAGCAAGCAGGATGAACGGGGCTTTACGCCCCTCATGTGGGCAGCAGCGTTCGGAGAGAAAGCAATGGTGGATTTTCTCCTGGAAAAGGTTAGAAACAAGCGACGGCTGTCCGGAAGAGACTTTCACCCATCATTCAGACAGAATGCACTGATCTCACTGATGTTTATGGGATTTTTGTTTTCAGGGTGCAGATCCCAAAACAATTGCGAGGGAGCGAGAGAGTGCCCTGACTCTGGCCAGCTCCGGAGGCTATGTGGACATCGTGGAGTCTCTTCTCAAACATGGAGTAGACATTGACACTTATGACTGGGTACATAAGGACTTTATCTCAGACATGTCATCACAAATCCACTACAATTATTAGTTATGGCAAGGCAACACATTATTAAAATAAGCAAAAATGTCCATTAAACACAGAAGTATAACTACAATGTGATGTGTTTTGTTTTTAATGAACCCTCTTGTGTTTTATCTCAGAATGGTGGGACTCCTCTTCTTTATGCTGTACGAGGGAACCACATCAAATGTGTAGAAGCACTCTTAGGTACAATGCATGCCTATATTGTAAAGTCGTGACAAATTCTACCGGCTTCTGTTTGAATGCTTTAATAATTGCCATTACTGTACTTTCTTGCAGCCAACGGGGCAGACATGACCATTGAGTCTGATTCTGGTTACAGTCCAATGGCCTTAGCTGTTGCCCTTGGACACAAAAAGAGTACGTATTGTCTTCTTATATCCAATAAATGTGTTATCTTTTTACAAGAGGCTACTGGAAAAATGCTTTGCAGAATTAACACTTCCATTTCTTTTGTTTCCAGTTCAAAAAGTGTTGGAGGACCATATTCTGAAACTCTACAAGTCGCCAACATGACACGAGTTAAAGTGTATTAATGCATTCTGACACTGTTGATCACAGATCTACAACCGGCCATCATCTGTGGTGAGACGATGGAGACCTCTGTCACGATAACAAGTCATTGTAATAGACGAGTGCATATGCAGATACATTTACACTGAGTAAAATGCATTTGCCATTTTATAAACAGTTTATTCCATTTGTATGCATTGCTTTGTATGCATTACAGTGTTCTGAAACTTTATACAAGCTAGGACTAAAATGTGATGGTTGTGTACAGTGGAATTATTTTGTTTGGCTGAAGGGCAGCAAAAAAGGACTGTAAACATGTTTTAATAAAAATGTATTTTTACACTGTGTGTTCCACTGGAATGGCGCTTCAACTCAGAGGCACAATCTGACTATCAAGAGTGTGACAAAAATGATCAAAATCATACAAAACCCATTAAATCTGCAATTAAAAAATTAAGATTCAGACTTCATGCCAAGCCTTCTGTGTTTAAGTGATCATGGGTGAGATGGCTTGACAGATCCCTGAAAGCGTCCATACCAAAAAAGGCCACATTCATATCAGTTCATGAGGTGGCAGTACAGATGACATGTTTCCCAAGTGCCACCACACCATCCTGCACCCGATACTTTACTCGGGTCATTTCCTCTCTCATGAGTGCATTAAAAAAAAGTGGTCATGAGGCTTTCTCCCCCAGGACGTCCAAGGAATAAACAATTATTCTCCCAAAAAAGTCGGCACTATTCTCAAACATTATTTTTACTTTGTCCACTGCAGGGGCCTCCTGTATGGGAAAGCTGTGGGTGTGGAGTTAAGAACGAGATAAGCGTGGTAATAATGAAAAGCATTTCCAGGAAAATATTGTCTGATACTTATTATGAACCGTCCAGATAGCGGTAACAGGAAACACACTGTTCCTAAAGTGACAGGTGCAGCCTCAGCTGCTGCAGACTGTAACTTCTTGTTTTAAAGCAGAATTGCTTTGTTCCTTTAACTATGTGTGATCAAATATCAATACTTCTCTGATAAGTAGTTTTGTTCATCCTAAAGATTATTTACTGTACACATCATTGGTTGCAAATTATATCTAATGCATTCAAATAAAAGGTTAAATGTAACATTTATAGCTACCTAGATAGTTACTGGTAAATAATGATGTGTTGTTGAAACTATAAGGTTATTCATTTTTTATATTTTCTCCCCTGTTTGGCATTGAACTTTGAAAAAAAATCCTTCACAGGATTGGTCTAATTTTTGCAGCAGCATAGCTTGTTATCAATGAAATCTCTGCTGCATAGCAAGACTGAAGGATATCTGAAGAGAGTTGTTGTCCTCTGGATAAAAATGGCTGATCGCTGTAAAGTCTCCCTCTTTCGGGCAACCTGCAGAAAGCACAAGGGAAAAATAATTTATCTTGTCACACCTAATGTCTTTGCCGTTACGAAACACTCAAATGTGAAGGTGATGGATAATCACATCAGGAAATCATTTAGGAAGAGGCTTAAAGCTAGAAAATGTAGTTTCTGGGTTTTACCTTCTAGTCTGCATGTTTTTGCTGAGAAGCCTCCCTGGAACTGGAGCCTTAACTCTGACACCTTAACAGACTGGGGGAACTCCAGCAACACCCACTGACATTCACCCTGTCAAAAGATAGTGATTCAATGTGACACGAGCAGCACTACTAAGGTGCCCGTAGGAAGTCTTTGAGTATAGATGTTTATCTCTACATCATACCGCATAGCAATTGTGAGTGGGTTGTGAGTTTCTAGCATATTCACACTGGAAAACAAAATAAATGTGTCTCAAAGCAGTCAGCATGCACACTTAAGACACTTTTCAAGACTTCTTGAAATCTTATTTTTGAGTACTGATGTACACTCTCCTCCCACAATGCAATAAACAAACATGGAGCTGCTCACATCTGCAAAATGTTAAAAACGAATCGTGGATGGCGGTGAAAGAGATTCATGAACATCAAACTAAAGATAACTATGACATTTCCAGAGAAAACTTTCAGGTCTTGTGGTGGAGCTTAAGCATAGACTGTATGAGTTCACTCTAAAGGGGCAGTTTGAGTATTCTTATTGCCTAACATAAAACGAGGTAGCTTTGTTGATTCCTTGTTTATTAACTGCAAGAACAGAATACTAAGGACATAGTATATTGTGTATACAGTAAACAGCAGCATGGCATTGGGATGAAGCTGTTGTTTTACCTGGTCTGAGTTCCAGCATGTCTCTTCATTGCAGTCAAACATGTACTTCTTGCCATACTGCTTAACATCTCTGTTTAGTACTGAACTCACCCTGAAATTGGATTGACAAAATTAGATTAGCTTACACGTCTACAAGCTAACAGAGGTTTACCTTAAATAACAGAGAGCAGAACATGTGTCACTTACGAGTAGTTTTGTACAAACGACACAGTCGTTCAAACATGACAGCTAAGTCCACTGGCTATGTCTTCATGAATAATAGTCATTCTTTTACAGTTTTTCTTTACCTGCTTTGAATTTCGCTGCAAATCAATGAGGACGCCATGTCGGAATTTCAGACGCTACCGTAAAGCAATGCGTCAATGCGCTGCTTTTTTTTCTTTTTACGACAGTGACGTCCTCGGGTCGCGGTTTCTCTTTCCCGCCGCTAGATGGAAGTCGCGTTACGTTAAACCGTTGAAAGGGAATGTCTGATGCTTCAACTGCAGGTAAAGTCTTCATCTACATGTAACGGTCCCGGCGGCTCAAAATGAATAATTAAGAACATGAAACATTAAACTCAATTCGACTCTTTCTAATTTGTGTGGCCAGTAGTCTCGCCACTAAGGTGCTGCGTGCTGTTCTCCATCTTGTTTGTACCTGCGTGTCTCACTTTGGCTACAGGAAGGTCAGAACGATAAGAATCGATCAGGGGAGTAACGTTGGAGACGCTGGGCCTCACTAAAGGTGAATCGATCGAGCTAACCGATAGCCACCCTCAAATGAAACATGCACAACAACAGAGGAGAGGCAGCTTTAAATGTTACGTGTGTTAAAATAAGACTGAATGTTTTTTTTTTTGGTTGATTCACAGCAGATTGTATAAATCCCATAAAAGAACCAATACCAGCGCGAGCTTTATTGCTTTTACAAACACACAAACACACAAACACACACACACACACACACACACACACACACACACTCATAACCAGCGGAGCATTAACACAGCAGTTCGTGTGTGTGTGTGTGTGTGTGTGTGAGGAAGAGAGCCTGTATTTGTCACGTGGCTCATTGCAGATGGAGAGCTCCTGCTGAGGTTTTGTCACAGTGCCCCCCCACTGCAGATAATCAATAGGTCTGAAATACAAAACCTGATGAAACCCAGCCTCTGTAAAAATTGCGCAGGGGGTCTGGGGAGAGTGACCAGACTGTAAGGTTTGGACACACACCCCCTTACCTCCTCCACAATCAGCACCGTGCTCTCTCTCTCTCTCTCTCTCTCTCTCACACACACACACACACACACACACACACACACACAATGACTTTGTGAGCCTTGCACGATGAGTACAGTACTGGTTCATAAGACAGGTTTTACAGCCCCCTGTCACTTATTTGAGAAAGCTGCTGTAATATTTATACTGTCCCATATCAGTGAATGACTGTGATGTATATCATTAGAGATTTGTGGAGTTGTTAATCAGAACCGCTGGCTCAACAATTCATTTGCTAGGTGCTCAGATTCTGGCCAGTAGCCATTTTGGACCCCACCTGTCCAACAAACCCATGTGAGCCTCACATGGGTGAATAATGAGCTGGAATGGGGGGTTGCATAAAATGTTGTGTGCTGGCTTCATAAAGATTGCATGTTTGTTTTACCAGTGTGGGCTCCTAATAATGCCAGCGTGGGCTGCAAGTGGGGCCCATATGTGCAACCATGCTAAGAGCCCACATGAGGAATTTACTGCGCCGTCCGGTTTTGTACAGATGGAACAAATGAGATACAACGTGTTAGTGAGCTTTAGAGATGCTGGTGGGCTGGTTTTTATTTATTTAACAGGTGGACAGAGCCAGGCTAGCTGTTTCCCCCTGTTTTCACATGTTGTGTCAAGCTAACTGGCCTTGCGTTTAACAGCCATGTATGAGATCTTCTCATCTAATTCTTGAGGAAAGCGAATATGCATATTTCACAAAATGTTCAACTATTCCCCTAACTTGGCCATAGGTGGACTAAAAGGTTGGTTATCATTGTTGGCCCTACTGTTTTGATTACTTGTCTGTGTTATAGTTCTGTTGTGTTGTGGAAAATCTGCTTTTGTTTGCATCTCCGTTCTAACATCTCATGGTCAACTTTGTCTCAATAAAACATTTCTGGCCTTTCTTGCTGACTGAACTTATTAGAGGATTATCTTCACCTCTGTCAGTGATACGGCTTAAGTCCTCATGTCCCCTCAGCCGTCTTTGTCACTCTTTCACCACAGAGGTTGCTGTTGCTGTTGTCACCTCTGTTTTTGGGTTATGTCCCATGAGGCAGGATTAGTGTTTAGCAAGCTAACTTTGGACTTAACCCTAGCTGGATTTTTGGTCTTGTTGCAGTGAGTCACTTTTCACCCTTAATGTATCACCATGGTAACTTAGGTTGCACGTGTAACCTGCAGGGTATCACATACAAGCACATTAAAGTCTGACACCTCACCAATTAGCACTATGAGAGAATCTTATTGTTGTTTTTAGACATTTCTGTCACCTCAGACACAGAGATTTAAACAGGGTCTTTTTTTTGCATTGATCTGTGATGATACCATAAGTGTTCTAGCAGGTTTTCCAGTGCATTTGCTCACTCTGTATTATTGCAAAGAGCCTTAAATGACAGAAGGGATTTAATTATCAACAAAACTTTTTTATCCGTTGTTGAAATTTTCCCCCCCACAGCTTTCCCATGAGTGATCATGGTAATAGATTGCACATGACGTTCTCTTTAATGCAGCCGTGGGAGAACATGGAGCCGTTCATGTGAGCAGAAAATCTTTTCATAGCCTCAATGTGACCATTAAATATTGTTTCAATGAAAAGTACGCCCACCGTGCCTGGATGATGGAGCAGTGAGAAGCAGCAGGAAAGTCTGTCTATTCAAGTTGGGACCTTGGAGCGCGCTATTGTGCGAGTTGCCTTTTTTCGTGTGAATCTCTGCTCTGCTCCAACACAGTCTGATGAAGTGATAAGTATTTAGGCTACACCGTCTGTAGATAACCTCCAGCAGTCCTCTCCAGCATTGGAAAGAGAATCAGGGTCACTGATATTGCTCATTTTTAATTCTTTATAATTGCTCTTTTTGACAGAAGAGAATTAATGTTAAAAATTAATTTCTCTCTTGTGTTTCTCTTGTTTGCAGTGCAATACCTTGGTCAGCAAAGTTACTGAGAGGTAAGATTTTTTTTTTATTATTCACAGACACTTGAAGTGGGTGATTCAACATTTCAGGACAGCTATTAAGATTTACAGTTCATTAAAGCCGCAAGAAGTTTAACCTGTGCAAACCTACGGCAAACCTTCTGCTTCTCTCTCCGCTGCCTCGTATCGCTCTGCCAAAACCCACCAAACCGAACAGCAGCAGGAGTCGGCTGCCCCGTGGAACCTCACGCCTCGTAGGGCCCGCTCTCCACAGCGTGAGTCCCTCCAAAACGCTCTCCCTCTCCCTGTGACTCAGCTTCTCAAAGGCACCCCTCCAGCACTTCAGGGCCCCAGGGCAGAGCGCCGCAGGCTTCAGAGGAAGCCGTGACGCCATCTAACCGCGGAATGAGAGAATGGTTCAGGCATCCTTTTCGAATGCTGCAGCAACACTCTGCTTCGACATCGAGGGGCGCCATATTATTGGACTGTCACACCGACCTCTATTAACACAGAAAAGGAAATTGAACGTTTAGTTTTGCGACAGTGAATGCTGCACGACTAGCACACCACACACACACACACACACACACACCCTTGTCCTCCCTTAAATATTCTTCCCCTCTGTTTGTCATCATGCCTCTTTGCCGCTCATCGAACCAGGACCTGTTGTTGACACACATGTTTTGTACTAGGCCCCGTTGTAGACAAAGGAGATATTGGAAATGTATCACAAGTTTCAGGGTGAATCAGGTTTTGACCGTCTGAACGGACGAAGATCTGCACTTGTAGGGCAGCCAATGGGAACACCCGCTCTCTGAAATGACCTGCAAGTAGCCAAATCCCCCAGCACGGGCAAAATTTTCAAAAGCCTGAAAACAGCAAAGAGGAGGTGCAGAAGTCTAGTTTTCTCTCAGACCACTAGAATTAAAGATGAAAGACTTTTATGAGCAAAAGCTCAATGATTTAAAAGATAAACTGCCTACCCTGGTTTTAAGTGGCCAAATAATTGGCATAGTGGTGTTTTGGGGAAAAGACCCAATTGTGAATTTTTGTATAAGAAATGTAAACTTAGACCATGAATAAAGATAATGGAGATAAACAGCCATAGCCCTGTGCCATGTGAAATGGTTGTATGGTTGAGTTGACTGTAGTGAGAGGTAAATAAGCAGATGCTTCAAGAGGTAAAACAGTCACTCTGGTCTATTCCAGAGTTTATGAGCTCTGGGCACTTGTGCAGAGCGTCTTAATGAGTTGGGTGATTAATGTTTCTGCTGCTTTCAGTGGAGGGACAGCACTCGGTCTGGGGCAGCGCTACAGCACATTGAACTGTCCCCTTTTGGTCCACATGGCAAACTGACTGCACTGACTTTACTGAACGTTTTTTTTTTTTTTGTAGTTTGATTAAGGAGACATCCGCTTGGAAAGTTGAAACTTTCCGGGGCGGTGTGAGAGTCAGTTGTTGTGGAAATAGTAGGTCTAGTCACAACACCCACCTGCCTGGGCACCCGCCCTCACTCAGCGACCTCAAACTCAACTTCCAGACAAAGTGTGGGTGCAGACCGTGTTCTGGTCCCCTCCGAGAACCCACAACCATCAACTTCTGCTTCCTCTTTTCTCCCCTCTGACCTCTATTCTTCCTAACCACTTTAATAGTCGGGGACTCCATTATCAGGAGCATCCATTTCTTCAGTGCAGCCACTCAGTGCTGCCCTGGAGCCAAGGTCCCTGACATCTTGGATAACCTATCAGGGCCGCTGCACTCACTCCCATCCTAGACTAAACAAATGATAGTTTGTGTGAGGTCAAATGACACAGCTTGACAGCAGTGTGAGCTGACCAAAAAGGATTTTTAATAACCTTTAAACCTATTAAGTAGTTGTGGAAAGTCTCTCTTTATCTTCGGTCCAATCTCCACTCTGGCCCATGGAGCAAGGCCTTTCAGCAGAATCCTCAGTCTCCGCCGTCAGCAGTGCTCACAGTATAAGTTTTATTGATAATTTTATGATGGGTTTTGGCGTTGTTTCCCCTTCTTCAAAACTGACAGGGTCTTTCCCCAATGGGCCGGTTAGCAGAATGCTAGTGGCCAATTTACAGTTTGCAGTCCTCTACACTGTCTCCACCTGACTGTTTACAGTCCTCACTCACCCCCGGGAACCTCCATCTCTGTCAGTGGTGTCACCTCAGAGTACTGTCCCCACCACCAGCTCCCCCTCTGCCTCGTCTATCATTACCTCACAAGACACTTTTTCCATACATGCTCTGTCTGGCAGACTGCTCTGTTATCAGTACGCCATGGTGGTGGACTCCATATTGTTTTTAGAAACAAGTTTACATGTCAGATTTTAGCACTAAGTTTTACTGTGTACAGATTTCACAAGTTTTTTTGTCATCTATTATAAAGCTTGCTTCCTTTGTCCTGTATAGATGATGATGATGACAGCTGTGTTAAGACAAATGAAACCCTCCCCACTAGATGACCTACCAACCTTTCTGTTTTTAAAGGTATTTAACCTTCATCAATATTATAAACTGCTCTCTTTTGTCAGGATGTGTCCCTAGATATTTTTTGCAGGTTAATCTGGTTTCCTCAAATTGCACTCCAGCTCTCATTAAGGTCTAAATGATATTTTAATAGCTGGAGATGCTGGAGATTGTTTAGTTTTGGTTTTATTGGAGTTTGCTTGCTTGGTGGTGTAAGTTGAGGCTGAAGAGAATAGATCTAAAACTTCTGAAGTTTGGTGTTGGAAGTTGTACCTATTACATTTGTCATTCTGGGACAAATCAGTAGTTGATGATAGCTGTGGTTAATGATTTAACACAAGCTCAGCTGCCTGAAGCCATAGACAGCATCCTTTGTAAATTGGGTAGAATATGTCGGAAATTAGACTGACACGATGCCGCTTCGTGGTCATAAATCATTTAGTTTAGGAAGACAACAGTTGGCGTTCTTTGGGGTCCAACTAATTTTAATAAAGCAGGAAATGGGCAGAAACGTGAGGCACATCTGCCGGCTGCTGCAGCAATTAACACAGGATCTTGAGTCGCGGTGCCGTTTTCTGGCAGAGCTCCTCACTCATCTCCATGCTGAAATTTTCTGCTCCAGTTTTGAGTGAGGTTCTCTAATTAAATCATTAAAAAGCAGAGCATTTGCACAATATGCTCCACTGCCTTCATTACAAAGCACGATCACTTGTAATTTATTCACTCACAATGAGAGAGCGTCAGATTTGATTCGTGGTCTGACGCTCTGTTTGTGTGAGCATGGAGAGAGCTCACTCTCTTCTTGGTTTTGTGTTATTCTTCCAGGCGGTGTAAAGGTGGACGCGCATGCTTTCACAGCTTTAAATTACTGAAAGATTGATGGATGACTGGAGGATAATGGAACGCTGGGATTACTTCGTATTGCGTTCAAGAGGTTGGAGGCAGTTCGCTGGCAGAATTATAGACAGAATATACTGTAAATTTGTATATGTGGACACATATACAGGGTGACAATGCAAACATAGAACACAAGGTCCACATATTGGTTTAAATTATTCAAGCTTGTTTACTAAGGCAAGCTATAGCAACATAACACATGTGCTGCCTGAAGACAGTAAGCTATAATGCAGGTGTATCCCCACTATTATGTTGTATTGCTGAACACAGCATGTGAGAACTGCAATTCTTTTGTACCCCCTGGCTTTGCATCGCCAAATATGTGCAGCATCGCGATGGGCAGGATTTATGAAGTGTGGTTGCTTCCACTTTATGCTCCAGCAGTCAGAATCCCTGCTTGCTCATGATGTGGCTGGAGGCCCACAGGACATGCCTCACTCACCCCTCTCAGCCTGCAACCTCACTACCACAACCGCCTGCCCGGCCTCTGATATCTGAGCAAGGAAATGGGCCTGTCGTAATGACCGGAGCACTAGCGGGCGCCCACTGGAGACCGCAGTGTAAAGAGAAGATAGAGCGTATCATTTTATGGGGAGGTCACAGGGATTTGTCATGAGGAATAGCAGGGGATCTCATGGTTGAGGGACTTACACTTGAATGTTCAGGTTCAGGTCATAGCTTGAGACTAGAACAATAGTGAAAAAATGAGTTGGCTCAGATGTGACATTCTGTTGTTTTTAGAAGGTATTACATAGAAATGGCATTTAACACTATATGAGCGGTGCTAGATAGACATATATTTTGCTCTTTGAAGTCTTAAACATCATTCTTTTCACCTTTCGTCAGCTCTGTCTAGACGAGGAGAACTAATCCTCACATTCTGTATTCCAGCAGGCTAGCCCAGCTGCATGCAGGACCCCACCTCCCATCCTCTTAATCTCTTTGTCTCACTTTCTTCACAGCAACACACCTTGTGAACACGAGCAGCCGAGCATCAGAGCAGCACTTCACAGGCCCTCCTCCTCCTCCTCCTCCTCCCTGTTCTCTCACCAGTACTTGGTGTCAGATGAAGCAGACAACTTGTGAGTGCAGATCCCTTTAACTTTATTTACCTGCCGCAGCTCAGTGGTTTGGTATGACTTGATCCAGGTTTACCACCACGAGAAGCTGAATCAGACAGTTAACATCCTCTTTTTGTACCACATGTGATGATGTACAATAATGCACTTGTCTTAGCAGCAACTTGATGCACCTTCTTTTAATAATTCACTCAATTTCCACACCCAAAGTATTTTTGTTTTGTTATGTGGATGGAATCGTCTGAAGCAGTGGTAAATGAAGAAAGATAAAAACTGTGTGTGAGAGAGAGAGTGAGGGGTCTTAGGTTGGTGAGTGGTCGTAAGTTGCGTGTCATTAGCTGCAGCATATTGCATTAACTCACTTCATAACAGGGAGAACTGATGCTGGTTTGTTGTAATTGTTATATTGTCATATTGCAAAAATTAATGACCCCCGCACCATAAAGCTCCAGAGCAGATAAAAATGTATTTTGTTGTGTTGAAAAGATCCCCACACTTTCCTCCTTGCTGTTGGTGGATTTTTCTTAAAGCTGCAGTAATCAATATCTTTATATTGACAATGTGAAAACTAAGCACATCAGTGTGTTTCAGCTCTTTGTTTTGATTTTACGGCCAGCAACTTTACTAATTTGATTTAATATTACCACATTCATCACCCTCGTTTCCGCATGCAGCAAGGCACTGTCTTCAGAAAAAAAGTCTGATAGATGTATGATGTGCATTACCTTCCCACCATCAAACAATGGATGCAGACAACAGACGAAATTAGCAACTAGGTGGTGACACATCTTGCAGCTGAAGAGGAGTAAGTGCAAACCAAAACAAAGCTAAAAGGAGAGCAAAACAAATAAAATTACTGTTAATCAGTTAATGCAGGTTTAGTATGATAAAATACAGTAAAGCACAACTACAGTTTCATATATATATATACAAAGATGCTAGATCAATGAGTTGATAGGTAGATGAAGTGCCCTTACAAAACACACATATAACCATTCAGGTAAACAAGTCATTTTCAAGTTATGCCGGCCTACAACACACACGTCAGACATGGTGTACAGTGATATTCATAAAGTATGTTAAAAATAAAAAGTAGAAGAAATTATATTAACTCACCCTCTCAGGGTGGGATTTAAAGGTCTGGACACTCATTACAGAAACATTTCCAAATTGCTTGTCTGATCTTATTACAGAAGCAATTTCCACACTCGTGGCTGTGTCGTCTCCTGTCTCAAACCTCGTATCTTATCTTAAAAAAATCGTGACTACAACTGTAAACTCGACTCTTCAATCAGCACTCTTCCTGTCATGCCTGTTTCTGTGTTAGGATGTACACAAGACTGCCTGTATCCTTGATTTAAATGTAATATCAACCGCTGTCTCAGTTGTCAAGACAAGACGGACATTCACTTTTAGCTCTGATGAGTTGGGGGCATTGTCTGTAGAGGTGAGGAAACCTGGGGTAAAGATTTTAAAGGGCAAAAGGCAGTGATGCCATCATGTCAGTATGAGGACTATGGATGCAGTAAAATAGAAAAAAAGTGGTCCACCGTCGCCAGCGAAGCGTTGCGTTCCCCATCTTCATTGTCACTGCCATACTAACCTAACAACTGTGGTGCTGCCATTTTTGGCAGTTATTTTTAATTTAGAACAGGGTCTGTCGTCCTAACCCTCATAGGGTTATTTCACTGTGATAGATTTATCATAGCAGAATAAAGTAAAAAACATTGAGGGGCAGATGAGGTAAACAGTTTTTTCAGGCACAAGGCTGTTATTCACACGTAAAGTAGATAATGATTTAAGGGACAGGTGAGTGAATGATGGGGACATAAAAAGATAATAGTGAAGAAGATTAGCCTGCTTGCTTGAGGTCGTGTTTTAGCATTAGAGTACCTGCCACAGAGCGAGCTCAGGGACACGAGCTGGGAAACCTTTCAGATGGCTGTGATGGTGTAGACACCTGGACGTGCAGGACTGCATAGTGTAACCATGGCAAATTGTTTCTACAACAATTAAAGAAGATGGCACCTTCAATTAGAAGCTCTCATTCTCATTACGGCTTGTTGTTTCCTCCTGGATGTGACAGACATCAGCAGCAAGCACTTGCTATGTGCTGGGGTTTTTTTTGTGTGTAGGTGTGTGCACACAGTCGATCGGGTCAACTGTGTCGGGCTGACGGATGTGTGCATGTGTCGAGTGTTAGATATGTTGTTGTCCTACAGAGCCGAGCAGTCAGGGGATGTGCATGTGCAGATGTCTCTGTACATTGATGGGGACAGATGTACTGTTTTGCTTGCACAGCACAGTTTGTGTGTTTTGTGTGTATGTTGGAGTGTTTAGTTGCTGTCAGACGTGCTGCCTCGTTAATCTGTGCAGACAGCTTTGTAATTGGAGCACTGGATGAAGAGGGGGGACCTGCAGCTGATGGTGCACCCACAGTCTGAAAGATGGAGAAATAATAGAGGTGGAGGATGGGTGTACGTGTGGTGTGTGTGTGTGTGTGTGTTTCTGCAGTGATGTGGGGGAGTGGTTGGGGTTGAGAGTACAAGGACTGGCGGCAGAAGTCCTGGGGATCATGGTTCTCAGTCCATCACCGAGGCAACAGCATCATTGTCTGGGTCAATTCACTCCATCCCCGCCTGTTCACCCACTCAATCTGGTCAAAACCAATTGAGTGCCTTTCTGAATGGATTCCAATGGCAGCCATAAGAACCTGCCCGATTTTCATTTCAATGCATTTCAAACGCATTTCAAACAGTTTCACTTTCAATTCCCTCCCATCATGGTCCCCACCATAATGTGGTCTCCTCCTCTGGTCCTGGCCTCCTCCCCTGAGCACACCCACCACTGCACAGGAGATGAACTCACCAGACAGGTGCCATACCGCTCAGAATGACAATTTGCCTTTTGGAAATCAGCCTCTGGCTCCATTGTGTTCCCTGAAATTGAGTTAGCCCATCAGCAGACACTCAACAACTCCCTCCTGCCCCCTCCTCCCACCTCCCTCCCTCTCTCTCCCCTCTCTGTCTCTGTCAGGTCGTTTAATGTTCAAGCTAGCGGAGGAGAGTGCTTCCATTTGAACGTGTTCACAAAAGAAGCATATTTTAAATTGGAAGAGCATTGCATATTATGCAACTGTTAGGGAGATGTCTGTCATAAAGGTTGTAATAAAAGAGACTGGACCATATGCAAGTGAGCAGGCGGCAGTGTTCATTTTGCACAAATGTGTGGAGTGCAGTCTGATTACTTTTACATGATACCAGATAGACAGGTATAGGGCTGGGAAATAACACAGCCATTCCTCTGCAATAAAATAATAAAGGACACCAGTTTTAAAATAGTTAAGCCCCAGCAACGATCTGTAACTAAAAGGGTTGATACGTGGTCTCCTAAAGAAACCACCAAGTCCCTGTATGTCTCCAGCAGAGCTGACAAGCAGCAACTCTTCCTATTATTTATGATGAGCTCAGGCGGTGTGCAGAGATCTGCTAGTTGGCCAACACAGACGGCCCTTTGTTAAGCCTAATTAATTTCTGCATCACAAAGCAAATGAGTGATCTATCACGAGGAGTGGTTGAGAGATCCATCCATCTCAGGTCATCCTGTAGAACATATGGGCAGAGACATACTGTATTGCACAGGTAGCACAACTAGCCTAGTTACTGAGGCAGTGAAGCTTACAGTAGTGCAATGACAGCAGGAAGTGCAGAAGCAGTGAACCAAAGGACTGCTCTATTCGGCTAATTGCTTCACGAAGAAGAACTTACTTGCAACCACTCAGAGCTTTTAGATCAGATATGGTTTCTTGTACACACTTGCTGTGTGTCTGATTACAAAACAGTGACAGGAAAGCATACAGCATAAAATTAATATGGTGAATAAATGTCACATTACAAGCTTCGTATCTCTATTTGTAAAGACAGGTCAGGTTGTTTAAATGTTGCTGCTGTCACTCATGACAAGGCAGAACAGAGAGTTTGAGCTGCAGTTTAATCTTTGATCACACTAATGCACACCCCATTTACAGAATATGAAGATACAAATGGTTTTTGTGATAATACCGAGGAGGATATTCTTGAGGGAATAAGAGCTAATTTTCTGGTTTAGGAAACACACAATCAGCTCACAGTCACCCATTCTGCATCAGTGGACACATTTTGTAGCATCAGCTCAGTCGAGTATCCACAAATGTGCATGTATGTATTTGTTTACCAGACAAATACATACGTGCAAGCATCTTTATGCTTACTGAAGTTGAGGAATGTTTATCTTCAACCATTTTCAAATTGTATGTTTTAGAATTTCTTTCCTTTGTGTACAAGCTGGTATTCATACAAATTTGTAGTGAAACTTAGGTATTTATTTTACTCACTGAACACAGATTCGGATTGATTTGGATTGTAAATTTTGTGGGAGTCAGTTGAAGTCGGCTGCAACTCCCCAACACTCACTGCTCTTGCGTGATTCTCGATTGTTTCATTTGATGCGATTCTGCTCCTCTCACTAAGTGGTAACCTGTGTTTTGAGGGCTTTCTTTTTAACGTCAGCTCTCTAAATGAGGATGGAAGACGATTTGTAAGTGCCGACATCAAAAGGGTCTGGACTTGAAAACTGTCATCTAGAATGTGAGTGGAAATGAGCCGTGAGAGAGCGGGGCTTTACGTGTCTTCTGCTTTTAAAATTATGTGTGTGCGTGTATCTGTTTGTGTGTGCGTAGTTGTGTGCAGAGTCTCTTTGCCTTGTGTTGAATCCAGTTGGCTGCACATTTCAAAATTTGCAGCCAAACGTTGTGGAGGTTTGGATCTCTTTCATACTGTATCTGTGTGCTCCTCCTCCTTGCATAACTGAGCAGTGTATCTTAATGTACCATCTCTGCTGTACTAGAATCAGCGTATTCCATTTATTTACAGTTGGTGGAACATTTTATGCATTTTTCAGAGATTCAACAATAGAGAGATGACAGCAAATGAGGGGAGAGAGAGATGGAGAATGACATGCAGCGTATATCTTCGGACAGACAAGGGATGTTGCAGCTGGTCAGTGCCTGTAACCCCTGGGGCATTGGTACACTCCAGAGTATTCCATTGTAAAACAAGACTACGTGTCAGCAGCCACATTAGCAACTCAGTGAAGCTGTACTTAGGGACAGTGGTAACACCAGTTGTGGTAGGAAGCTGATTTTTTTGCCATCAATGGGCAAACATAGAGACAAGAATTCACTGGGAAACTAGAATTCTGTGCCTCCTCTTTGCTTGGTTTTCAGGCTTTAGAAATCTAGACCATGACTGTTCAGCGTTTAGCTCCATTGCCTCACAGCAAGAAAGTCCTAGGTTTGATTTCAGGTTGAGGCGGGGTCTGTTCTCCTCATGTTTGCACGGGTTCCCTCTGGGTCCGTTTTGCTCTCAGTGGTAGGTTGTCTCAAACAGAGATGCAAACATCAGTGCATGTCTTCTCAGAATGGCAAAATCCTCAAGACGTACATGCATTTTATAGAGGTGCAGCCGAGGGACATTGTTGTACCAAACTTTGCTTTGCAGCTCACTGATTTTGTGCTGATGCTCATCAGCTGGTTCCAAATTAAATGGCGTTGCAAATATGTTCAGTTCCTTCTGTATGCTTTTCATGTCCTGAAGCCTCTCACCAAAGGGCCTTCTGCACGCCTACCAGCATATTCAGATGTCATAGCAGGCTTTTGTTCCTGCGGAGTTGGAAGATGTAGTGTTACTTATTTCCAGTTGCACTTGCTACAGCTTTACTTTCTCTTCAGAATGTATCACATGAAGGCCACTTCACACAGCCATTTGCTATCACTGAGTTCTGAGTTCCAAGACAGGTTTTCCCATCATCCATGAATTGTTTTGCTTCTCCCCTTAGTTGGTTAAACTGTGTGAGCGTATTTGGCAACTGTCCCATCGCACCTCACAATGGCAAACCAGATCTCAGTACTCTGACTCAAGGTCACTCTGTACCTCCTTGAACTGGCGGCAATTTAGTCTTCTGCTTTTGATTAAATTTCTGGTGGAAATGACAGTTGTCATTACATTGCTGAGCTTCAGGGAATGTGCATGATGACTCTCTCAAAATATGATAGAGTGGCATACAACTCAATCACATGGATTAGAGACAGAGATGACTCCTTTCTTTTTTGACCAATGCAGTTAATCCCCTAATGGCTGGGGCTCCATCTGTGGCAAGGTAACTTTGTAAATGCTAGTACAAATAGCCAAAACAACTTGGTCAAACAAAGCCTCACTCTTGGCAGCACCATGCAGAAAAGGCAGTAATTCCTCCCTCGTATCAAACTCAGTGACAATCCCAAGCTCAAAAAGGGTTAGTTTGGCAATGTTTGTTATGTCTGTTTTTTCACAGCAGGCCAGCGAGATAAACAAGACATTTCTTGCAGTGTCCATCAGTGTTTTTTCAATATCTTGTACTGTATCAGCAATCTGCTCTGCAAAGGTTCTTTGAGACAAACTGACATTTTGTAACGATTTTACTTTGTCCAGTAGTTGCCCATTTTGTTAACCAATACAGGGTGAAGAGGTATTATTTCTACTGATGTCAGCAGAAGACATGTTGAGGCAGAGGCTTCTCTCAGTTGAAGCTGAGGCTCATGCTGTATCAACAGGGAGGAATGCACAGGCTCATGTCCCCTGACCATAGAGCATGGCCAGCAGGCCACAGGAGGCATGAGGTTGTGCAGGCAACCAACTGCTTCTGCTGCCGTTAGAACTTATGGGGAGTGATACGATACAGCAGAGAGAGAAGTGGGAGGTTTTGCATTGTGCATGTTCAATTGTTGGCCACTGCAGCTTTAACCATCCTAGTTTAGCATGTTAGTATGCAATAGGGATATCAATAGTTTTGCAGGGTTATTTTTGCCATAAAGGATCATCAATGTTGTTACAATTAATCCATTGGAGACCATGACTGTCAGTGCAACGTCAGCACAATTAATACAGCAGTTGTTAAGACATTTCAGTGGCGGATCGACAGATGAACATTGCCATCACTAGCGTCACTATGGCTAATACAAATATACGTCTTTGTAAAGCACAGCCGGCAGGAATTTTGAAAAAGCCATCGAGAGATTCAGCCTGAGAGCCAAATGGTTAAGGGGCATATCACACAATGGCAACATCCCTGCTTCGATTCTGGCTGGTGACCTTTGTTCCATATGTCATTCTTCCCTTGTTTCCTGTTTGCCTCTATACTGTTTTCTATCCAATAAAGGCCAAAATGCTAACAATCAGTTAAAATGAAAGATAGTCAATAATGAAAATAATTGTTGTTGAAACCCTGCAGATAATTATAGGCTTGTTATCACCAAATATATGATATTGCTTACTGTTCAGTTATCTTGGCATAGGTTGAAGGAACACATCTTCAGTATGTTCTTTCATGTATATCAGTTTAGACCAGATTTAACTGAATGTTGTCCCTCAGCACAGCTCACAATGAATGATCTGCATCGACAAGAGCTCTATCAGTGTCTCCTGCAATCAAACACCTTATTGTCTCAGACAGTATTATCTTATTGTGCCCCCTCGAGCACATTTTCAGAACTGTATAATTGTATTTTTCTGGTTTGTTTACATTTTAGATCTTTCTTCCAGTATGCAGGTGCTGGAATCTAAATGCAATTACTTGAGTGGTGAATGGGAATGCTCTAGACCAAAGTAATACATCAATGTCAAGCAGGACTGAGATCTGCTGGTGAAATATGATTTTCTCTCTATCTGTAGAAATAAGTTCCCAACTCAGTAAAATGAAAATAAACTGCTATATTTGCCAGCCACGGCCCATTTACCAGATGGTGGATGTGGACAGTAGGTAAATTGATAATAAATCGAAGAAATAACTTGATGTACCTCACATCTACAGGAAGCAGTGAAGAATATGCTTGGTCCACAGTAAGGCAAAGACATTACAGATGGATCTGGAACTCCAGGACTCCATGTACTTTACTGGTGAATAAGATTATGAAGAGGAATTGGATTTGCAGTTTCATCTCTCTAGTGGCCGAGCTTCATGCTATAGTTCAGAGAGAAGCAAGTTTGTCTGTGTGTTTTAATATTAAAACCAGCTTGCTAACACTTGAATGCTCTTGCTGCAACACAGAAAATTGTTTTAAAATGCAATGATGATAGCAGTAGAAGCAGCATTTTGTCAAACTCCTGTAGTGCAGAAAAAAGGGCATCACATGTACAAAGAGCGCACAATTTTTCTCGCTCTCTCATATCTTTGCTTTGTCTCTTACTCTGTATTATCAAATAGCTGCAAAATGCCATAAAAACATTAACTGCCCAACTGCAGAGATTTTATTTTGTTGATGTTCAATGAACTTTGTCAAATAATTGGAACTCAGAGGACAGTAATGGGATTTTTTGTGTGTGTGTGTGTTTTTTTTTTTTTTTTTTTGCACTTTTTGGCTCACGTCCCTTACATCGTCTCCACATCACCTCGACCACAGGCCATTTCCCTCCGCTCATGTACAACCTGTAAAAACCTTACGAGGGCCAGTAACCTGAATGGAGCTCACTTAACTGAGACATTGTGCAAATTACACTCAAGAGGTATCATTCCAGTGTTTCCCCCTCCTCACCCGTGTGTGTGTGTGATGCCAGCTGTCTTCATACCTTTTTTTTTGTAATGCTGAAAAGCACTTTGAAGGTATACATTATTTCCAAGAATAGCTCTTTATTCTCTGTAACAGACTGAGGTGTTAACAACAACAACAATAGCATCATTTGTGTCAGGAAGGTAATTTAATTTTGCTGCAGAAGCACTGATATGCAGATTGGTGAGATGCAGCAAGGATCCTGGCGAGGCTCAAAGTATGTGGAACTCCTGCTTCAAACATTATTTCATGCTCACGTTCCTGATCTGTACATGCTCATTTGTATTCAGTTTAGTTGTTTAGCTCGGCTGAACCTTGTGTATTTGTGTTTAGTCTGGGTGAGTGCACTCCTGCCCGGGCAGGTCCAGTGGAGTCTATTCTCTTCTTGTTTCTTGTTTTGTTTCTTGTGTGGCCCAAAAAAGTGTGAAATAATTAAAATACCCATCTTAGCCCAAACGAATGTATTCAAATGTCTTGTTTTCCCCGACCAAGAGAGCAAAAAAAAAGATATGCACTCTACATGATATAAAACAGAGTGTAGAACCAAATTCTCACGTTTGAGAAGCTCGAACCAGAGAATATTTTGTATTTTTTGCTTGATAAATGATTATCAAAAACTGTTGGCAGCTCATTTTCTGTTGATCAACCAATTAGCAAATCAACATTTTTTTTTAGACCAGAAGAAGCTTATCAAGTTGACTTCTCCTGATGTCATTCATAGAAACAATCCTTCACAGCACCATATATTGTCTGACCCGTCACATTGTTATTGATTCCTCCAGCAGTTATGAAGTACACTGGGCTGCAGGGCTATTTCTATAGCAGCAGGGTTTAAGGAGAGCACAGGAAAGCCAATTCTTTGCTTTCTTTGTTGCAGGTTTCTCTATTTATTTCTCCCACTCTCACTCTTTCTCTCCCTCCGGTACATACACACATTCACATGGCACAGCTGTGAGTTGTGGAGGGAAAAATAATAGATTCCTAGATGCATTGCGATTGTGTTGTGAACCATTCAGCATGCAAAAAACTCTTTATTTGGAATTTAGAGTAGTGCTTTGTGGAGAATGCATTGTTTTTTTATTGAGAAGTAAGCACAGAACAAAAGAGTAGCTACAGCGTACAGAGAACAAATAACGTCAGGCAAATATGTGAAGTCGGAATTGAAAATTCATCACTTTTGTGCCATCCAGAATCAAGATCGACGATCAGCAGTGAATGCCGACGTATGCTACCTGATCCATGTTTCTGCATTTCAAATGATGCTTTAACCACATAAAACTTTAACTGTAAGCTAACATGGGCAAGCTATCCTGAGGGCAATGTAGCATGTTTTTAACAAACTCACCAACATGCCATAACCCTTATGTGCCAGTTGGCAACCTTCTGTAGCCTTAATAAATGATAATAGGAGTAAAATCATTTAACTTTTTACCTCATTGGTATTAATGTTTATGCTTTTGTGTATGTGGTCATACAGTAAGAGAAGGAATGGAAAATAGCATTCATGAAAATTCATGGAGAATCGCTTTTGTACTGGAATCATGGTGTCGGGAGATGCCCAGAAATTCCCTCCCTAGCTGTGCTTTTCTTTTATTCTTTATGTGCACGAGGGCATGGCACTGCTTTAGATGTGTGTTGGAATGTGATGTATTAAAGCACTTGGGTTATAGGAGTTTGATCACGGATGTATATATGCAGTTTGATGTTGCTTGTCTGTATGCTGCAGTGTATCTTCTTAAGCTCGAGATGCACGCATGTCAAGTTTGTGGTTGTGTTTCCAAGAAAGTATTTGTTGTGACATGGCCCCTGTTACTCTGTGTCAGCCTGCAGACTCAATCAGAAATGCATATATATGTGTAGACAGCTAAAACACATATCAGAACTACCATATGATGATGCCAGACACTATTTTAGCAGTTGAATGCTGCAATTTTAGTGCTGTTTGTACGGTATGTGTGTTTGTGTGTGTGTGTGCGTGTGTGCTGGAGAGAGAGGTAATGAGCGACAGATACAGAGCGAGAGAGAAGAGAAAAGACAAAAAAAGCAAGTTTCATACATCCATAATTGTCTTCCTCTGCCAGCATCAAACAGAGCAGGACACTGCTTATCAGATGGCACCTTGAAAGATACTTTATAATTTCAAATGCAGCTCAACAATGTGGTGTGGACACTTGCATAAATGAAACAATAAATATGCGAGGCAGAGGTAACATGATAAGAAGGGAGAGAAAGAGAAGGAGGCTGTCTGCTCAATTAGTAAGAGTTAAACAAATTGTCACCAAGAGAT
This sequence comes from Chelmon rostratus, assembly GCF_017976325.1. Taxonomy (NCBI): domain Eukaryota; kingdom Metazoa; phylum Chordata; class Actinopteri; order Chaetodontiformes; family Chaetodontidae; genus Chelmon; species Chelmon rostratus. Next base: position 22,758,074 of record NC_055661.1, read on the forward strand.
AAACTAATGATGAAAGCGATCAATAATATATTCTGATCTCTCACTGAGCGGCGACTCTCACCTGGAGGAACCTTGTGCAGCACTTTCTGTAGTATTTCCTATAACTCAGACAGATGCTGTATAGCTCTTTTCTCTCTCGCCCAATGGAAACTCTTTGATCAAAGAAACAATTTGTTTAATTGCCCCCAGCGGTGGAGCCAATTAAGAATTTAAACTCAATTAAGTCTTAAGTGTGAATTTTTTACTTGAAGTCGGATAATGATGCGGCCCAGACAGGAGCCCCTGTGGTGAGTACAGTCATTCATATGGAGGATTGCTTATGCGTTTAATTACTCTCTATGGCTTTTTCCACCACAAATAAAATGCCGTCAGAGGAAACAATTCAGATAATTTTTGTCAGCTTCAGCACATTTTTTTAAATTATGCATACACTCAGATCATACCTCAACACAACAATGACAGCATTCATGACAGCACTGCCTTGAATAGACATTTATATATCTATTTTTGCATATGTGTGATCCCTGAGTTTGTGTGAAAGTCACACTAACTTTCATATCATTGTTACAGTTCCCCTCTGAACCTACAGTATCTGACTCCACTCTGTAGTTGCACCAACAGACTGATTGTTAATCCACTTTGCCAAGAGCTACATCGCATTGCAGCTGTCTTATGGCAATTTCAAGCAGCTGATTTCCAGTAGCACCAATCAGCTACTTCATCAACCTTTTAAATAATAAATGAGTCATAAAGTTATGCAAGTACATGGCTGTAGCCACAGACAAGTTTTCCTTGCCAATAAATGAAAAACTGTTACTCTGATTGTGCAAGACTAATGGACTTTGGCAACTTGTCTGTAGAGTTGCTGCCAGTGTGTGCATATGCATAATAATGTTAGAGAGCAGAATTATTCTAATGAGCTTCTTTTCCTTTATGTTCCACCTTTAATCACCTACATTGGTTCAAGATGCCCCTATAGCCACAGGCAATTTAAATGTCAATAGCAAGTGAATGACCTGTAGCCCTGAAGGGTTTCTGTTTTCCCCTGAATAGTGATTGTCCAATCATATCATAACAACCATAATTAGGATACTTTGGATTTCTCCACATGCCAAAGCAAACCTTTCCGCAGCCTTTCCAAAACCAAAACAACAAAATTATTATGAATGGATCAAACAATTTGTTTATCTGAAGATCCTGCAAACTTTAGCGTGCCCAGCTAACAAGCTCACTACCAACAGGACAGTAGCTGCTTAACCCAGACATCTTTCCAAATCCAAGGAGGGTGGGGTGACTGGCTACAATCCAATCATAACCAGCGCATCCACTATGTAGTACAGTATTTAACTCCTGTGTTGGAGCTGGTCTTGGATACTATTATGTCAGAGTGAGGCTAATGTCAGTGGCCCTGTCCTGCCCTGTTGCCTGGCTGAAGGTTACTTTCCAAAAAAAAAAAAAAAAAAAAACCCAAAACAAACCCCTGCTAAACTCCTTATCCAAGATAGTCTCATATTTGCCAAACACACTGGTTAGTCCTCAACCCAAATGTCTTTTCTCTGGTTTCTCTTATTAACTCACCTGTTTAAATTATATTAGGGCCTAAAGTTTGCATTTTCGTTTGCACAGAGGCTTTGAGTGATAGCCAACTGCTAGGTTTCAGCAACCAGGCTTCATTTGGCCTAACTCAGCTCCACCCACGCTCCACCTGTCAGGCACTACCAAGATGGCCAGCGCCACTGTCACTGGGCTTCGCGATGGCTCCTCAGAAACACGGAGACTACATCCAGTTTTTTATGGTATATGGTAGCAACAGTAACTAATAGGGCAAGGCTTAGCGAACAGTCCATTAAGGATATGAGTTTGCACTATCAAAACCAATGGCTATACTGCAAATACCTTCCACTTTCTACTTATTATTAGAGTGAGTGACCTGTAAAGTGAACTGTGAGTGTGAAGCTTAGGCTACTTACAAGGGTTTAAATAATATTTCAAGTAGCAGCCAATCCTGGTGCTCAAGCTTATGTGTAGGGCTTCAATGTTGTATTTAAGCATTTGCACAAATTAGCCAGACCAGATAAAAGCACGAGGACTTAAACTGTGATGTAAACACAACATATTCGTTCCCTCAGTTTAATTCGCCCTGACAGACAGCTCATGCCAGACCGCTTTCCTGTTTATTACACAATGCTAAAATGAGGTGAAACACAGTGTGAAGAGAGGGCTCTGTGTGCAAGATTAAAGCTATGTTGATTTGACAGAAAGTGGAGGTTGTCTGGAGTTTAACAAGTCAGGGAGACACACATGCACACACACGCATACACACACACACACACACACAACACTGTGGCTGTTTCAGGACAGGACTACAAAGAATAATGCAGGTCCCAATGGACCTGAATTGTAGATTCCCCTCTGCCACTTCTGTCTCACTAACTCTTTGCCTTTTACCTCCCCCTCTTCCTCTGCTTCCCCAAACCAAGTCCCCTGCCACCTACCCTCTACTCATCTTCTGTCTCCTTTCTTCACAATGTTTCTTTTCTCTCTCTCTTCTAGTCTCAGCCGGCGGCGTTTGTTTTTTTTCCCTTTTGCCCTCACGGCTCCCCTCGAGCCTCTTTCCTCTTTCTTATCCCTCTCTGTCCATCTTGCCTTTTTTCAGGTCTCACACTCCCAAATAAAATTACCTATATTTAGATGATTGTGGTTGATCTTTCTGTACTTTTTTTTACTGAGATAACCGTCCCTTGAATACCTTTTGCATCAGTATGTTGAAGCACATTCATTTGTATGAAGCCATACAGTGCAGCCGCTATTTATTTTGTTTTTATATTGTAACTTTTTTGGGGTTTTCGGATCTGGAAACAACAGAATTTACATGTGAGCAGCATAAATACCACATAACATAGTTGTCAAAAAGTTGTCATGGGACACTGGTTCAGCAAAATTATCCAGTTTTCAGTTTTCTGCTAAAATAATGCTAAACTCTTCCATTGAATGAATTTCCTGAACATTATTAAGCCATTGCCTTAAGCCATTTTCTTGATATAGCTTGTTTTTTGCTGGCTACAAGCAAAACCTTTGCCAGATATCTGTTTCTTCCTTTTATAGCTTTCTTAATGTTCCCTAGTTAAATCACAGTGCAGTTGTCTGGAATGGCATATCCCATAATACCTTTTTAAGACTGAATTTATATTGTCCCACACAGGCTTTAGTTTAAACACGAGTTTACTGTAGTTCGTTCGAGGCCACCACAGTTGCCTCTATTTGGATTGTTAACCGTCTGTTCTGGATCTTCCAGGTGAATTCTCTCTATACTGAGTGAGTTAGTATATTGTTTTATATGCATCTTCTACCTGAGGTGACCAAAGCTTTAGCCTGGCTACATGCATCCACAATCATTTAAATCACACCATTCCTATCTATGTAGAGGTTAGTGTACACTTATCTATCTTAATCTTGAGAAATCTTGGTTGATATATAAAATCTAATGTTTGTGCATGTTTGCAGTTGTCTCCAGAGTCTGCACACAATAATTCATGTGTTTGTTATTCTGGGGGAACAGCACCTACGGCAAATCCTTGTGGTTGCTCCCACAAGGAGCAGAGCCGTTTACACTTACGCTGCATTACCAATAAATAGTCAATTCCCTGATGCTGAACTTCATAGACTCTCATGCTCAAATATTTACACCAAAATCGCTATTACCTGAAACTAATTAGCAATAATGTAGAGTGATTCTAGGCGTTTCTTCTGTACATGACGTTCATTCACCTAAGGACAGTATTATGATGCTATCAAAATGACATTTAATACTCCAGACACAGTGTCATAATACACAGCACGCTTCTTTTCAAAAAACTCTTACAACCAGCAATGTCAGTGAGAGAAATACAATTCTTGACACACTTAGATCTTTACAGACATCTCTCTCGAGCTTCAAAGGTTACGTATAAGGGGAACTGGCAGGTTAACAAAAGGCACATTAAGAGGGAACACAACATTCCTTTAAGGAAATGTCACCTCTAAAGATGTACGTTGACACCGGTATGTAAATGGAATGTAGAGCCATTTCAACTACAATTGTCCCCTCATGCTTTGATATGGAGGTTTACACCTGCCCTCCTGACGGTGTCTACTGAACCAGCATAGCTCCACAATGGCATAAATCCCTCCCTAAGCAAGCAGAGGGTACACAGAGCCTCTACCCCTGTGAGCGCCTGAGTCCTGAAAGTTATTCTCCAATGAGATCATTAGAGGAGGAAGAGCTAGAGGCGACCATATGGACACGACTGCAGCTCAGCTCAGTCCATTATTTAAATAAAGATCCTGGTATACGTCACCAGGAGGCTCCCTCCATGTGTTGGACAAGCACATGACAGTGATTTATAACAAAGTGGCATTTAAATTAAGAAAATGCCCATAACTGAATGATTTATTTTTGGCATCATTTTTTTTTGGTTTGGTGAAAGACAAAAGGAATATAGGACATTTTCCCCACCAATGAGGGTCACATTGACTTGAATATTTTTCCAGTTAAAAAGATGACACCACAGAGCAAGATACAAGAGCTGAATAACAATGACATGCAATACTGGTGCAAGCGAGCGCAGTCACCTTTATTAGAAATGTCATGAATAGACAGACGTAACTGTCTGAAAGGAAGCAAAAAGGTTGCAAATGTGCCCTGAAACCGCTGTTTGACCTGACACGGCTGTGTTCACCATGGCTTTTTTCTCTTTGAGTCATCAACTCTTTAGTGTGTTTCGAGATCAGAGGACAGTTTTCGCTTTAATCCTGCATAAACAGCTCATTTGAGCAGACGTTTTAACATTCAAACCAACATTCGCACTGATCTATATGACATGTATCTGACATTATGCATTACTGTAACGGCATGATCACCAGTTCTTTTAACAGTGGCATAATGGAGCCACTAAAACAGCAACTCGGCTGCTCTGTTGTTTCATTTGACTCCAAGACAAGAGAAAGATCAACATGAAAAAGAAGCAAATTCATATGTCCCCAGGCATGCTTTGCCACGCTAAAATATGCATAGGAAGCTGTGATTATTATGCCTGCCTCTCTCTATGGAAACTAATGGAGCAAGATGATTTGATTTTACACAAAGTGCAGCTTAAGATGCTGGTTATCAGTGTATTTCTATGACTGACTGTAGAAGACAATGTCTTTATTAGGGAAGGTAAAGGGATAAGTATAGAATATTCCCATATCAGAAAACACACAATTTTCTGTTTGTCTAAGATGATTTAAGGTATAGTACATTTATTGCACTATATTTTTCTGTTTTTGAGCCAATAACTGTGTCTTTTGAGTTGAATTTAATGACAGTAGAGATCCAAGAAACTTAAGATGCTGAATGAAGCGGCAGGAACTGCTGGAGGTCAGAGAAAAGTAAAGTGTGATGCAAGAGGACTGGAAAAAGAGGGCAGGAGTGAAATGATACGCACGAGGTAATTATGGAGTCTGAAGTGAATAGATGAATAGAGCCAACTGCCTCCCAATCCCAGATGAATGAGGGGCCCTGCAGCTGGACACCAGGCCTTTGGGCTGAAATATATCCACTCTTTTTCTGGCCCCAGATTGTACAAATTGTTCCCTGCGCTGGTCTATCTACACATGCTGTCTTTTCAGATAAAGCCAAGCCAGGGGGGCCAGAACGGTGTGCTGCATTTGGAGGCTTGATTATGCCGAGTGGCAGACTGAGTGAGGCATTTGGAGACGCTTCAGCAGACAGATCACTGCTGGGCCTCTATGGGTTGTGTGCTTGCCGTCCAGCAGCCGACCGTCACCGACAGAACTGCTTACTTGTTGACTGGCGACACTCAAAAGACCCCCTCCTCCCCCTGGATTGACTGAGCTGTCTGTGGGGAGCGGGAGGAAGATAAGGAGGGAAATGGGTGAAAAGATTACTGGGTAGAAACAAAAAAAAAAGGATGGATAGAGGAACATACAGTTGGTTGAAGTGTTTTTAGCGAAATGCATCCTTTATAATACCAAAAGCCAGTTCTGCTTTACTCGTTTCCATTTCATTTTTCTTTCTGCTTTTCCCTGGAGTTCAAATGTACAACTTTCAGCCTTTGTTCAGTGCGGTGAACAAGGCTAAATACGTACTGCCAGGTGTCCACTTCCATTTATTAGATGCTTTCTTCCTATCATCACTTCCCCACCCTCTTCCTCATCAGAGTCATTGGCGTGTTTGTGGATGAGTCCTCTGCAGTGTGAAACCGTGGCAGGCATCGTCCGTCTGGCTCTCTGCGCCGGCGCTTGCGATTTGTAGAAGTCACACAGTACACTGATTGCCAATAATGATGAGCTGGCGAAGAGAGGCAGAGGGAGAGATGAGGTGGTGATTGCTGCTACTCTGTGAGAGTCGATAATGGAGACTATATGCCATGTGCCATTATGTATCTTACTGTGTGCCCGTAACCCATATGCTAATTAATGCTGATTTATGTCTCATTATGTTGATTTATAACAGGGCTACAGGAGTGCTGTTGACTGCTGTAGAAAAAATGAGCTGGCTCCATTAAAAGACATGATGATGCTAGCGTAGCTCTCCCTCTCTGTTTTCAGGATCAGTGAACCTTTGTTTCATTGCTAAAAAAAATTCTACTTCGAGGGTCATGATGATAAATCTATATCATAAAAGTTTAAAACGAAGTCACTGGAGTGCCATACCGGTGATTTTGCACATTTTAGCTCATTAACTGCAAATCATGTGTACTTAACATTACTGCTGGCCATTTTCTAAACCATAACTTTGATTTCCTACTTTCCAGTCAGCCAGTGGTCTCCTTCATAAACTATGTAGATTAGAGACTTGAAACTTGCAAGAGATAATCCATCACGGTGAACATGCACCCACTTTTTTTTTGTGTCACACTCTGATTATTTTTGTATAGTAATTCATTTGGGAGTGTGGACCACTTTAAAAACTTTTCTTGGTGGTGCTTTGAGATTCAAAGGTTGATAGTCAGCTACTAAAAGGTACTGCATCCATTAGAGCTCAGCAAATAAGGAAATGCAAATTATATTTGATAATTACCTTTTTTTGCTACTTCCACTTGAGGCAGAAAAGTTGGGTGTGTATATATATATACATACATATATATATATATATATATATATATATATAGAGAGAGAGAGAGAGATGCCTGCCTCTCTCTATGGAAACTAATGGAGCAAGATGATTTGATTTAAGCTTAAGATGCTGGTTATCAGTGTATTTCTATGACTGACTGTAGAAAATGTCTTTATTAGGGAAGGTAAAGGGATACGTATAGAATATTCCCATATCAGAAAACACACAATTTTCTGTTTGTCTAAGATGATTTAAAGTATAGTACATTTATTGCACTATATTTTTCTGTTTTTGAGCCAATAACTGTGTCTTTTGAGTTGAATTTAATGACAGTAGAGATTCAAGAAACTTAAGATGCTGAATGTAGCGGCAGGAACTGCTGGAGGTCAGAGAAAAGTAAAGTGTGATGCAAGAGGACTGGAAAAAGAGGGCAGGAGTGAAATTACATGCACGAGGTAATTATGGAGTCTGAAGTGAATAGCTGAATAGAGCCAACTGCCTCCCAATCCCAGATGAACCTTGAACTAGATGAACTTTAAACCTGCATTTAAGTCATTATGTGAGCCCCCGAGTGACAATCCATCAGTGACATATGTTATATAGTTGATAGGGTCTTCATGTTAGCAAATATCTGGCTATTTTCTTACACATTTAGCATACATGGGGCAGCATTAGCATTCATTTTGTGGTCTGTTTCAGGTCACCTGGGTTCAGCATTTGAAGATTCCTTTGTTATCACATGCTGTCATACTTCGTACACTGTGCGACTGTAAACTGCATGTGGAGGTGACAGGACAATTACCTGACAGGAGAACTGATCTAAGATCGATTTTTTGGCCCACACACACACACAGTAAACCTATGATAGCACCGGAAGGACATACAAACTCCACACAAAGAGGTATGCCCTGCCGCAACTGGGAATCGAACAGTACTGACCACTGAGTGGCTCCCTATTTTTGTTTTGGTCTCCACCAACTTCTGAGAGGAATTGAAAGTGGTTAATGAGAGTGATGAGACTGAACCAAGAAGGTTCATAAAACCAAAACAATGAGCTGAAAGATGCTGAAACACTCTGTTGAGCTGAGAGGGACTGCGGAGACGGGTGATAATTATCTGTGGGTTTGTCGCTAAGAGTGACACCATTCATGTTAGACATAGTCATTTGATTCATTTCTAATGTAAAAGTCTGGATTAGAATAGCTTTAAAGAAGAGTTTTGAAAAATTAGCAACACAGTTTAGCTAAATTGCATGTCACAATGAATTTATCAACCTGGTACGGATGTGCAATGGTGGCTAACATTGTTCCATCCTTTAAGAAAAAATCTACATCTTGAAATAAAGTGAAATGAATTGTAGGAACAGTCCAAAAAACTTAGGAAATGGTTAGCAGGGATGTAAAACATATGCAATTTGTAGTTAATGGTCTAAAATATGCAAACTACTGAAATGACATTACTTCAATAACAACAGCTGCTACTTTGTAATCCCTTCGAGAAACAATTTGCACCACCAAATGCCAGAAAATGCCTACTGATCATACATACATTAAACTGTAAAACAGCTAGGATTTCATTTTGGGCAGCAGGCTACACTCATGCAAATATAGCTCCACGAATGTGTTGATATTCTGTAAGAAAACTGTGAAGCTGGCATCCGATCTTGCCACTGTCTTACCACCAAGCTTCCTGGATTTGTAGCTCAAGAGATTGGCTGACAACAAGCTCTGGACCGTGATGGACACATTTACAGCTGGCTTTTTCACTCAACTGTACTCTTTACTGTTTACTGTAACAGTCAGTACCTGTGCATTTGCAGGCTGCGTCGAGTGCTGGAGGATGAGGAGGTCCCGCTCCCTCTACAGAAGCTGTTGCTTGGGTGACAAGGCAGCTTTTAAACAGTAAGATGATAGCATTGCCTGTAGAGGCGGGTACAACTGAAACAAAGTGAGGATATTCTGTTCTCGGGAGAGGAAGGGGTCTCTGGTGTCAGTGCTGACGGGGCTGTACAAGCTAAGCATCTCCTGCTTTGGTTTGTAATACAACCAGGCCTCAGGATGCAGTCTTTGATCATGACATTGTCTCTCTGCTCACAGCTATTGTTTGAAATTGAGCTTTGTCTGCTGCAATGAACAGCTTTGTGTCAGTTATGGAGTCACTCAGTGTTGGCCAGAGTGGACTGAGTGTTTTAGCAACACTCCAACAGATTGAACCCCTTGCGTGGTGTTTTTTAGGGAAATGTTTACTTAATCTTTTTTTTCCAATGGAGCTACAATCATTATGGTATGACTGATGCTATTAATTACCAAGTAACAGCCTTGACAAGATAATATCGAGTCGGCCCACAGTAAGACAAAATATAAAGCGGGTTTGCATGTTGTTCTCTCATCCCAGAATTTCTTTTTTAATGACACATTCAGTCTGTTTCCAGGGAATCACAATTAAGTACATTGCAGTTATTTATGCACAGAGTGTGATTTTCTCTGATCTTTCCATCTGTCAGCCGACAAGACAGGAGGGGGAGAACTGTTGTTAGTTTTTGATAAGGGCTGCCGGTAGACACACAACCAAGAGGTGGTTCCAGAGTAATGCCCTTAGAAATGACACATGTTACTGTTTGAGAGCCATGAGAACGGATCTGGGAAGTGGACGTTCTGACTAAATATGCCAAAATATGGAATTTCCATCATGTGCAACATCACCTTGCAGCTGCATTTTAGCAACATCGGACTGGTTTCATAATATAAGACATTTTGGTGTTAAGGACTGCAACAACTGGAAGACTACTTCCACAGCAGTCGTACAACCGCTGACCATTATTAGCGCTAAAGTTAAATATAGTTAAAGCACCCAGAAAATGTTTTCCCCATATTTGAGGGGGAAAAGACACATTTTCGTGCCATCAAATGTCTGTAGGAGGTTCAGCGAAATTAAATAAACAAGATCATGCCAGTTCTGCACAACATTATCTTATAATTGTATAATTTTGTCATAAAAATATATAATACAATATATATTACGTAATGTAGGATTAAAAGTTATTCATAAATTAGCTTCCAGACTGACTTCCAGCTAGTTTACTGATGTTTTGTGAAGAATGCACATTTTGTTTATTCTTTGATAACATGTATCATTGCACTGATAAGTTAAGCATCGGTGCTGTTGACATTTGTCATGATAAAAACATGTAAGCTATAGTTACAGCTACAGCACCAAGTAAGCTAACTGAACATCCTGCGGTAGGTTTACACCAAAGAGTGTCTTTTTAATCTAATACCTGCCACGGATGTGGTAGTTTCAGGCCATATGACCACTTCATAGTTGTGCATATATGGTCCCAATTTTGAGAAATATGTAGTGCATTATGTGAAAGAGTGTTGGCTATGAGTTTACTACAGCTGTCAATAGCAAATGTGGCAAATGAAGAGATACAAGCAGACATGGAATGAGCACAAAATGGGAAGGCTGCATAAGGTCAGTAAAGTTGAAACTTCTAGATTTAACTCAAGGCTGTACAATACAGTGCTAGATTGTATTATTATGTCCACCGCTGTACATTTGTACTAAGACCCCTATAAAAACATATATTGGTATCATGTCGGTGCAAGCTGGCTTTGGTTTGGTTGCTTTGTATCAGGCTCATACTCTGCCTGCGAACATCATTAAACAACAAGCCAAAGTTTCTCTGCTCCCCACCTCTCCACCAGGTCAGTCAGATGCTCTCTGATTGGTCATCTGTTTATTACATACAGAGCAAAGCCCAGCTAACAGCCTCTCGGCTCCTCCCCCCTGAGCTACATTAATAGATCACCTGCCCCCACCTGCACAGCTTCATTACTCCCTCATTTACAGCTTCTCTGGTCTGCTGACTGTTCTCTTTTTCCACGGTGCATCACAGCCCTCCCGGTGCAGTTGTCTCAGGCCTCACCAGCGTCTCCCCACTCTTTGTCTGCCTCCCTTCTCTCCTTCTATCACTCTCTACCCCCATCCTCCCTCCTCATTTTCACCATTAGGTCATTTAACCCTTCATGCAGGCGGTTTGCAAGTGACGTTACTGTAAATGACCGCATGCAGTTTGTTGATGTAGTGTTTGTGTCAGTCGTTTCTGGGTCAGTGAGCTGCGGAGTCCAGATGGGCACCATGAGTGACCACATATGATGCACACGTATCCCTCCCTTCATCCCACACACATGCACTGTTTACAACCTCAACCCAGCACTCTGTTTCCCTCCCTCTGCTGAGTTGCTCGCCAGTGTTGCTAACCACAAGGCTCTCTAATGAATTAACAAAGCCAATAATTCAATAGAAAAAAAAGCCTACAAATATTGGCAAACAAGCTCAGAATCCTTTTCCTGCCTTGTTGTAAATACTCAATGAAATAGAGCTTATTCATGCATGTGGGGGTGTAATATTGCAATAAGAATAACAAACTAATTGACCTATAATCAAGCATAATTACTGAGTAGGCATTTTTTGATTGGCTTGCCATACTGAATTGTCCATATTCTTTCCCTCTGTTTCTGTGAGATGTTTCTTATTGCTTTTTTCATTGACCTTGTGTGGTACAAAACTTGTGTGTGGCCTTATCACAATCATACACAAATGTTACCTGTGCAAGTTTGCCAGTGTGTGTGTGTGTGTGTGTAGTTTCACTGTGAATAAAAATGTGTTGAATCCACACTGTCTCTAACATGCACGCACACATGCATTCAAATGCAAAAAAACCCACCTCAACCTGCCCAACCTTTTATTTTCTTGTTTGTGTTGACTGGATGTGCATCAATTTCAGCTTTCTTTAAATGAAGGCAGCTGGTGTGAGTCTGTATCCTGCTCCCTCAAAAGATTAGCATGCATTCTTCAGCATGGTTATGCAACTTATTAAACATATTTCTGTCTCTGTGACAGTGAAAATGCAAGGATTTCTCAGGCTAATTAGGAGCAGCAGAGTGTCTGGGTTGGCTGCAGCAGATGTTTTTGTATCCTGTTGAACTAATTTAAACTCAGAACAACAAATCGTGTGATTGCGATTTGTAGCCACTCCATCTACGTTTCTTTATGGGTGGCGTTGTTGGTCGGCCACCACCTTCGTTAATTTTTGGACAGACATTCGTGTTCCCCTGACTTTGCAGCTCCAGCGCCACCATGAGGCTGACATTTCTGGTCCGTACTGAAATACCTCATGCCTATTAACTGGTGGTTTGGGGCCAGATATTCAATTCAATTCAATTTTATTCATGTAGCGCCAAATCACAACCGAAGTTGTCTCAGGACACTTTCCATATAGAGCTGGTACAGACCAGCATAGACCCAACAGTTCCCTCATGAACATGCACTTGGCAACCGTGGCGAGGAAAAACTTCCTTTTAACAGGCAGGAACCTCAAGCAGAACCAGGCTCTGGGTGGGCGGCCATCTGTTTTGGGGAGAGAGAGAGAGAGAGAGAGAGAGGGAGGGGGGGAGAGAGGGAGAGAGGGCTCGGGGGGTGGACAAAGATTCAGTCTCTGATACCAAGATTCAATACCTTGTCTTTAATTAGCCAATGCTCGCATGCCAGCACACTAAACTAAGGTGAACATGGTAAACGCTATACCTGCTAAACATTAGCATCCTGGTATTATCATTGTGGGCATGTTATTATGCTAATGCTAGCATTTCGCTCAAAGCACTGCTGTGCCTGTACAGGCTCACAGCTGCGAGCACGTCTGTAGACTTGTTAATATGAAGTTGACTAAATGCAACAAGAAGCACAGTGCAGGTAAACTCTTTGATGCATAGCCAAATGGAGTCATTGGCACTCTCAATTAATTGTTGCTAATGCTCACTCATTGGGTTTAAACACAGTTATTGTTTTTTATTGGAGCTACAGAGAAGACAGAGCATTTCAGATCGGAAGACAAATGAGAACATAAAGCTTGAACAGCAGAACTCTGTTGGGGCGTCTGTATGTCTGCTGACCTTTTCATTCATTTCCACTCCCTCACAGACATAAAACAAGTGACAGTTAGTTACCGAACAAATGTATCTTATGTTCATTCTAAATGAATGTCATGGCTTTGTGGTGCATTGTGCTGATGACTTTGTTCACATACATTTCAAGATGCCCGCCCACGTACTGCGTTTGGAGATATTTTCACTGAGTTTCTGGGGATGCGAAATGCTCTGTTGTTGTCATTAAAGCTGATTTGGGCTTTATGATTGTTACGCCTTCAGAATTCAATCTTTGCGCAAACAAAAGCACAGCCCCTGTCTCAGACGAGGAGGTAGGAGTAAACTTTATTTCAAAATCCTCTCAGGGACAAACACATTTCTGTGCTGTTCCTAATTATTCTGTTGGGTTTCAGGGGTGGCTGGACAGTGTTTTAAGAAGCCAATACTGCAGGGATTAATTTCTCTCATGCTTTGCCTAATTAAGGTATTAACAAAATGTAATAAACTCTTGCCAGAGGATGCGTCCAAGCAGCGCATTGCTTATAGCTCCAGCCACCACATCAAATATGTATTTAATCTAAGTATAATGTAGTGGCTACACAAGATAAACACATTTACCCAGAGCTATAAAGCCCACGGATCGATATAAGCTGTTTCTTTGTTTACTCTCTTGTTTGTAGTTTGATTGCCTTCTGGTCATTCCGGGAAGTGGAGAAGTAGAAAGAGCAGAGAGGTAAGGAGTAAGAAAGTGTAGGCAGAGAGAAAGGAAGCACCGTCTCGGTCGTCTTCATCATCATCTCAAGCATCATCATCATCAAAAGGTCTTGGCCTTTTGAAGAGCCTGCGTGTGAAGAGATCTGATAAGCCAGAGCTTAGGGGTTTGTGGCGCTGGAGTGCTTTTGGTGTCAAACCCACTGGAGAATCTGTCTGGCTCCAGCTATTCTCTAATGCAGTCGACAGTCTCAAGCACACAGCCAACAATAGTTTGAGTGTAACTCGCATGTGCTGCTTTGAACAGGATGAGGACTTCAGCTGTCCCTGCAGCACGGCAATTATGCCATCAACAAACTGTCTGAAAACATCAGATGATTTGTAGCAAGCGATGAGTTGCGCCTTTAAAATTCTTCTCCCGCAGTGATCATTAAAGTTGCATCTCATGTTTTTTAATCTCATCTTAAATCAAATAATATTCCCACTATCATTCTGCTCCATATATCTGCTGTATCATGTCATGTACGTCACTGTGTGTTTGGTTAACAATATTCTCAGTACGTGTGTGTGTGTGTGCGTGTTTGTGTGTGTGTGTGTGTGAGGTGACTGTGACTAACAGTGCTAAAAAAGGCTTTTCATATTGGGAGTTAGCTCACTTTGATGCTTAAAAACAGGCTCATGATCCGCATAGACAGCTTTGCACAATGCTTAGCGTCACAGTTCAGGTTCTTCATGCTGATCTGAATTTTTTATCCTTAAACTGTCTTTTGTGGTCCAAGAAATATGCATTTCTCTCACGGTCAGTTACTGAATAACTTTTGCATGCTTTTTAACTCTACCAGGCACGACTAATGGTCTCTTTTCTGCTCTAACAAAGCTTTGAATAAACTGCAGACCATTCAAAATGCAGCATTATAACTGCTGACTGTGGCCAGAAGAACAGAATACATTACACATGTTTTAAAGTCCCTTTATTTTCTGTTGTTTTTCATAATATACTTTAAGATACTGCTTGTTTTTTTAAATCTCTCCGGGGACCAGTACCTGAATACATAACACTTATGCTTATAGGCTCAAGTCTGGTCCAGATCTCGCCATTATTTGGCCTTTTAGATGATCCTGATCCAGGACTAATACCTTTGTCAAAGCAGGCTAGACTGCCACACACAATTTCAAGTATTAGTTTATAGCCTGGCATTTACATAGTGGCATACATCAGATGAGGCCAGCATCAAGCATTTTTTTAATTTCCTCTCCATGATGACTTTTCTTATCATATTTTACCATTTCTTGATATTCTTTTACAAATAAATATGCTTTACAACAGCTCATTGCATGATGAATCTACTTTTTGACATACCTTACAGTACCATAAAGGTCAGGAGGAAATGTATTTAAATAACCCTGATGGTGATGCTAGACAATGGTCAGAAGGTCACCAAAACCATTAGGAATCATCTTCTGGGGACCTCCATGCTGCTCTCGTAGAAACTGAAATTCTCTTTAATTGTTTTGTGTCAGTAATCAAAGCCAAGTCAAAGATTTCTGTGTGTTATTACAACGGAACTTTAATTATCTCCCATAGAAGAAAAGGCTTTGTTTATTATGTGAACCAGGTGAGACTGGAGATGCACTCAGTTTCATGCTTTATTGCTTATTATATGATGATTTTTCAGGCTACATCTTTGAGTAATATTGAGTTGTGATTTAGAAAAGGATTTCATTCGTACACCTGGGGACAGAATACAAACTCCTTTGTTAGTATGGTAATGTTGTGTGTAAGAAGTTGTGCTGTTGTCTGACAAATGCTCTACCAGTGCAGTCGTACGTTTTCTGTCTTTTAAGTCCTCGCGGTCTCTCCAGTGTTGTGTGTGGATGAAACAATAATATGACTAACTGTATGCAAAACAGTCAGGCGCTGTGGGGACTGGATGATTCACAACATATGGAAAGGTCGGAAAGATGTGATTTTTAAATGGCAATCAGCTGTGTTTTAAATTGGTGCCTCATGTTTTTTAAGGTAGATCCTTTGAAACTTTTATTTGTGGCGTGGTGAGGATTTATTCTAGGTATATCATGGCGTTACGCAAGTTTCCCATGTTCTTGTGAACACACTATTACACTGCAGAACTAAACCTCTTCAGCACCATGGACAGCTCCTTGAGTCTTGAGAGGCTGTATTGATGCACGACTATTCCCCCCTTCAGTGACCTTCATACAACAGACCCACTCAAGTTATAAAAAGCATGCATCTTTTTTAATGATGAAATCACACTGCTTGTAAAAAGAAAAAATAACAGTTTTTTGGGTTAAACTGAGAAAATAAATAAATAATGGAAGCAGCCCGAGCTATGCGTGAATTATACAACTCTGCTGAACAAAGCGTTAATCTCCCTGCACGCGGCGTGGCGTCTCGTGGGGGATCATTATTCTTTATATGCAACAAAGCGGTGGGTCGCTCGCGCTGCCTGCGAACGAAACACCACTTTGCAAGTGCTTTTAAATGACCGCGGGCAGCACTTTTCAACTGCGCTTTTTTTTCTTTTAAAAGCACCATAATAATGATCTGTGTGCTAACTGCCATGCAAAGATCAGCACACCTGAGATGCGCGCGGGGCCATGCTGCATGGTTCAGGTCAAATTCTAAGTCAGGTGAAACACGTTGATTCAACGTTTGCGGTTCAAGCCTGCCAACTAAATCCGAGGCAGTTTGAGCTCTTAGGCTGATCTTATTTGATAGAGTTAGCCCAGCGCAGGTCGGGGTCGCGCTGCACTGCCAAACAAGGTAATTCTATCCCGAAGGTTATTAATTAGCGCTCAGACAAAAGACAAAACGGGATTATGGGCCCGACAGTGGGACAGAGATGCCAAATCACGTCTTTCTAACCGAACCCTCTCCCTCCCTCCCTGTCTCATAGATTACATCAGGGATCGGGACTAATAGCTTTGTGGGTGTCCCGCATGAGATAATTTATCACACCGAACAAACAACAACACAACAGCGGATCATCATCCAGATAGTCTCCGCAAATGTACATCCATGAAGCGGTTTCGAATGAAGTTTTGGTATTTGATCGCGTTGGATGCAGGAACTTTACGTCAACCTCAGGGCCAAAGCAGCCCCCACCTCCTCCTCCCCCTCCGCCTCCCTCCTCCTCCCTCTCTATCCCCCTCCATCCCTCTCCTGATATTTGAATAGAGAGCCTGCGGAGCACTCTTTTGTTCAGTAGCGCTCAGCTGCTGGAGAGGTGAGCACCACTCTGGCGCTCATCCACTCATCGCGGCTGCTGCCTCGGCTCGTCTCCGAAAGAAGCGCGGACGCACTGCTCGAGACGGTCACCCGCTGCACGCAAAGGCGACACCGCGCAGCCCGGTCTCTGCCCCCCCCTACCCGGCACCCAGAACTGCTGCGTTTTACACCCGCACTTGCAGGGCTTTTACGCATCGTTGGATGCTTCAGCTCCCCCGTCTGTGGCGCTACCACCTGCACCGTATCAGACCGACGCTCCTGCAAGGCTCCAGCATCGCTCTACATTCCTGTGGACTGGACTTCATCCGAAAGGTGAAGGCGAGTTGTTTTAGCTGCTTTTTGTTTGCCATTTGGACTATAGAATCAGCAAAGTCTATTTCATGTTGCTGTACTCCCACATACACAAGCAAAAATGGTGTTTTGCAGCTTATGTTCACTACAGTCGGTGATGAATTGGAGAGGAGCTTGTCAGTACTGTTCAAAGACAAAGATCCAGGATCAGAATCACAGGTGCACTAAGACATGTTTAAGAGTATTGTTCATGCATTCTTAAAATCACTTTATATTGCTCTGTGTAATGCTTACACATCTGGCCGATTTCTAGAAAAATTAAGCATTTTGCCATGCTGGAAATGTATTAAAATTTTAAAAAAGACCTTTATTTTCACTATTTATTTTTTTTTTACTTTATCCAAATTCATCTTGCCACCTGACATGGGGAAATAAGGGTTCCTATTTCAAACACATAATGTACTATTTTCTGACCATAGTGCACCCCTTTGTCATTTTTCTGCCTGTTTGTATGATGTAATGACTGTTCAATTATGCTGCATCTGTCACCACGTAATAAATGTGGCAGGCTAAAGTGTCACCCCCCCTTTGGAAGCTACTTATGTTGAGCAGCTGAAAAAGATATTCATTCAGGGTCACTGTAGGAATTGGATGTGTATGATCAGACACTTCTTGTAGTAAAAAAAAACCCTGTAAGCCTCCAGGTGAGGCAGACAGGGATGGAGGGAGCTGCTGGCTCAGGTGAAAGTCGATAGGCAGTGCAGCCAGGGCTGCCGTTGCTGTCAGCGAACCAACGAGGGAAACCCGAGACATTATCTTTGATGGCATTTACAGTCCGCCAAATGGGTCTCTCAGTTATTCCTGTTGGAGGAAACTTTGCCCCCGCTGCACAGCAGCACCTCTTGGCTACAAAGTGATATAAGCGGAGGAGGTCCGGGCACGGCTGGGTAGCCACAATCGTGAACCGCAACATGCCTTTAGTGGGCTATCTAGCACTGAGGGATGGTTTTGTTGAGGGTGAAAAGAAAACGTTGGCTTTGCTTTTTTTTCTTCTTCTGTTTGTCTTCCTTTAAGGAGTGTATGGCAGTTTGTCAGATAGAGAATGGCAGCAAGAGTAGGAGCAGGCTTGCTCATGACCCCCTGGGAAATTAAGCAGAGCTTCAACCAAGCAGTTTGTGAAATGGTTACTAGACTAGTCTCTCTCTCCTTCTCTTCCTCTTGTTCTCTTTCAGCCTCTTGTCCTGTCTTTCTTCCTCTCAGTGCATGTGTGTGGTGTGTGCACACACATGTCTGCAGCACACACGCACAATCTACCTACCGTATCTGCCTTAGCAGGATTGATCCCACTCTTCCTTTCCTCTGATATTTCAACCCTCCTGTCGGCCTACGCACGTGCGATCCTGTGTTTGGCCTCATCGTTGGCAGGGTGATCATTAATGTGCAGTGGCGAGCCGGTACCTGCAGAGAGGCTGGCTGATGGATCAGGAGCTTTTGTTTCCCAGTTGATGCAGAGCAGCACCACAGAGATCACAAAACACCCAGCTTCATTTTCATTCTGTGAGTGACTGTAGATAAAATGTTCCCTTCTCACTGGTTGAGCGGCCATGTGCATGCCTTTGTATGAGTGTGTGTGTGTGTGTGTAATGCTTGTGTGTGGGAGCTGCTGGTCACCTCTGTTGCCAGTTCCTGAATTGTGTCAGCTCCTGTTGCACTAATAGGATCTGGCTGTACATTTAACTGTTCTTTAAGTCATTGTGCTGGCTTTTGCTTCTTTCTGCCTCTTGCACTCTCATGCATATTGTAGAAGGCCTCCGTGTTTGTCTTTCTGTCTTCCTCCCCTCTCATCTGTCTGTTTCTTTCTCTCGTCTCGCTCCGTTTGAACTCTGTCACTCCTGCAGTGGATCACAGGCTTGTGCCGTTAACGCCATTGTTCTCAGAAGAGGTGTTCCTTTCTGTGGTATTGCCAGTTCACTGCCCCTATTTTCACATTTTCTGTGTGATGAGGCATTACAATGGATGAACAATATTCCTTTAGAGAGGGGTTCATTGCTTCTTAGTGGCTCTGCTCCAACTCTGGCCAAGGCCAAAAGCTGCTCAGAAATGTTGTCATCACACCATGGGAAAACAACAGAAAGAAAGGTGGAAAGAAAGTGAGGGAGGGAGGGAGGTACTGAGAGAATTTTACAGAATTATCTGCTCTTTGCACGAGGTTGTGTTGTCACACATTTCAATAATGTGTCTTTTCTGCCTGGCTGCGCTCAGCTTAGTGCAGACACTTGTAGCGGAAGACGTGAATGGGAAAGAATTCAATTTTGCACTTGAGCAGTGTCCAAGCAAGTGAATAGAAAACTGTGAATTTTTACAGATTTTGCAAACGTAAGACATTAATATTCCTACAATGAACCTTCTGCTATGCTTAAAACAAACAAAGCCACCCTGGCTCAGGATGAAACGAGGGAGAGCAGCCAAGCAACTGCACAATATCAGTAAAGAGGATCTCTGGGCTGGAGTTTGGCTGTTGGCTGGGCCTCCAGCTACAAATCCTATCGTTGGAAACGTGTGGTGCTATGAGTCCATTGTGATCCTGCAGTTGCTAATAGCTGGCTTTAGTCCTCATAATTCCACGGTGGAAAAAAGAGATATTTATTAATGAGTGGGTTTTTTTGTGCTTTTGGAAATGGATGTAGCTTTTTTGGGTGTAGTGGTAGAAGGGGTAGGAGGGATGCTGGAAGCTTCCTGCAGAGAGAGACTAATTTACAGACTTGGATAACCCTGATCCAATTAAGCAGTGAAAACACTCACAGCGGCTTACACACACATTTGATTCTGTTTGTATAAATGATAGAGTGTGTGCTTTGTGCTGCCTGTTAAAGTTCAGGTTTGTCTGTGCACATGTATGTAGCAGTGTAGCCTGTTAGCATATATGACATAGTTCATCTTTTAGATTTGGCACCTCCATCCCACCGGTCAAGGGGTGCTTTCGTCGGCTTAATGAAGGCTGTACCTTTGCTCACCGGAGGACGTCAGTCTGCTTGATCGACAGCTCCTCCTGTCCTTCTGCTCCTCCAGCCTGACACCGCCGAGCAGATGGAGCAGAGCCTAAGTGGGCTGCTGGTAGCTTTGCCTTGGCTAATAATATAATAGCCTGGCATTAGCCATATTGAACTAGCCACCATACCTAGAGCCAAGCAAATGAGCAGTGCAGCTGGGGCCCTCGTGGCCAGTGGCAGAGCAGACAAAGCCCAGAAGGCACAGAGGGAGAAAAAAAAAGGTAGTTTACCACAATCCCTCCAGACGCAGCTCGTGAATATTCATCAAGACCCCCCTCCCCCTCCCCTCCCCTCCCCAAACCCAGCTCTGCACCCCTCTCCCACCAAATGTATTATTCAAAGGAAGCATTTTCCCTATTAAATACTATAAATAAATAATGACATCTGGTAACAGTTTTTGTCTGCTGAATTAATGACAGGGCCACAGTCGAGTATCTTCCAGTGATTGGAGGAGGGGGTGTGGAGGGGGGATTTCCTTTCAGCTACCTTTCCTCTCCTGGCCTTTCCTTTGTCTCACCAGTTGGGTGCGATGCTTCCTTTGTTAAAGTCAGGTGGCAAGTCAGCAGAGCTGAACTGGACTGCATCTCTATCAGTCACTTCCTAAAAACACCCTGGAAGAGAAGCAGATACTACATAGCTGTTTATTTTAGCCTTATGCCAGTGTTCTCCTGTCTGAGCTAATCCTCAGAAAAAGAAAAGCTCCCCGCTGGCTCTTTGTGTGGTTTCAGCACCGGACAGCTCCTGAAGCATTGTCTGTCTCCTCTACCCCGTACTCTCTCTGCCCTGGTTAACAAAAACCTTGACAGGGCACGTCTTCACACACAATGATTGACTGAAAGATGCATCACTGAAGGATATCAAGTATGTAATGTTAGCATCATTGTTGTACAAGCTCTATCTGTCAGACTCTGCTTGAGAGGCCTACAGATGGCCAATGTTTTCCACTCTTGTGTGCCGCGGTTCCCAAAGAAGAAGTGCATTTTGTTGTGTGTGCACAAGTGTTGGATTTTAATTTGTGGTGGCACAAAGGAATCCCTGAGATATGAAAAATGGAACTAAAGCTAAAGGAAAGCAAGACATAAGTGGGTAGAAAAAGAGAAACGAACAGTGATTTCTGTCTGTCTTCTTCTGCCTCGGCTTGCCTGCCTGGATTCAACACAGCGGGGCTATTTATGAAGCCGAGGCACCAGTGTGATACTTATAAGGCTCTTCTTGCTAATCAGAGATCTAGCTCTGGGGTTGCTGAAACCAATCACAGGGATTTATTGGAGAGAATAGGAAAGTAGTATAATTAATTTCATTCAGATCCCTCGCACCCAGGTCGGGCTGAGCCACGCATGCTGACTTCCCATTTGACACCATGGCTTTGTTGGTGTGCAGGGTTTGCATGTTTGCCAGTGCAGTATTTGACTTCTGTTGCCATTGATATTGATAATTTTTTTTTTTTTTGCACAAAATTAGACACAATGTGACTCTCCCTCCTTTGTGTTATTCAAACAAATAGTGAAAGGTGAATGCTGGAAGAACATTATGCGTAGAATGCCTTAGTGCATAATTACTGTAAAATATTGTGCCTTCAAAAGGTTTGTTGTTGGTGTATTTTGTTCTGAAAAAAAAAAATCAGTTCTGCTTTTTATTCCATACACCAAGCGGGAAGAAAACAGGTTTCTCTAATCCTCCCGTCTGTCTCCCTGTAGGCGCAGAGCTGTGAATCACATTTTTCTTAAAGGTTTTTTTTATCGTTGTGTAATACTGCCTTTTAATGTTTGCACATCATTCAATTTTTTTAATCATCCAGCTTCATATATTCTAATAAAGCCACATGCGTACAAACACACACTAAGGTACATGCACTAAAACACAACAACTAGTTAGTGACAGGAGTGTCAGCTTACTAAAACTTAATATATGATAAATCTGTTTTGCCAGCAAAGCCAAATCAAATCTGCTTATGTTGACGACATTTCAACAATTCTACATTCAGTTGAAGGAAAGTAATGGCAAATAAATAAAGATAAGATGAGAGAGGAAAATATCACCAGGGACACAGCATGATGTTGATATTGTGGTGTTAACAGCATGGTGTTAATATGCTTTCAGTTAAATGCTACTACCAGAACTAAACACAAAGTACAGTTGAGGCTCGTGGAATGTGTTTAGTTTCGCAGGTATTTGGTCGTAAATCAAACGGCTGTGCAAATGAACCTGATGACGGATATCTGTGCCCGATCTTATGAAAATCTGCCCAATAGTTGTCGAGACACTTGCTGAGATGTTTCAGTCAAGTGGCGGACCAACTGACAAATCGACGCTGCCGTCCCGAGAGCCATGGGGCCGCCATGGCTAAAAACCACAAAGAATGAAGCACTTTGGTGAAAAAAGCCATCAGTGGGGATTCAAACAGATGAGAGACAGATGGAGATGCAGACTTCGATAGACGGAGAAACAGCCAGAGTGAGCAGCGGCAGCTGGACGACCTGCAGCCCTCACCAGGTGGATTTAGTCAATTGTGTCCAAACTCAGCCTTTGGGTGACACTTGGATTTGTACTCCATGTCGGT
This sequence comes from Chelmon rostratus, assembly GCF_017976325.1. Classification (NCBI taxonomy): domain Eukaryota; kingdom Metazoa; phylum Chordata; class Actinopteri; order Chaetodontiformes; family Chaetodontidae; genus Chelmon; species Chelmon rostratus. Next base: position 22,780,962 of record NC_055661.1, read on the forward strand.
TTAGCCACCTGACAGATACCAGCAAATCTCCTCCTTCAGAGGTTTAGCCCTGTGTGTATATACATGTGGTTGTGTGTGAGCACTTTTGTGAGTGCGTGTGTGTGTGTGTATTTGTGTGTGTGAGCGTACACGTCAGTGGAATCCAGAGATGTACTGAGCTGAATAGAATGAGCCGGCAAGCTTAGAAAAAGGGTGAAAAGGCCAACGGGAGAGCTACCTTCATGTTGGCAGTGATCATCTTTTAGCTGCAAAGCATCTATCTATCTATCTATCTATCTATCTATCTATCTATCTATCTATCTATCTATCTATCTATCTATCTATCTATCTATCTATCTATCTGTGTGCTTTCTAGTCATCTGTCTCTCTGCAATAAACAGAAGGAAAATTATTAGGCTGCCTTGTTGAATGAAAACTGAAGACGCCATCAAATTGATTTTAATATGGAATTGGTCAGATGTCCTGCCAGTAGAGTCGCTAGTCGTTTTGCAGTCAGTAATAAGATTGCCAATGCTCCGCCAAAGTGGTTTTTACATGGAGCTATGAAGCGTGCTGCCTTCAAAGCTCAGAGGCATTAGAGTCGATGGTAGAAGTGGCGCCAGCAGATGTGCAGGTGTGTGTGCGTGTGTGTGTGTGTGTGTGTGTGAGCAAGTAAAGGTCCGAAACTTCTGCTCAAGGACTGTGCCTAATGCGGGAATTAGTTTGTAAAGGGACGAACAGTTTTTGAGGAGAAAGGATATTTATTTTGCCAGCGTTTCTCGCATTGTTTATGAGAAAAATGTGATTTCCATTCAAATTGCTTTCGTCAACACAGAGCAAGCGAAGAAATAAAAACACAGTCGTGTTTTGTGTCTTTCCAAATCATCGGAGAACCAGTCAGTCACCGGGTCAGCCAATAGTCCGGCTGAATACGGAGGTCACTTTTTGTGGTCGCAGATTATAATGTGCAATGCTGTTAAACAATTACCAATATTTTTAACCTCTACACACAAACTCCCCATGGCAGTTTTGAGAAGCCTTTCTGTTCTGCTCTGGCAAATACAAAATGAACTGTTGGCGTGGTTACCAGTTCTGTGTTCTAATTAACTGTCACACTGCAAAATTAATAGAGAAGAAAATATGTCGTGGTAAATGTAGAAAATGAAGAGACGTTGCTGCAGTCACTCAATCAGTGGTCAGGCAAGAATGATATTAATGATCTGTGTGTTGTGTGTGTGTTTGCCTTTCTTTGTTTGTTTCGTGCAAATCTGCAGTAACACACACCAGCTTTCATCCCGCATCCTGCATTCCTGTCTCCTCCCCCAAACCCACGATGAGATACGTCCCCTCGTGTCCTTTCTCTGTCCACTGTCTCAGGGCTTTTTCCCCTCAGCTGTAATTAAAGTCTGTCTGTCTGTCCTGATAATTACCCTTGGTGAGTGGTGCTGGAACCCTCCAGTTTGCTCCCGGACCTCTTTGATAAATTTGGCAACTGCTCTCAGAACTGTTGCAGAGGCACCTCTGGTGGCTGTGGATGCCGGAGACTTGTGTGTGTCCCTCTGTGTGTGTGAGATAGAGAGGTTCATCCGAGAGCATTGCCATCCCCAAGTGTCCAACTCTGTGCTCAGATTGATCGGGGACTGCTGTCCGTGATGGATCACTCTCTGCACTGGACTTTTGGCTTAGCTGCTGATCACTGACCACTGTCTGTCACTGTGCAGGGGTTAGTGCAGCTGCACTTTGTGAGTGTTTGTTCATTAATAAATAATCATTGTTTTACTTTGACTCTCCTTATCTGTGTTTACTTGCTCAGTCCAGCCGTTACATTAGTGTCCCATCGGCTTAGTGGAGAGCAGCAGAGACAACAGAGCGGCTCCTTGCTTGAAGAATTGGAGAAAGAGGCTTCTCTCGGCTGACGTCCTTTCTTTGCTTTCATGCACGCTGGGACGTGTGCTCTCATAATGCTCCGTTGCCCACTTGCTTGCTGATTTTCTCATGCACATAGTAAAAGCATGCATGCAAACACATAACACACACACAGAAAAACACAAGGCTTTTTCCCCGAGCTTGCAGGGCTGCGGGCACCGCAGGCGTTTGAGGCCGAGCCCTAATTGGGCCTCGTCTTAGCGTGACCTTCATTGTTTTGACAGAGGGGATCAGAGGGAGACACTGAAACGCTGAGGTTATGTCCTCTTCCCCTCCTCTCCTCTCCTCTCCATGTCAAACCACCAGGCTCAACAGTAGAGGAGGCATGTCGGCGCAGCCATTAGCTGCCTCCCAAAGTTTTTCCAAGAGGGCCAAAGCTGTCTGAAGCTGTGGAGTGGATGGTTTGCACTCACCTCAGTGGGTAGTCTGCGGGCTTGTGTGTGTCCGCTCGGCTGTATGTGTATATTGTTTTTGTCCTGGCATGGTAGCATAAGATGTGCACCTGAGAATTTCAAGATGGGCCAAATAGCGAGTCAGCTCTACAGTGCGTGATGTGATTTACCGCTGAGCCATTAGCAGTCAAGCTGTGTGTGCTTCAGGTGTTCTCAGAGGGAATGGAGAAAGAAATACTCCCCGCCGCACTGCACACTGATTTTAAAAGCTCCCTCGTGATTTATTAGGAAAACATTTCTTTAGACCACCCACCTTCACTTCGCTGCCTCAGAACCTATAGATACAGAGTTTGCACACACTCGCGCACTCAGTGCTGAGGTAGCAGGAGAGGAATTTGGAGTGGATTTAAAGTGACCAGTGGAGATTCATAGCGGATCATTGCTTGAGATTCTCTTCATTGAATTGTGTGTGTAAGAATATGCTTGTGTGTGGCAGCGGTGGAGGAAGTATTCAGACCCTTTATTCAAGTAAAAGTACTCATACCACACTGTAAAAATACTCACTAGAAGTGCACTAGAAGTCCTGCTCGGGGGAAATATATTTAAAGTTTTAAAAGTACTCAATGCAGAAAAATGGCCCCCGTGACTTTTTTATAATTAGATATTATATTGTTAGGTTATTATTAGTCATGTATTAATGTAAAAGCAGGGTTTTACTGTTGGTTGAGGTGGAGCACACTTGTATAAACTTTATGTAGTTTAATTTATAGCAAAACATCATATTATACCAGCTTTGTATGTTTTGTATGCAAAAATTTTAATTTGTAAAGTAACTAGTTACTAAAGCTGTCAAATAAACGTAGTGAATTGAAAAGTACAATATTTTCTTCTGAAATGTAGTAGAGTAGAAGTAGAAAGTGGTATGAAAAGAAAAGACTCAAGTAAAATACAGGCACCTCAGATTTGTACTTGAAAGTTGAAAGTGCTTGAGTAAATGTCCCTCGTTCCGTTCCACCACTGGTGTGTAGTTAAAGTGCTGGAAACATCATTAAATCTCGAGATGAGGAAATCACCCCTTCTTTCCTCCCTCCTCTGTCTCCCGCTTCCCCCTCTCTTGCATCTCTCTGAATGCAATGCATCAAGGTCACAATTGAACTTTGGCACGTTTAAGAGGCCAATCCTGCAATCACGCTTCTTGATTGCGCTTAATCAGGATCTCAGACAGGACAGCGTCTTCAACAGCCCATCACCGCACACCGCAGCAATCACAGCATTTGTCATTCCTTATGTATTACTACCAATAGCCGTAATTGGCTGCTGTTTCTCCCTCTAACCTCCCTGCTGCTGCGGCTGTCGAAGAAGCCGCTCAAGATTAATAGCACCTTCTTAAATGCAGACTGAAATTGCGTAATTGTAAATGAATTCTCAAGATCGCGATTTGACTGTAAGTGTCATTGATAGATGGCTGCAGTAAATGGTGTTTTCTGGACGGAGATGCTCTAGTTCACTCCGTGTCCCCTGCCCTGACGGGTTTTATGCCTGGGCTGAGCTGTGTTTAAATTGCCGACCTGCACGCCATCCAGCAGCCGCGTACGTCCAAGAGGCTATTGCCTTTACCTAAAGCCAGGAGCTCAGGCTGCTCATCTTGTCACGGCAGCCCATCTGACTGCTGTCTCTACGGGCCCGCCGTGGCATCTGCTCTTTGCATTGGCCGCCAGATAAATGAGGTGTTTGCTTTTCTTCGCCAGAGCGGTACCTTTCAGAAGGTCAGCGAGGGTGGCTTCGCTGGGGAAAGGGAGCTCTGTTGATGTGACTCAAAACTCAGCTCTTGAAAGGACCAGTAGTTCTGAATGTGTTAGCCCATTAACCACAAATCATGTATGCTTTAGGTTACTGCCAACCATTTCCCAGGCTGACTATAAGTATGTAGATGGATTTCCTACCTTGCCCACAGCAACTGGTTCCACCGCTGAACAGGATTAAAATCAACTTAGAGAGACCTCGACATCAGTAATACAACAAGGTGAACATTTAGTCTAACAGCTTTGTTTTTATGAAATGGTAAAACTTGCACTTGTGCATTTATGGAAGGTGCAACATTCAAGATTTGTATCAGCTGCAAATCTCTAAAGGTTTTCAATTCTAAATTGCCAAAATTACAGCATTGGCCCTACAACCTCAATCTTTAAATCGTCTGATTTCCAGCTTTGATTTTCTAAAAAAAACTATTTCCTGATTTCAGCACTTCTGAGCCGTCAGTCCTCAAAATTGTTTGTGACAGCTTCCTTACGCAAATTACCAAGCAGAGAGACCAAGACAGAGACTGTGCTGGCACGAACTGAAAACAAAGGCCTCCCAGAAGGATGTACATTATTTTGAAAGCACATGGTGTGCTTTGGCAAACTCATTATCATAAAGTCATGAAGTATCTGAAGTGTTTTTAGCCACGCTAGCGGGCATGGCAATGTCTGTCTGCTGTTCGGTCAGTCTGTCCACCACTTTGGTCCAGACTGAGATGCCTCAACAACAGCTGGATGAGTTGCCATGAAGTTTTGTACAGACATTCATGGTCGCCAGAGGATGAATCCTGATGACTGTGGAGACCAGCATGTTTTGCTTGGATTGGCACAAAATAAATTCTATTGGTGATTCCCTACCTACCTCGATTTATGGTTTTAAGTGAAATGTCTCAGCAACTATTGGATGGACTGCCATGAAATGTGGATCAGTCAGACACAGGATGAACTGAAAACTTCTTGCACTTGTGCCGTAGGGAGCTCACACGGGATGACGTGCAACAGAGGCTTCCAACTGGGCTCTTTTCTAGCCATCTTAAACCCCCAGGTCACCAGAGTGCCCAATCAGTCTGCGAATTAAACTCCATGTTTAGAAAGTAAAAGAAGAATATTTGAACAATGGGTCAACCTGGATAACGCCCGTGTCTAAAAGTCTTACTCAACTCTTCCTTTCAGAGGAATGCAAGCGGTGTCTTTTTTGCGCCAACATCCTCGGTCGGCACGTCTCCTCAGTAAACAGATGTTTTATATTTTTTTGCTACCCTGTTCTGCATCAACCCGCCACTCATCCATTTATCCACAGCTCCACACCCCCCCCCCCTCTTCAGTTCCTTTCAATTAAACCTTCCGGCTGATCATTTACTTAACAAAGCTCCCTCCGGCCCCCCGTCACTCCGCTCAGCCTCTGTGTGGAAGTGCGTTTTGAATTAGCGCCAGGTGTTTGTTTTTCCCCCCTCAGTAAACATTGTTTGATGAGTTAAATTAGCTTTGCCGACGCCTCCTCCTTCAGAGAGGAGGCGCGCCGTTGAACAGCAGCGTAACTGAAGGGCCCTGGACAGGCTTGAACACCAAGACTTCATTCATGGAGTTCACGGTCAGGCTCCCATCTTTGATCAGCTTGAAGCGTAGAAAAGACTGTTCACACTTTGGTGCCCTGTGTGGCTTTGCTCATTCTGTGGCCTCACTGGAGAATCTTTCCTCAGGTAATGTTTATATCTCTCTCAGTCTGGATCTAGCCTTGGTGTGCAGCTAACTTCCACTGTGACTCATTATGTTGGAGCAGCTTTCATGTTCTTTGCCATTAATTATACAAGCCTACGTAAAAAAAATGAGCGTGTGAGGAGCTCATAGCATTATGAAACCTTGCAGCTCTTAGTTTTGTCTCTCTGCTTCTTCTTTCTTTCTTCCAATGTGACAGAGGCGCTGTAACGTAACATTAACAAGACATTACAACCGCAAGCTTTTAATTCTTACAAATATCATATATAATACAGTAACAAAAGGTTTGTAACAATAGCGTTTAACCCCGTCTGTCGCTCTCTTCCCTTTCTTTTCCCAAATCGCAAATACACTGATGCCATATCACGTGTGTCACAACAGCCACCTGTATTATTTTGTGTGGACACACTGCACCACAGCACTTTGCACCACCTTTCACACCCTTTTTCCTCCATCTCTGCCTCAGAGAAGTAGTATTTTCTATGCCCCAAAGCACGGCGCATGCAGCTACTGTACCTTGACTCCTTCTCTTGTCAGGTGGTAGCAGGGATTCTTCTGTGGTCTTGTAGCTGTCACAGCGGATGAGGAGAAACACATTTTTAGGTAGAAAACGTCCGGTCCACATCTAGACCATCTTTTTAATCCTATAAAAATACAATTTGAAAGACAAAAGGTGTTGCCGGGGAAGTTGTGTTTAGGGAGTACTAGAGAAATCAAGTGAAATAACACCCATAAAACTCCTGAGCCAGGGGCAGCACTCCAGATCCACATTATGTGCTTTTTGTTATGTGTTTGAAGGAATATTTTGACTTTCGGGAAATGTGTTTATTTGGTGTCGTGCTGAGAGTTGTATGAGAAGATTGATACCATTTTCATGTCTTTACACTTCATATGAAGCTACATTCAGCAGCCAGTTACCTTAGCTTAGCATAAAGACTGGAAACATGGGGAAACAGCCAGCCTGGCTCTGTTTAAAGGGAAGAGAATTTACAGTGTAGCTGCAGCTTCATATTCTCATAATGTACATATAGTGCACATTTCCACAGCAGTAACTCCATCATAACAACAGAATCATGTTGTAATCACCACTTTGGTGCTCTGGGTTGTTCTTTTGGAGTGAACACAGAAAAACCTCTTTTTATTCCAGTTGTGTGTGAAAAATCTGCAGGAAATGTTGCAGCTCACTGACGCCACCTTTAAAAAGGTAAACTTAAAAGGACTGGAATTAATTGGTGAATGCGTTTCCGTTCAGGCATGTCTAATGATTGTACAGATGGGATTAGTGCTGTGGAAATGTACATAACACTGAATTTATCAAGACAGCAGGTAAACACGGAGGATGGTTTGAGTTTGCATTAACTGGGGAGCAGGTGAAATTAGGATTAAAAGCCTGTCTCTAATGCAAGATACAAATAAAGGTTTCTCTCTGCCACTGAGGTAAATAAAGAGAATTTATTTAGCAAACAGACTTGAGAGTGGTATCAATCTTCTCATCTAACAATCGGCAAGAACACAAAGAAGTGTATTTCCCTAAATGTCGAACTTTCCTTTTGATATATTGCACAGACATACTGACACAGCACTTCCTTCCCTCTACTTCCATTCATGTCTCCCAACACTGTGACACAAAAATGCTCCCTCTATCTTTCTGTTAACTGTTACACTGTTATGATATGTTGTGAGCTGATCCTGACACTTTCTTTTCAAGTTGTTGTCCGTGAAGAGTCTGCAGATGGTACCAAGCCTGAACTGCTATCAGGAACGCATTACCCACACCACAGGCTGGAAAATATGTCCGGTTTCTGATTTGTTCAATGCATCCCACACTCCTTTGGGCATTACCTTCCCCTCTGAGTTCCTTTTTTCCTCCAGCCAATTCCCTTGTCATCATTCACCAGACAGTGACTCAGTACAGTCAGAGCAGAGGAAGGAAAAGAAGAAGAAAAGGAAGAACAGGAGGGAAACATTTTTAGAAATGTATAGAAATACAAATTCCAAGGCAACTGAACTTTGGTAGGTTTGGTTGGTACCTGACCAGTCATCCAAAAGTTCTACCTACTGTTTTCTAGATATTCTATAACCTGAAGGACTTAGAATTGTCACATTCATTTTGTGAAAATTAATTGAACATGTGGGAAGTAGCTATTAAACTCAGAATGTGTCCCTGGGCTGCCAGCACGGCGTTTGGGGAAAGATAGGGAATGGGGGGGGGGGGGGGTGAGAAGCAGCCACTGCTTGAACAGTTGGCTGCACTGACAGGACAGCATCCATCAGGGCTTGATGGGCGACGGCAGGTTACCAGAGAGACAGACAGAGAGAGAGCAGGCGGCACCGATATACACACATTCACAAATATACCTAAATATTAACTTATCACTGCATGTGAAATATTAAAAGCAGCTTGTTTTTTCCTGGAGACTGAGTCTGTAATTTGCCTCAGTTGTCGTAGCGGGACCTGTTATCCGATGCTTGACTCCTCTGTCAGAATCGCAGATCATGCCTGTGAAGTCCCACTACAGTGGTAATGCATGAGGACTGCTAAGAGCCTTTGGCTGTGTGTGGTTGTGATGAGATGTGTAATTAGCCAAAGCAACCTGACAAACTGCTGCAGGTGCATGAGAGATGAAGGGAAATGAGCCAGGAGAGAGGTCAGGGGAGGGGAGAGAAGAGGTGAGCTCAGGAGGAGAGAAAGAGACAGGAGAGGAGAAGTTATTGTAGCCCATAAAATTCAAGGTTGATCCAGTTTTGTGCAATCAAGCAATCATATTTCATTGTTTTATCTCTATCTCAATGCCAGAACCATATCTGAACTCTCTCTCTTTATATGCACTATACTCTGTTCCTAATTTGGTAATTCAGGGTGATTCTCATGAAGTCTGTCTAAGCGGTTCTTCGAGGACTGCTGCAGTATTGGGAATAAACAGCAAGCAGGGTGCAAGGCTGCAGTATGAATCAGTCGGTTTGTTTGCACCGCCAAGAGTCCAGGTGGAAGAGGTGGAGGTTAACATCACCGATCAGGGTAATTAATTGCTCCAATTTAGTCATTAAGGGTTGAGTTGGAACTGAGAGTTGACACCTGCAGGGTCTCTGAGAGAGTCACAAAGAGAAAGGGGGGGGAAGAGTGAACCAGAGGAAGGAAGGAGGGAGAGGAGGATAGTATTGATTGTCTTATTTTAAGCAGCACATGAACTTACAATGATTCAAATGTAATTATGCCCATGAAATAAGTAATATTGCTACAAGAAAGCAATGTTAATTCATGCTGTGGGGACATTAATCTGTTTACATGGTCAAATTGTGGGAACTCACCTTCCTTCTGGGGACAAAATGCAAGTTCCCATAATGTAAATTGATTTGGGATAAGGTTTAGGTTAAGGTTAAAGTTAAGGTTAGGGTTCGGCAAGTAGTGGTTATGGTTAGGGATAGGGTAATGTAAGTCATGTAAGTGTAAGTGTAAGTCAGGATACGTCAATGTAATGTGTTCTGAAGTGCTGAAAATACGACTGTGTGAGTGTGTGTGTGTGTGTGTGTGTGTGTGTGTGTGTGTGTGTGTGGTGCGTGCATGTGTGTGCATGTGTGGCCGTCGAGGGAAATTCTGACAGGCCCCTGGAGTGAGACCTTCACTGG